>NC_041750.1:12643388-12964132 GCF_004115215.2 Ornithorhynchus anatinus
ACAGAGGAAGAACCAAGAGAAAGTGGGTTTATGTCGTACGAAGAGAGATTTGAATTAGACATTAGGAAGAACTTCAAGAAACTAAGATGATTAAACACTATGATGGAAGACCAAAGGAAATTATGAAATCTCCATCCCTGAAGATCTTTAAAAATAGCTTAGACACACATATGGATTGGATGGTTTAACTATTCAGTGGTAGAATTCTCGCCTGCCACTTGGAAGGCCCAAGTTCAATTTCCGGCCAATGCGCACTTTTAAAAAAGCAGCATGGCTTAGTGGATAGAGCATGGGCCTGGGAATCAGAAAGACTTGGGTTCTAATCCCAGCTCTACCACATGTCTTCTGTGTGACCTTGGGCATATCACATCACTTCTCTGGGCCTCAGCTACCTCATTCGTAAAATGGGGATTAAGAGTATGAGCACCAGGGCTGAATCCTTAGTGCCTCTGCCATGTTACTCCCAGCTATAGGAGAGTGATTATTAGCCACCTTGTCCACTAGGACACCAGCATAGATTCCACACTGACCAAGAGTCCAATGGGCAATGTCCCAAAGGATGAACAGAAAGAAAGAGGTCTATCCCTTTAGGCCTGCTGTTAGCCTTCTCTGGATTAGCTGGTGGGATTGTGGGCCACCCACCAACTCACAGCCCCTTTCTTCTCACCCATCAATGTCAGCTGTCTCCACGTAGCACAGGCTGCTGGGTTCTGAGCTGGCCAGTAAGAGCAGGTCGGCCTTGAAGATAAGGAATAGGGTTCAATTGTAGGCAGAGAGATTTCATTTAGACATAAAGAAGAACCGCAAGAAAAAGCCACCAACTTACTGGAACAAAGTCGTCCTTCTTCAGGCAAACCACATCGCCCACCTGGATGTCCCGCCATTTCTTCTTGCAGAAACTATAAGGGAAGGTGCTCAAGGCCAGGGCTGAGATGGAGGCCAGGATAATGCCACAAAGTCTCCCAGAGTCCAAGCCCTGACCTGGTCATTCATTCATTCAATAGTATCTATTGAGCGCTTACTATGTGCAGAGCACTGTATTAAGCGCTTGGAGTGTACAATTCGGCAACTGATAGAGACAATCCCTACCCAATAACGGGCTCACAATCTAAACGGGGGAGACAGACAGCAAAGCAAAACAGAACAAAACAAAACTAACAGTCTAGCACAGACATCATCAAAATAAATAGAATCATAGAGATATACACATCATTAACCAAATAAATAAGGTAATAAATAATATATACAAATATGCACAGTGCTGAGGGGAGGGGAAGGAAGAAGAGCAGAGGGTGGGAGAAGGGGGAATGGGGAGGGGAGGAGGAGCAGAGGGAAAGGGGTCAGAGATGCCATACTCCCAGCAGAGGCTGCTTCCCACTTCCAAGCTTTGACTCTGAGCCAGTGAGATTAATCTCAGATCAAGAAGAGCCTTGTATCCCCAGGCCTTACAAGGTCTTTGACCTGGGCCCAGGCCAAAGCTCTATTCACCTTGACCTTTGGGAAAGGTTGGGTTAATGAGTTCTTCTACTGAGGACTTTTCTGACAGGGCCCTATACCCTGCTGCTGATAGGAAAATGAAGAAAGCATTCCTTCTCTCCCCCTGGAGATCACTGCTATCTGCCTCACCTTTTCCCAATCAGGATTTGGCAGGGTCTGCTATTGATGGACCAATCGCTCCTGTGCCGGGCCTGGAAAACAGAAGAAATGAAGCAGAAAGCAAATTACCCAATGACCACAGTCTGCCTGCCCCTGGGCCTGAGAAATATAAGACTGGGCCCCACAAAGGCAAGGATGAGGAGGAAAGTAGAGCATCTGGGTCAGGCGTCAATCTCTCTATGTGTCCTGGGAGCCATGTTGGGGAGGGAGGGGCTGGGAAGAAAGAAGGGATGAAATCCCAAGATGGCCATAGGGTGAAGCCATGAGAACTAGTTTCTGGACCTCATATGACCAACCCGTAGCCTGCCCCAGAAACTGAGCTGGCTTGTCCCAGGGAATATGGAGTCCCCAAACTGCCATCCTCAGGGTAGGGCCAGTCCCCCCAATCCACTCTGAACTCACGATATCATCCACGAGGTCCCGGGTTCCCCTGATGATGAGGAGGCAGGCAAGGGGCAGCAAAAGGGCAAACCAGGGCAGTGTGGAGATCTCTGGGATGGTCTGCAGTAGGAAAGATGCAGTCTCATTATCATCCAGGGCCCATGGTCTTCCTGAGAACAGAGCCCCACCACACACCACTACCCCCATTCCAGTTCTGTCCCTTCACCATCTCTGATTCTATGTCTTCCCCAAACAGTGCAGTAGCTTGCAGCCAATGAAAGAGTCTGACTGGATCTTGCCCACTCCTTAACAGTCGTTGTGATTTCAGTCTCATTTTCAATGCAACCCAAGGAGGGTTGGCATAATAATTAGTCACAATTCAGCTCAGTTTTCATGGCAAACTAGGTTGGGCAAATGGAGATAAGGCAGAGGGATCCTAGTGCAAGTACAGTGCCCATTTGTCCTGTTTCATACCAGGCTTTCAGCAGCTCTGCCCCTGTCCCACATTAATTCAGCACCACCAGTCACCTTGATTTCTCATGTTTTCATTTTCAGGCACAGCCTCCCTTCGCCTCAGCTCCTGTACCCCAAAACTGGTGGCTGTTTGGAGGGACCAAGGAGAGGACTATGATGGCTCTGGGCTGATTGGAGGTGACAGAGTACCCCCAGAAAGACATCCTGGGCTCAGGCAGATTCAAGCAGAATCTGGCAGACTACCACAAAAATAGTGTCCTCCACATGACATCAGCACATCACACTACAGGGCAGCAAAATGCATGGACTGTCACACGCATCACAGGTTCCAGTTTTTTGGGAGTGCCCTCATTGGCCATCCTAAGTGCACCTTTCATGTGTGGACCTCTTGATTAGCTTGAGACTTATTCCATTTAAGAATCATGTCTGGTGGAACTGCAACCCTATTCTCTCCCCATACTATGCCTCTGGACTTCGTAGGGACTGAAAAACCTGGAGATGTCCTTTGTCATCATATCAATGTGGTGATGCCAGGGTCTCAGGGCCAGATTGGATGTGGGAGTAACAGTGCTGAATCCCTATCAGAAAGCAGCATCTACACACTCCACATTCTGTCAGCATAATAATTATGGTATTTGTTAAGCACTTACTATGTGCAGAGCACTGTTCTAAGCACTGGGGTAGATACAAGGTAATCAGATTGTCCCTTGTGGGGCTCACATTTTTTAATCCCCATTTTTACAGATGAGGTAACTGAGGCACAGAGAAGTGAAGTGACTTGCCCAAGGTCACACAGCAGACAAGTGACGGAGGCAGGATTAGAACCCATGACCATAGGGCTTACACTGGACATTAGATTTTCCCCAACTGGAATTGTGACTAAAATAGGACTTTCTTCAGCAAAACTCCCTTGGGAAAAATGCTAGTTCCTGATTTAACCCAAAGCATTAAACCCTTAGGAAGAAGACATTAGGGGCCTCACCTGCATTGGGCAGTGGAGATGTATAGTAAGTTTGGGGAGGTCATGTTGCTCTGAGTCAGGGACTAGCAAGATGATCCTGATATACAAGTGGATACACAGGAAAAATTCCCCCTTCCCTTCCAGAGTATAGAATCACTGAAGATGCCATCCCCTGCAAGACTCTGGGAGAGTGGCAGCAGCTTGGTCCTACCTGGAGGCATGAGGAGCCGAGGGAACTGAGGACCACACCGTTGGACTAGTCATCAACTGTTAATGTCACAGCTGTTGGTTTTGATTCCACCATGTGAGCCCACCATGTGAGCCTGTTTTCTTTGTCCCCCTCCACTCCTTCCCCACGAGCCTGCTCTTCCTCCCCGCCCACTCCACTTCCCGAGGACTTGGAGCCCCCTTAGGCCAGGGACCGGTTGTCTGAATCCATGTCCACATCTCTTCCCCAGACCTTAGCACCATTCTCTGCTTTGCCTGGGGTCAGAATTTAACCAGTGTTATTACTGATTGATTGATACTGTATGTTGCACTTAGAGTGTATTCTCCCAAGAGCTTAGTTCCATGCTCTGCACACAGTAAGTGCTCAATAAATACCACTGATTGATCTCTGGCAGTCAATCCAATACTGTCTTTGAAACCCTGAAACCCCCGATTCCTGGATCATCTTGGCAGAATGTCTCCTCCCTTTGGCCCATTAGGTTGAGGTCATTGGCAGGGAAATAGCTCATTTGTTCCTGAATAGCAGAACAGTGGCTCTTCCTCTCACTTCCCCCTGAGACATTTACTTGGCATTTCCTCTTTTCCACAGAAAGAGAATTAGGATTCAGGGTGGGAAAGATGCCAGAAGAACAGATTATCTCCAGAGACATACTTGGCATAACCTCATCCCTTGAAGGTATCCACAAGCTCAGCTACTGCAAATATTTTAGGGGTGAGGAGAGAAAGAGAGATGGCAAAGGAAGGAGAATGAGGAGTGGAAAAATTATGGAGCTTCTTGTTTCTTTTTCACAGAGGTGTCTAAATAGGTCCAAGTTCTTTCTTATTGATAAATATGAACCTCAAACTCAACTTTCCATTATTTATTCATTCAGTCATATTTATTGAGTGTTTACTGTGTGTAGAGCACTGTACTAAGCACTTGGGAGAGTACAATACACAGAGACATTCCCTGCACATGACAATCTTACAGTCTGGGGGGAGGGGCGTGGGGAAGACACACATCAATGCAAATAAATTGTAGATATGTATATAAGAGCTATGGAGCTGGGAGTGGGGGAAAGAACAAAGACAGCAAGTCAGGGGGACAGAGAAGAGACTAGGAGAAGAGGAAAAGAGGGGCTTAGTCTGGGAAGGCCTCTTGGAGAAGTGCCTTCAATAAGGCTTTGTGGGGGTTGGGAGAGAGTAATTGTCAGACTTGAGGAGGGAGGGCATTCCAGGCCAGAGGCAGGATGTGGGCTAGGGTCAACAGAGAGATAGGCAAGATCAAACCATATTGAGAAGGTTAGCGTTAGAGGAGCGAAGTGTGAAGGCTGAGTTGTAGAAGGAGAGTAATGAGGTGAGGTTGGAGGGGGCATGATGGTGGAGTGCTTTAAAGTCAATGGTGAGAAGTTTTTCTTGGATGCAGAGGTGGATGGTCAATCACTGGAGTTTTCTGAGGAGTGGGGTGACATGTCCTGGTAGAAAAATGATCCAGGCAGCTGAGTGAAGTATGGACTGGAGTGGGGAGAGACAGGAGGCTGGGAGATCAGCAAGGAGGCTGATGCAGTAATCCAGATGTGATAGGATGGGTGATTGTATTAGCATGTTAGCATCTTGGATGGAGAGGAAAGGGCAGATTTTAGCAATGCTGTGAAGGTGGGACTGATAGGATTTAGGGATGGATTAAATATGTGGGTTGAATGAGAGAGAGGAGTCAAGGATAAAGCCAAGGTTACTGGCTTGTGATACAGGAAGGATGGTGTTATATAGTACTCTCCCAAGCACTTAGGATAGTGCTTTGCACACAGTAAGTGCTCAATAAATATGATTGAATGAATGAATGGTTCTGTCTACAATGATGGGAAAGTCAGGGGGAGGAAGATAGAGTTCTGTTAAGCTAGAGGTGATGGGAGAACATCCAAATAGAGATGTCTTGAAGGCAAGAGGAAATGTGAGACTGCAGAGAAGGAGAGAGATCAGGGCTGGAGATGTAGATTTTGGGTATCAACCACATAGAGGTGGTAGTTGAAGCCATGTTAGCGAATGAGTTCTCCAAGGGCGTAGTTGGTGGCAGAGTCAGGGATCAAACACATGAGGCCCATGAACTAGCCACTAGCCTACCCTCCCATTCCTGAGCCCAGCTATCCTAGGTCCCAGAGAGCCCAAGGGATCCTCTCCAATTACAGGAGGAGTCTTTGCCTAGACTTTCTCTTCCATCCCCACCCCCTGTTCCAGCAGGGACTCCCATCCCCAGCCTACACTATGTCCTCAGATCCCTCACCTGCAGGAGAATGACGAAGAGGAAGTAGAGGTTGGCCATGCGATGGAACTGCTCGTAGAGGTTCAAGGGCAGGAAGGTGAATATATTGTACTTGGCTGTCTTGATGGCATTATCCTGAAATAACAATGAACACCCCTATTTTGGACCCTGCTGAAGCCAGGTCACCTTCCTGCCAGTCATGGAGGTCATGGGAGCCAAAGTTACTTCAATAGTGTTTCCTTCCATCTTTCTCCTTACCATGGGTTTTAAAGCACCGAATCAGCTTCCCCCTCCTATCTTACCTGAATGATCTTTACTACAACCCAACGTGTCCACTTCACTCCTTAAATACCAACCTACTCTCTGTACTTCAAACTCTACTATCTCACTGCCAACATCTTGTCCACATCCTCCCTTGGCCCTGAAACTTCCTCCCCCTTCATATCCAACAGACTACTGTTCTCCCCATCTTCAAAGTCCTACTAAAATCATATTGCCTCCAAGAGCCCTTCCCTGACTAAGCCTTCACTTTCTCTAGTCACCCTCCCTTCTATATCACCTATGCACTTGGCTATATAGCCCTTTAGCACTTTGATCTTCACCCCACTTCCACAGCACTTAAGTACATCCATTTGTAATTGATCTTAACATCTGTCTTCTCACTAGATGGTAAGCTTCTTTAGGGCAGGGATCTTGTCTACCTACTCTACTGTACTGTACTCTCCCAAGTGCTTAGTACAGTGATCTGCACACAGTAAGTGTTCACTGAATACCATTGATTGATTCCAACCCACCAAACTCTCCAGGCTTCGAAGGGGCACTGGTAGGATAAGGAAAGTCCACAGACAGAATGGGGAAGAAGTTGGATGCCTGGACCCTGAGTCTTGAACAGGCCCAATTTCCCCTTCTCCCAACCCCTCATATCTTAGGACCCTTTTGTGAATCATCATCTCTAAGGCTGAAGCAGACTAAAATGACTCACCGCATATTTTCTCTTCTTCCAGCACAGGAAAAACTTCTTCTTGATCTGCTCATGATAAGCCTGGTCATTGGCCTTCACCTCCCAGGTGAACTCTGAAAGCCAAATAGAACCCATGGCAATTCTTACTGCCAAGCACTGAGCAGCTGGTGGAATGCACTGATGAGGAGATGGTAACTAACTATCTCTCAAAGGAGAGCTAATTGGCTCCCCAGGAAGTGTCTGGCTCACCTGACAGCAAACACATGAGCAGACAAACAAATCAGCAGGCACAGTAGTGGGACTGAAATACTTCTCCCAACCACAGCCCCCTGCTCCCCATCAGGGCCTACACTATTCCCTATAACTATCTCCTACCCTCCCAGCACTGATGAACTTCTTCACATCTACTTCCCCACCTCACTCCCCAGCCTCCTCATCCCCCACCCCCAACTTGATCAGTGTTGCACTCACCTGGTTCTTTCTCATTGCTATCCTTGTAGTTGTCCTGGGAACCGTTGCCACTCATCCTGATAGAACTACAAGAACCAGCACAGTCATCTTTCTCTCTGCCTTGCTGACCACCAGGAATGTCATCACCTGGAGTTTTCCTTCAGCAGTCAAAGTCTCTTCTTCCAGATCCAATCCCCTCCCCCGCTCCAGGATTCAGAGAGAGTAGGGCAATTCTCGCTCAGGAGGGTAGCCCAAGGCCTCAGAGAGGGAATAAATGATGGAGCCAGACACACAGCCTGGTATCCAAATTCCAATACAGGGCTCTTGCCACCAGAGCTTGCCTATTCCTCCTCCTCTCCAGCCCTCATCCCCAAAGGGAAACCAGCAAGGAACACCTGGGTCCAACAGAGAAGAGTAATCTTGATGGTGGCAACTGTTTGATTTGGGAATCATCTCCTGAGGGAAGGTGGGGGACATTCTGTCCCTCAGGAGGCTGAAAAGTCTCCTGGAGAAATAACAGAAGGTGTGTTCCAGGGAGCTTCCTGGCCTGACCCTAAGAGGAGTTGGCATAGCCTGTTAGGGCTTTTGCATGCTCTGTTTGTATGTGTGCCCAGTCATCAGAACTCCCAACCTTCTGAACCACCACAGTGGTGTGGCACTGCGGGAAATTATGCTATGCAGTCTGAAGACATAAGAGGAAATAACCTAAAAGAAAAGAATGCATATAAAAGTTGAAGTGGAAGCTTCAATTTCAAAATCAAGATTTCTAAATGTCCATCAGCATGAAAGCCAACACCTTTAGCAAGTCCACTGAGGAGCCCAGAGAAAACTCTCCTCATGCTTGAACGTGGCTGCCACAGGATTTGAAAGGAAATCCGCTCATCAGCTCAATCAATCAGTCAATCAATCGAATTTGTTACGCATTTACTGTGTGCAGAGCACTTTACTAAGCATTTGGGAGAATACAACCCAACATTTTAACAGACACATTCCCTGACCACAATGAGTTTTTGAGCTTTAGACCTGAGAAGTCATCAGAGGATCTTCCTTATGCCTGGAACTCCCTCCCACTTCAAACCAGCCAGCCCACAATTTTCCCCCATCTTCAAAGCCCTCCTGAAAAAACTACTTCCTGCAGGAGGCCCTTCCTGATGAAGGTCCACCTTCCCAGGTTATGTTTGTCCTACAGCCACCCTTAGCACTTAATGTTTATGCACTCTCTCAAAACCTCCAATGGTTAGGGATTTCTGCATAATATGGAGAGGAATGAGCAACCATTGGGTGTGTTGAGGAGTACAGGATAACTATAGTGTGACATTTTAGAAAAATGATCTAGGCAGCAAAAGAAAATATGGACTGGAGATAGGACCTTTATTTTCTCATGGCAATCTATAATTTTCTGATCAGCGAACTGTAGGACACTGATTTATCCAGCCCTGGCTCCTTCTTTGCCTTTGTGTTTTCTCTAAAACAAGATGGTTATTCTTAGAATCAAGACCACCTAAAAGGAACAGAGGCCAGAGAGTTCTGTGTATATGAATATTAAATGCATAAAAATGCAAAATGCTAGGCACTCTGGTACAACAAGGCCAACTGTTTACAGTGCCCCCCACCTCCACCTCCTTGCCTTTGTACATGCTGTTCTCCTTCCATAGCTTCATCATCAAACCTCTGCCTTTCTCTTAAAAAACCTGTAAGCTTCCCTCCTTAATGAAACCTTGTCAGACTGACCTCACCTGGTTGACTCACCACTCCAAATGTCCCAGAAATCCTGATGCACTTAGGCCCAATATAAACTCCTTTTTCCTTCATTTGTGTTTTTTGTATATTTTTAGACTCTTTTTTGTTTCATTCATTTGGATTTCATATTTTTTTCATTTGTTCTGGGGTCTCTAGGTTTATCTGGTTTCCCCCATTAGGCTGTTAGCTTTGAGGGCAGGGCCCATGATGTTTTCCTTTCACTCACTTCCTTTCACTTATAGGTCATCAAGAAACACTGGGGACTGATTGGCAATGACGTATACATAGGAGTCTTGTATTTCCAGTCAATAGTTCAGACATTATTTGTAATTGGGCTGCAGTCCTAACAGAGACAGCACTCTTACCAAGTGCTCCGTGGGCATACAACTCTGTGGCAAAGGAATGGGGACAAGGGAACGTGAAGGTATGAAGAGGTGGGTGCAGAGAAGGGTAGGGCAGAGGAAGAATGAGAATGAAAATGACTTCATAAGGCAGAAAGAGAAAGATTAAGAGGAGAAGGTGAGGGGAGAGAGGGGAGAGGAATCCAGGCAATAATTTCCAGCTCTCTCTAGGGGCCAAGCTTTTTCCAAGAGAGCTTGGAGCCCAGGGTAATTTTTCACTCATCACACAAGTAATTAAGAAACCCAATCACCAGTCCAGGGAACTCAGAACTCTGCATGCCAGAGGCCTTCTGAGGGTGACTCCTAATAGGAGTTGATGACCTGTGAGATGGCCTCTGAGAAAGTGGTGTCTTTTCTGTTTCTCAGTGGTTTAAGGTGAGTGATCCCTGGGGCAAGTGGGGATGGAGGGTTAGGGAATGAGGGTTGCCCAATGTGAGAGTTTAAGAAATATTCTCCAGATTCCTGACCTACAGCAACATTGCTGAGAAAAACTGATATCAAAGGAGTAACCACAGTTCAATATATAATTTCCAAAAATTGATTCTCTCTATAAAAGAGCTTCATTTTTCTAATCAGGTGGTGTGGGCTCAAAACAGGAGAAGGTTCCCAACCAGACCAAGCCAGAAAAAAAACCCCGCTGGTTCACTTGGTTGGACAAACTGCTGAAACTCCCCTCAACAACTCCCCCCGCCATCCTCTCCCAGCCCTGCCACTCATCTCTAACCAGGTTTTAACATCATCTTTGTCACATATTATTTATTGCTTCAATCTCCAAATGGGGGTAGTGCCCTGCTGAGCATCATATGCAGCAAGTTCAATAGACACGAAAGGCGGCTGGTGGGCTGATGTCACCAGGGGTATTGAGAAGCAGCATGGCCTAGTGGAAAGAGCACGTCCTGGGAGTCAGAGGATCTGGGTTCTAATCCTAGCCCTGTCACTTCCCTGTTGTGTGACCTTGGGTGAGTCACTTAACTGCTCTGTGCCTCCGTTTCCTTATCTGTAAAATGTGGATAAAATACTTCTCCTCCCCCATAGGCTGTGAGCCCTATGGGGGACAAAGACTGTCTGACCTGATTACCTTGTATCTGCCCCAGCAGATACAGATAAAAGTACTTTGCTTGGAATATAGTAGGCACTTAACAAATGCCACAATGATCATTTTTTTTTATTACTGGGAATTAGTTTGTCATTTGTTAAGCACTTACTATGAACCAGGAATTGTACTAAACGATGGGGTAGATTCAAGGAATCAGACTGGACACAGTCCATGCCCTACACGGGGCTCATAGTCTTAATCTCCATTTTTCAAATGAGGGAACTGAGGCACATAAAATTTAAGTGACTTTCCCAAAGTCATACAGCAGACAAGACGCAGAGCCAGGATTATAATAATGATGGTATTTGTTAAGCGCTTACTATGTGCAAAGCACTGTTCTAAGCACTAGGGGGTGGGAGGGAGGGGGAATACAGGTGATTGTTGTCCCAAGTGGGGCTCACAGTCTTAATCCCCATTTTACAGATGAGGGAACTGAGGCACAGAGAAGTGAAGTGACTTGCCCAAGTTCACACAGCTAAGTGGCAGATCTGGGATTAGAACCCATGACCTCTGACTCCCAAGCCTGGACTCTTTCCACTGAGCCATGCTGCTTCTGCAACCCAGGTCCTCTGACTCCCAGGCCCACACTCTTTCCACTAGGCCATGCTGCTTCTTTTAGTTGGGAAAAGCCTACTGGGATTTAAAGATGTGGAGAGCCTCCAGCTGGAGAATTTGAAGGGGGAGAGTTTTCCAAGGGGGTAGGATGTGACCAGTGAGCTGGGGTTGGGAGATTGAGAACAGTGAATAGTAGGAAGGTGAGCTTGGGAGGCACGAAGAGTGCTAACTGGGGTGTAGCAAGTGGCTGAAGTGAGTACTCTTGTCTTCTGTGTGATCTTGGACAAGTCACTTAACATCTCTGTCCCTCAATTACTGGGGACTGTGAGCCCCACATGGGACAGGGACTGTGTCCAACCTGGTTAGCTTGTATCTAACCTGGTGCTTAGTACAGAGCCTGGCACAGAATAAGAACTAAACAAATACCATTTTTTTTACAAAAGGAGAGAACTGGTGGAGTGCTTTGAAGTCAATGGGCAGGAACTTTTGTATGATCTATTGCTTCTGATGTCCCTTGTTTGTGATTCTCTTGCCTCCAACCCATTGCTCAAGGTTTTCCCAATGCATGGAACGCCTTCTCTTTAGGTTTTGCCAAACTACTTGGTTCTTACCCCTCCTCCAGAAGATATGATTTCAAGGTCTGAACCCTATCTAGAACTGACCAGACTCCTTGTGATGCTCAGACTAGGAGACTTCCAAGGTCACTCCTGATCCTTGAGCTCTGCTGTATCGATATGACTTCTGGGAACCAGACCAATGAAGTAAGTTTAAGGGAAAAACGCTGAGCTGGTCCTCCTGTCTAGTCCCCACCCACAAAATGCTCCCACAGTTTGTTACAGTCAGGGAAATTAGAGTCAGAATTATTCATACATGCACACAAAGGCACCCATTTAGTCACCGAGTTACACGAATGCACATGTATACACACACACACAGATACACACAAAACACACACTGAGGTCATCGAGTGTCCAGACTGACCAACTGGAAGCAACCAGAACCCCAATATCCAGACCAGACTCCTTCCTGACCTCTGAGCACTCCTCTGCTCCTTCTTTGTCTCAAGAGTACGACGAAAAGCCTAATTCATTTGCTTCTGACTCATTCCCAATGGACTCATTTCAATGATGCTTGAGATCATCTATCCAGACACCTCTGAAGTGCTCTCCCACTTCCACTGTGGCAATGGCCACTCTATTTGGAAAGCTGGATTCCCAGCCATTGGTGGGCATTCTCCCCACAGGAAACAGCAGACATTATGGGGAATAAAAACTGGCTATGTTGGGGCAAAAGGATATCAGGAAATATTGGTGAAAGGACATCTGTAAAATGGGGATTCTATACCTTGTCTTTCCTTCTACTTAGACTGTGAGCCCCATGTGAGACAGGAGTTGTGTTGCACCTGATGATCTTGTATCTACCCCTGTGCTTAGTACAGTACTTGGCACAAAGTAAACACTTAATAAATCCCACAAGCATCAATCAATCATAATTTTTGAATGCTTACTGTGTGCACTGTAAGCACTTACTGTACTAAGCACTTGGGAGAGTACAGTATAACCGTATAGCTGACACAGTCCCTGCCCATAATGAGCTTACAGTCTAGAGGGGGAGACAGACATTAATATAAATAAATAAATTACGGATATGTACATAAGTACTGTGGGGTTGGGAGGGGGCTGATGAATAAAGGGAGCAAGTCAGGGTGAAGCAGAAGGGCAGAAGGAAGTGGAAGAAAAGGAAGAGAGGGCATAGTCAGGGAAGGCCTCTTGGAAGAGATTGAAAAGCCTTTCAATAAGGCTTTGAAGGGCGGGGAAAGTAACTGTCTGCAGGATATGAAGAAGGAGGGTGTTGCAGGAGATGGGCTAGTGGTCATCAGTGATATCGAGATTGAGGTACAGTGAGTAGGTTAGCATTAGAGGAGTGAATTGTGCAGGCTGGGTTGTGGTAGGAGTGTAGAGAGGTGAGGTAGGTGGGGGGCAAGGTGATTTATTGCTTTAAAGCCAGTGGTAAGGAGTTTCTGTTTGATTTGGAGGCGGCATTTATTGAGTGCTTACTATGTGCAGAGCACTGTACTTAGCACTTGGTCAAGAACAATACAACAGAGTTAGCAGACCCACTCCCTGCCAGAACAAGCTTACAGTCTAGAGGGGGAGACAGACATTAATATAAATAAATAAGTAATTTATCATCATCAGGGGCACTGCTAAGGCCCAAGAAAAAACCCAGGGCTCTGATGCTAACCATGCAGGGTGACACCAGCCCACAGGCCCAAGGTCACCAAGGCACAGCAAGTATCTACTGGGAGATAAGGCCAGAACAAAGACAACAGTGAAGTATTTAGTTTCATCTCCTTCTTCCCCCACCTTCTCATTCCAGACAATCTGAGCCTGGCCCAAATCCTGACTGATTTTATTCAGTGCCAGTTGGACCTGGTCCTGCAGCCTCGGCGGGAGGAGAATCAGAGAATGCTGTAGTTCTGAATTCTCCAGACAAATTCTCAGCACAGTGAGTTGGGCAAAGCAGAGAAGCAGAGGGAATATACCTTTTCTCTAGTCTTCAGCCACCTCTTGCCATCTAATGCACCATCTCTGACCCTGGCTCAATGTAGAGGAGGCAGATGGAAGGACTGGCTTACCTTGCCCAGTGGTACAGGCCCAGGGAGACATAATGATGGGATTTCCTGAGCATTTACTATTTGCCCAGCACTGGGGAGGATAAAAGATAATCAGATAGGATGCAGTCCCTGTCCCTCATGGTGCCTCACAATCTAAGAGGGTGGGAGTGCAGGTATCTTTTCCCCATTTAACAGATGGGAAGACTGAGACCGAGAGAGGTTAGGCAACTTGTCCAAGGTCACACAGCAGGCCAGTGACAGAGCTGAGATTAGAACATGGGCTTCCTGACTTGCAGTCCCTACTCTTTCCACCAGGCCTTACAATACCATGCCTTGCCTTGTCATGTAACTTTGGGAGGGAAAAGCCCTACCTTTTGAGATCCCTAAAAAAAAAACAGTGTTGTTTACATACTACCATTTGTCAGGATCCTTCATAGAGGCCATCAAGCAGGCCTGGAAAAGTTTTAACCTTCTTTAAACCCAGGATACTAGTAAGGGTGGTCCTCATGCAAAGTCACCATAAAAGGTCACCACTTTGGTTCAAGACCAAAGTTCTTTTTTCAAAAGCAGCCATAGCAAATATTAAGAGTTCTCTCTGAGGATCTGGCACTGAACCTGGTGTTTCTGGGAGCCTAGCCTACCAAGTAGATTAGGCCCAAACTGTATGTGACTCTTATGAGTATACAGAAAAACCTCCATGGCACAGACTGGCCTTGAAGTCCCAAGATGACTTCAAGCAGAGGTGGGAGTGGGAATATTGCAGTGCATGTCTTCCCTATTGAAGAATTGATGGGGACAGGGAGAAACTGTGTGAGGAGGGAAGGAAAAGCTCAGTTGGGGAGGAAGAAATGTAGTCAGGGAAAGCATTGGCAGGGAGGCAGGAGGATAAACAGAAAGCTAGTTGCAGATGAGGTGCCCAGTGTTCTGGTTTTATATTGGACAGTCTAGCTTTCAGCTTGTCTGGCCCAGGTCCAGTCCAAATATGGCAGCAGGATGTCTTTATGTCTGGTATTTGTTATTTTCAGTACCAGCCTCCCTCCACTGCAGCTCCTGCTGCTGCTTCTGAGTGTTCAGAGACACCTCAAAGGGGAAACCCCAAGGCTTTCCAGCAGGTGTGAGGAGGTTAGAGGTCTGCCCCAGGGGAACACTCAAGGTTCAGGTGAATTTGGCACAAAATGGCACATATAACATCATTACATAATGCTGCATGCCCAGCACAATGCACATGGTACCGAGTCATTATCCAAGGAGCAGGAATTAGATAGGACCTGCTCCAGTAGTTAAGGGAGGGATCCAGCAAGACTGTTTCTCCCACTCCATCTCCGTGACAATGATTTTTGAGGGGGTGGCTGCTGCTGCCCAGACCATTTCCCCATCTCCTAAACTCAAGTGCTTCCATATCCCCACTTTCCAGGAGAGGATGCTACAGAGCCAGGCCCATGGAGCAGAAGTCGCACTCTTCCCATCTGACACTTAAGCCAGCAAAGGTGCCCCCAGGAGCAGGGGTAGGGAAGGGACTGCTGTTCCTCCCCCAACCTCATCCTCAATTCATGTTGGCAGCTTCCATCTCCTATATGGTTGGTGAAGGGCTAGTTTTGAAGTTAATTTTATCTTGTTGCATTTGTTCTACAAACTGCCAGTTCAGTATTATGTCCAAGCACAAACAGGCTAAACTGTAGAAATTTAAAACAATAATAATAATTGTGGTATTTGCACTGGGGTAGATACAAGATAATCAGGTCCCACATGGGGCTCATAAACTAAGTAGGAGGGAGAGCAGGTATTGAATTTTCATTTTGCAGAGAAGGAAACTGAGGTAGAGAGAAGTGAAATGATTTGCCCAAGGTCACACAACACAAAAGTGGAGTTAGAATTAGAACCCAGGTCCCCTGATTCCCAGGCCCATGCCCTTTCCACTAAGCCAAGCTGCTTCACAGCACCATCCTCAAAGGAGCTCTGGTGACTTCATGTATGAGATATCATAACCCTCCTAACATCTCTAGAAGGGATCTTTCCCTTCAGTTTACCAGTGGGGAAATTGAAACAGAGAGGTTAGGTGATTTGTTCACATAAAAAGAGGCAGCAAAACTGGGACTGGAAACCATGTATCTTGACTCTGAGTAGGTTAGGAAGCACTAGAGCCATCTCAACACTTGAAAATGGCACCCAGTCACAGCAACCTTGCAGCAAGTAAACAACAGCAGCAGCCACTGAAATGACAAGGGACATTTTGAGGAAGAGGCGAGCCAGGCAAAGAGAGAGACAGTTACCCTCCCTCTAAGAGGAATGAAATGAAATTTTAAGTGGCAGGGAAGAGAGAGGTTTAGGGGCAGTGAAAGGCCTGAAAAGCTAGCCGAAATCTGATCCTCACTGATAACCATCACAAGAGAAACTTTTCTGGGGGAAGAAGCCAAGGGTTTTCATATGTGTCAGCAACCCAGATGCCAGCTGCAAAATTTTAGAATTCCAACTCCAACAGAGTTAGTGTTGGGACTGGGCAGGGGGAAGGAAAGAGGGAGGGACAATAAAGGGGGGAGAGGAAAGAGGGGGGAGGGATGAGGGAGGGACAAGAGAGAAGAGGGATGAGAAGGGGGGAGGAGGAGAAAAGGGGGGAGGGAAGAGATGGGAGGGAGGGAGAGAAGAGAAAGGAGGAGGGGGAGGAAAGAAAGGAGAAGGGTGTGGAAGCACGAAATGGGGAGAAAGGAGAGGATCAACTTCTGAATGATGAGTGGTGGCACAGGAGAGAAAGAAGGAAGTTGCCATTTCCAAAGGAAAGGAGGCTGGACAGTCTAGCTGCAGTATGGAGGCAATGGGAATCTCTGCTTCCCTGTGGAAGGGATCCCTTCCCAAATGAGTTTGGAAGCCCAATCCCTCTATCTCAGGGAGCTGGGGAGAAGGCAATTCCATTTCAGTGTTCCCAAGATATAGATTTCACCCAACTCTCTCTACCCAAAAAGCCCGGCAGGCAGGCAACATGTCTACCAATTCTGTTGTATTGAACCTTCTTGTGTGTTTAGTAATAATAATAATAATAATAATGTTGGTATTTGTTAAGCACTTACTATGTGCAGAGCACTATTTTAAGCGCTGGGGTAGATACAGGGTAATCAGGTTGCCCCACGTGAGGCTCACAGTCTTAATCCCCATTTTTTGAGGCTCACAGTCTTAATCCCCATTTTACAGATGAGGGAACTGAGGCACAGAGAAGTGAAGTGACTTGCCTACAGTCACACAGCTGACAAGGGGCAGAGCAGGATTCGAACCCATGACCTCTGACTCCCAAGCCCAGGCTCTTTCCACTGAGCCATGCTGCTTCCCCGTACACAAACAGACAAGCGTTCAATAAATACCATTGGTTGATTGCTTATCCATCCAGCTCAACTTAGAACCTAAGTCCTCAGGGAAGTTTTCAGGAGTTTGCTTCCTGTCTTCTTCCTCCCTCTCTGTCCCCCTGCCCCCACCCCACCCCCTTAGGAAAGAGCTGAGCCCAGGAAGAAATGGAAATGGGCCCCTCTCTCTGCAGAGTGGGAGGGAAAGAGCTAGGTAACTCCAGAAGCAAGGAGTTCAGGCCCCTGAGAGTTCAGCCAGGTACCCCTCCCAAGCCAAACTTGGCTTGGTGGACAGAGGACAGGGGATGAGACTAGGGGGTTTTCCACCTTCAGTGGGCACCTCAGGAATTAGCAGTTCCAATCCCAGAAAGTTTGAGCAGCCGAACAACTGCAGCTTAGTTTCCAAGCTACTTAGAAAAGGGGGCCTCTTGGGGCTTTCTGCAGCAATTCACAAAGACGTTTCTTAATCAGAGCACTGGGCCTCATATGGGTATCCCACCCATCTCTGCCTCCCCAAGAAACAGCCTCTGTGGAGCCTGCACTCACCTCCACCCCCCGAGGACAGACCTGCAAAACTACAAACCAAAGCTCACACTAGTCTAGCAGGAGAGGGCTGAGTGTTTGGCTAGAGAATTATTTCTGAAGCATTGAAAGTACAGTAATATTACTAACATCTTGCTTTTCTAGCTTTTTTACCTGTACAAGACAGTGCCTGTCCCACAAAGGCTAACCCCCGCCTCCTGCTCTCCTCTGCATAGTTTTCAGAAACTACTCCCCTTAGAGGCCCTTAGTCCCTGGATTCCTAGTTCCCCATGATGTGCTCCTTGGAATTCTCTAATCTGCCACACACCCATGCCTACAGTTCCAGCTCGGAACCGGGAAATTACCCATGCTCCCGTGTGCCAATCTGCAAAGCAGCGAAAGAATTCCCTCTCCTGACTTTGAAGCCAGGGGAGAAGGGGGGAAGTTAGTGTCAGCTCCTGGAGACATATGCGATCAAAACAAGAGCCCTGGAGGGCTAGTATTTTGCAGTGGCCACTGGCACAGTTGGAGGTAATCTCGTAACATGGGGATTCAGGGGAATCCATGCAAAGGCTTCCACTCACCAGCCCCACTACCACAGGGATTTGGATTCTCCAGTCTTTCCCTATCCAACTGAGCAGATTTTTCACTTCAGCAAATCCAGGAGTGTGGCTCTAGGCAGCACCCTGTCCCCCTGGGTAGGGACTGAGCCAACCAAGAGAGAGCCAGAAAGTACCGTGCTGCCCCTAGCCCCTGTTCTAAAGAAAGCCAAGCCCCTCAGATTACAATCAGCCTACAGGCCAGTAGGGGACTCACCTGGGCCCTGAGGGCTCCTGGAATCAGGTTCGAGCGTTGGACAGAGACCTCACACCTCCTGTACTGTGCTGACGGAGCTGTCTGGAGAGAGTTGAGGCATTCAGGTCTTAAATGCAACCGTGAGCACGTGAGAGAGAGGCAGAAAAGCTCCTCCCAGGATGCCTGCTGAAGAGAAAACAGAGCTACTGTCCCCAGACGAGGGCGCATATTCAGGCACACATACGCGCGCGTGCACACACACACATACACTCTCTCTCTCTCTCTCTCTCTCTCTCTCTCTCTCTCTCTTTCTCTCTTTCCCATTCCTTTCCAGAGTCCAGAGTAGAAGTAATGGCCCTTCCAGGAAGTCTTGTCCTTCTCAGCCAGGGCTCCCAAAGAGTTCACGTTCCGTCCATTTCACTCCCATTCTCAGCCACTATTTCAGTTCACTTAGCTCCACTGAAGTGGATTGGATTCTCTCCATCTTCCTCCCCACTTTCTTGACCCCTGAAAAGTCTCTTTAGTCCACTTGCCTGGCCAATGCTGATCCCAGTTCTAAGAACACGTTCACCTCCACCAGCTCAGGAAAAAGTGTGGGGTTGGAGGCTAGAGTTGGTCTGAAGGTACCTGGGGCTCTGGCTATTAGCCTCTAATGAGGCTTGGATTCAGTTTTTTGCATTGGGTCACCCTCCTATGAAAATTTCCAGAGTCTGCCATTCCCCTCCATGCCAGTTTGAATACCCTCTAAGGGAGAAAGACCTCAGTTTCTTTGTAGAGCAGAGAACTACAAGGAGACTACACTGACAGGTCAGTCAATCACTCACAATATGCATAGAGTATTCACTGTGCACTAAGTGCAGGGGAGAGTACAGTAGAGATAGTAGTCATAATTTAGCAGAGAAATGGACTCAAAAATAAATTACAGATAAGAGGAAGTAAACAAGCATAAAGATATGCTCATAAGTGCTATGAGAAGTTTACAGCGTGGCTCAGTGGAAAGAGCACGGGCTTAGGAGTCAGAGGTCATGGGTTCTAATCCCGGCTCCGCCGCTTGTCAGCTGTGTGACTTTGGGCAAGTCACTTAACTCCTCTGTGCCTCAGTTACCTCATCTGGAAAATGGGGATTAAGACTGTGAGCCCTGCATGGGACCTGATTACCCTGTATCTAACCCAGCACTTAGAACAGTGTTCGGCACATAGTAAGTGCTTAACAAATACCAACATTATTATTATTAAGTACACAGGTGCTTAGGTGGTGTGAAATTGCTGAAGTAGCAGTGGGAGGAAGATGAGAAATTAATCATAAAAGGCCCCCTGGAGGAGAGTTGATTCCAGAAGGACTCTGAAGGTGTGGAGACCTGTGGTCTGTCAAATATAAAGAGAGAGGGCCCAGTGAGTTGTGAGGGGAAGGAAGGGTGTGAGTTGGGATGTAATGAGAGAGGAACGAGGATAAGTATAAGTAGGAGAGAGAGAGCTGACTGAGTGCCTTCATTCATTCATTCATTCAATCATATTTATTGAGTGCTTACTGTGTGCAGAGTATTGTACTAAGTGCTTGGAATGTACAATTCAGCAACAGAGACAATCCCTGCCCAACAATGGGCTCACAGTCTACAAGGGGGAGACAGAAAGCAAAGCAAAACAAGTAGTCAGGCATCATTACCAACAAAATAGATAAATAGAATAAATAATATATACAAATATACATAAGTGTCGTGGGGAGGGGAAGGGGGTAGAGCAGAGGGAGGGAGTGGGGGGAATGAGGAGGGGAGGAGGAGCAGAGGGAAAGGAGGTGAGCTCTCAGTAGGGCTTGGAAAAGGGGAAGAGAGTTAGTTTGGCGGATGTGAAGAGGGAGGACATTCCAGGTCAGTGGTAGGACATGGGCCAAGGGTCGACGGCGGGACAGGTGAGAACGAGGCACAGTGAGGAGGTTAGTGGCAGAGGAGCTGAGTGTACGGGGTGAGCTGTAGAGGGAAAGAAGAGAGGTGAGGTAGGAGGGGGTGTCACCAACCTCCGGGGACAGGTTCTTTTGGAATCGGCTTGGTGACAGAGAGAGAGAGAGGCCAGGGATGGAATATCTGAGTTTGCATAAATTTATTCCTTGGGGTGAATTGAATTAATTAGTTATTTAGATGCGACAAATCAGCCTTCCCTTTTTGGGAGAGATATGGCGTTAAAGCTTACCTAACGGGAGGAATACACTGGTATGTTACTCACGTGTGGCCGGACACCTGACCCCACTTATGATTTACTCACAACATGGTGAGGCGGCTGGCTCCCACCACACTGTCGACCATCCCCTCCTCCTCCATACCTTATCTCACCTTGGCTTCACGGACTCTGTCCTCTCCTGGTTCTCCTCTTACCTCTCTGGCCGGTCATTCTCGGTCTCCTTCACTGGAGCCTCCTCCCCCTCCCATCCTTTAACTGTTGGAGTTCCTCAAGGGTCAGTTCTTGGCCCTCTTCTGTTCTCCATTTACACTCACTCCCTTGGTGAACTCATTCGCTCTCACGGCTTTGACTACCATCTCTACGCAGATGACACGCAGATCTACATCTCCGCCCCTGTCCTCTCCCCCTCCCTTCAGGCTCACATCTCCTCCTGCCTCCGGGACGTCTCCACCTGGATGTCGGCCCGCCACCTAAAACTCAACATGAGCAAGACTGAGCTCCTCATCTTCCCTCCCAAACCCGGTCCTTTCCCAGACTTCTCTATCACCGTGGATGGCACGACCATCCTTCCCGTCTCTCAGGCCCGCAATCTCGGTGTCATCCTTGACTCGTCCCTCTCGTTCACCCCACACATCCTATCCGTTACCAAGACCTGCTGGTTTCATCTCTACAATATCGCCAAGATCCGCCCTTTCCTCTCCACCCAAACGGCTACCTTACTGTTACGGGCTCTCGTTATATCCCGGCTAGACTACTGTGTCAGCCTTCTCTCTGACCTCCCTTCCTCCTCTCTCGCCCCGCTCCGGTCTATTCTTCACTCCGCTGCCCGGCTCATCTTCCTGCAGAAACGATCTGGGCATGTCACTCCCCTTCTTAAACAACTCCAGTGGTTGCCTATCGACCTCCGCTCCAAACAAAAACTCCTCACTCTAGGCTTCAAGGCTCTCCATCACCTTGCCCCTTCCTACCTCTCCTCCCTTCTCTCTTTCTACCGCCCACCCCGCACGCTCCGCTCCTCTGCCGCCCACCTCCTCACCGTCCCTCGGTCTTGCCTATCCCGCCGTCGACCCCTGGGTCACGTCCTCCCGCGGTCCTGGAACGCCCCCCCCCTCACCTCCGCCAAACTGATTCTCTTTCCCTCTTCAAAACCCTACTTAAAAATCACCTCCTCCAAGAGGCGTTCCCAGACTGAGCTCCTCTTCCCCCTCTACTCCCTCTGCCATTCCCCCTTTACCTCTCCGCAGCTAAAGCCTCATTTTCCCCTTTTCCCTCTGCTCCTCCACCTCTCCCTTCCCATCCCCACAGCACTGTACTCGTCCGCTCAACTGTATATATTTTCATTACCCTATTTATTTTGTTAATGAATTGTACATCGCCTTGATTCTATTTAGTTGCCATTGTTTTTACGAGATGTTCTTCCCCTTGACGCTGTTTATTGCCATTGTTCTTGTCTGTCCGTCTCCCCCGATTAGACTGTAAGCCCGTCAAACGGCAGGGACTATATCTGTTGCCGACTTGTTCATTCCAAGCGCTTAGTACAGTGCTCTGCACATAGTAAGCGCTCAATAAATACTATTGAATGTGCACGCCCCACCCAGGAGGAATCCACCTTTGCGTTAAATACACTTATGCGTTAAACACTAATGAGTTACATACACTTATGAGTTACACTTATGCGTTAAACCCAGTTATGAGTTACCCACTTATGTGTTACTTGCACTTGGTGAGGCAGCTAGCTCCCACCCTATTCACATCCCACTCGGGAGGCACCCACTTAGGCATCAAATCCACTTATGTGCTACTTGCATTTGGTGAGGCGCCTAGCTCCCACCTTATTCACGTCCCACTGGGGAGGCACCCACTTAGACATCAAATCCATTTAAATGTTACATACCTATGGTGAAGCATCTGGCTTCCAACCCCACGAGCACTCAGCAGGACGGGACACTCACCCATCCCACGGCTCCTCATTTGGTGCAGGCAGAGCAGCCTTCTTACACTCTGGACAGAGGCGACCTGCAGCCGGCTGCTTCAAGTCCCATTCCTCTGCACAGAAGGTTAGAGGCGGCAGGTATTTATCACCTGTGCCCTTAGGCCATTCCAGCTTCCAGCCTCAGTTTATCCAATCTTTATCCTCCCCCCTCCTCCATTCCTAATTTGATTGGCACAGGGACGAGGGACATCTTCTGTATTCCCAGCTTGGACTGTCAATCTGGCAGTTTTGGTTGTGGGGGTGGTGTTCCACCCTCATTTCCGAGTTCCGCCTGCTGGCTCAGGAGGTCACGAGACAGCATTTGACCTTGAGATGGTCCGTACCCCAGGGTCACCTTGGGACAGGGGGCAAGGTGATGAAGAGCTTTGAAGCCAGGAGTGAGGAGTTTTTGCTTCATGCAAAGGTTGATAGGCAACCTCTGGAGGTTTTTGAGGAGGGGATGATAATGTTGGTATTTGTTAAGCGCTTACTATGTGCCGAGCACTGTTCTAAGCGCTGGGGTAGACACAGGGGAATCAGGTTGTCCCACTCTGGGGAGTGACATGCCCAGAGCATTTCTATAGAAAGATAATCCGGGCAGTGGAGTGAAGTATAGACTGAAGCAGGGAGAGACAGGAGAATGGGAGATCAGAGAGGAGGCTGATGCAATAAACTAGTTGGGATATTATGAGAGATTGTACCAGCAAGGTAGCAGTTTGGATGGAGAGGAAAGGGCGGATCTTGGTGATGTGAAGGTGAGACCAGCAGGTTTTGGTGACAGATTGGATGTGTGGGGTGAATGAGAGAGCAGAGTCAAGGATGACACCAAGGTTGCAGGCTTGTGAGACGGGAAGGATGGTAGTGCGGGCCACAGTGATGGTAAAGTCAGGGAGAAGACAGGGTTTGGGAGGGAAGATAAGGAGCTCAGTCTTGGACATGTTGAGTTTTAGGTGGAGGGCGGACACCCAGGTGGAGATGTCCTGAAGGCAGGAGGATATACAAACCTGGAAGTAGAGAGAGAGAGAACAGGGGAGGAGGCCTTAAAACTGATGGTCAGGAATTTCTGTTTCCTGTGGAGAGGAATGGGCAGCCACTGGTGTTTTATGAGGAGTGGGAAGACATATGCAAAATGGTGTTTCAGTTGAATGATCCGGAGAATAGAGTGAAATATGGACTGGAGAGGGAAGAGACTAGAGGCAAGGAGGTCACTGAGGATGTAAACCACGAGAACCATGTTGTGGCAGTTTTGATGGAGAAGAAGGAACAGATTCTGGAAACGTTGTGGAGGAAGAACTGAAATAATTTGGTGATCAAAAGAATATGGGTGTCGAAAGAGAGGGAGTCAAATAAAATGCCAACATTGTAGGCTTGAGAGAAGGGGAGGATGGTGGACATGTCAATTGTATTGTGAAAGTTAGATGTCAATTTTGGACACAATGAGCTTGAGGTGGCGGGTGGGAACATCCATATAGGAATGCCCTGGAGGCAGGAGGAATTGAGAGACTGCAGAGAAAGAGAAAGGTCAGGGTTGGAGAGGTAGATATGAGAGCCATATGCATAGAGGTAGTAGTTAAAGTTGTGGGAGTGGATGAGCTCACATTGGACACAGTCCCTAGTCCCACACGGGGCTCACGGTCTAAGAAAGAGGGAGGCACTTTGCATGGCATAGCAGATAGAGGATGGGCCTGGGAGTCAGAAGGTCATGTGTTCCAATCCCAGCTCTGCCACTTGTCTGCTGTGTGGCCTTGAGGAAGTCACTTCACTTCTCTGTGCCTCAGTTACCTCATCTATAAAACAGGGATTAAGACTGTGAGCCCTATGAGGGACAGGGGCCGTGTCCAACCTGATTTGCTTGCATTCACCCCATTTCTTAGTACAGTGCCTGGCATGTAGTAAGTGCTTAACGAATACCATTATTATTATTATTATTAATAACAGGTATTTACAGTTTACAGTTGAGGAAACTGAGGCACAGAGAAGTTATGTAAGTTGCCCAAAGTCAGAGAAATGGCAATTGGCAAAGACAGAATTAAGAACCCAGGTCCTCTGACTCCCAGGTCTGTGCTCCTTCCACTAAGCCATGCTGCTTCTCTATATGAAATGTAGCTCCAATACATAAGCACTAGATCCTGAGGCTTCAATAACCAGGTAAATCTGTGGGCTCAAAGTGCCTCACATCCCCCAACACCTCCTCCCTTGATCAAGACTTCTGTGGACTTCATCAACGATTCTTCCCTACTACTTTAGAAGGGAGGTTGAAACTGTACTTCCCATTCAATCAATCAATGGCATTTATTGAGCATGAGAGCACTAAATAGGAAATGAGGCTCAGTGAGGTTAAATGACCAGTTCAAGGTTACACCACACATCACTGGAAGTTGGAATTGGGACTCATCACTTCCTCCCTGACCTTACTTGTCCACTTGCCCTAAACAACAACCTGTTGGAAAATGGAACTCCTCCCCCACGCTCCACTCCTCTCCCACCTTGCTCACTCCTCCCCTGGCCAGTGTTGTTGTTCAATCTGAGCCCAAGTTCCTTCAGGGTCAAACAATGAGGAAGCTTCAAAGCACATAGGACGTGACCTGCATCCCACCCACTTGTCAAAAATAAGGAAGGCACACTCAAAAGCTGCTTATGAAAGCAGGAGACAAACAACATTCTTAAATTACCATCCCTGGCAGGTTGAGGAATTATAGGGCACAAAAGCATAGGAGTTTGTGTTCTAAGTTTTCTTCCTGCACCTGTGCTTATTCAATAGTGGTACCGCTCCTGACATGAGAGAACTAGCACCAGTCCCAAAATAACCACAGTCATTGACCTCAGTTTAATCTCTCCGGCAGAATTCTGCAGCTTGTTGAGTCTCCCACCCCTGACAGCCACTACCAGGAGTGAGTGGGGAGGGAGAAGAGGGCTAATTTATCTGGAAGGAGATGCTGCTGCACTCCAGTTAGAGCATTTGAAATGTCGTGACCACTGGACTCTGGATTGGGGTACCTGAAAATGACTCTTTTGTCTGTAACCTGGCATTAGATCTTAATGTTTTCACTACTGTCATTTTCGTATGTTATTTTGTTGCTTCAATCCTTCCTTGTGAGTCAGGGGCCTTCCACCGCCCCAGCCCTCTCCCTCTTATTCTGAGATTGTGAGGCAGGAACAGTGTTTGATTTTTTTTTCTCCAATGTAATCTTCTTCAGCACTTAGTACAGTTCTGTGCACACAATAGGCGCTCATTAAATCCTAGTCAATGAATAAATGACAATCTCAAATAAAATCACCTCTTCCTTCCTAGTTAGTTTGTGTTTATATGCACTGTTCAGTACCAACAGCTCCTTCTGCTGTCTAGAAACAGTACTGCAGTACTGTCATTCTGCTCTCACACACTGTCTACTACTGAAACTCCTCGATTTTTCCTCAAAAAATCTCACGGATCTGCCCCTTTCCTCTCTAACCCAAGCAGCCACTTCCCTAGTTCATGCTATCATCATATCACAATTGCGCTATTGTTTCAGCTTCTTTGCTGGTCTCCCTGACTCCAGCCTCTCCCTGCTTCAGTCCATACTCCCTGTTGCTGCTCTCATCAAATTTCTGAAGTGTTGCTCAAAGTATCGCCCCTCTTCTCAAAATACTCCAGTGGCTGCCCATCTCCTTGAACAGCAAGCAAAGACTGCATTATCGTTGGTTTTAAGGCTCTCTACCAGCTCTCCACTCCCATGCTGAGAAGCATGGGAGCTCTCCACTCCCATGCACTCCCATGCTGCATTAAGAGAAGCAGCGTGGCTCAGTGGAAAGAGTCTGGGCTTTGGAGTCAGAGGTCATGGGTTCGAATCCCGGCTCGGCCACTTGTCAGCTGCGTGACTTTGGGCAAGTCACTTAACTTCTCTATGCCTCAGTTACCTCATCTGTAAAATGGGGATTAAGACTGTGAGCCCCACGTGGGACAACCTGATTCCCCTTTGTCTAACCCAGCGCTTAGAACAATGCTCGGCACATAGTAAGCGCTTAACAAATACCAACATTATTATTATTATTATGCTCTCACTCTTCAGTCCTCCCTTGCAAACTTCTGACCCTTTGTCTACAAGGCCTGAAACTCCCTCCGGTCCCCAATATCTGCAAGGCCTCCATACTCCTCAACTCCAAGGTCCTTCTAAAATGATCAACCCCTTGATTCTTATCGACCCTTCAGCTACCTCTTGCGCTTATGTATTTATTTTTGCCCACCTTTAGCAAAATAAAAATAATTGTGGTACTTGTTAAGCACTTACTATGTGCCAATTACTGTACAGTGCAGTCATTTGGACACAGGGCAAGGAGTCTAAGTGGGAGTAGAACATGTATTCATTCATTCAATAGTATTTATTGAGTGCTTACTATGTGCAGAGCACTGTACTAATCGCTTGGAATGTACAAATCGGCAACAGATAGAGACAGTCCCTGCCCTTTGACGGGCTTACAGTCTAATCAGGGGAGACAGGCAGACAAGAACAATGGCAATAAATAGTCAAGGGGAAGAACATCTCATAAAAACAATGGCAAATAAATAGAATCAGGGTGATGTACATCTCATTAAACAAAATAAATAGGGTGATGAAGATATAAACAGTTGAGCGGACGAGTGGGGGGGGAGTGCTGAGGGGGTGGGACGGGAGAGAGGGAGGAGCAGAGGGAAAGGGGGGAGAAGAGGGTTTAGCTGCGGAGAGGTGAAGGGGGGTAGAGGGAGCAGAGGGAAAAAGGGGGGAGCTCAGTCTGGGAAGGCCTCTTGGAGGAGGTGAGCTTTAAGTAGGGATTGGAAGAGGGGAAGAAAATTAGATTGTCAGAGGTGAGGAGGGAGGGCATTCCAGGACCGCGGGAGGACGTGGCCCAGGGGTCGACGGCAGGATAGGCAAGACTGAGGGACGGTGAGGAGGTGGGCGGCAGAGGAGCGGAGCGTGCGGGGTGGGCAGTAGAAAGAGAGAAGGGAGGAGAGGTAGGAAGGGGCAAGGTGATGGAGAGCCTTGAAACCTAGAGTGAGGAGTTTTTGTTTGGAGCGGAGGTCGATAGGCAACCACTGGAGGTGTTTAAGAAGGGGAGTGACATGCCCAGATTGTTTCTGCAGGAAGATGAGCTGGGCAGCAGAATGAAGAATAGACTGGAGCGGGGTGAGAGAAAAGGAAGGGAGATCAGAGAGAAGGCTGACACAGTAGTCTAACCGGGATATAACGAGAGCCTGTAGCAGTAAGGTAGCCGTTTGGATTGCGAGGAAAGGGCGGATCTTGGTGATATTGTAAAGGTGAGACCGGCAGGTCTCGGTAACGGATCGGATGTGTGGGATGAACGAGAGAGGAGTCAAAGATGACAACGAGGTTGTGGGCCTGAGAGACGGGAAGGATGGTCATACCATCCACGGTGTTAGGGAAGTCTGGGAGAGGACAGGGCTTGGGAGGGAAGATGAGGAGCTCAGTCTTGCTCATGTTGAGTTTTAGGTGGCGGGCCGACATCCAGGTGGAGACGTCCTAGAGGCAGGAGGAGATGCGAGCCTGAAGGGACGGGGAGAGGACGGGGCAGAGATGTAGATCTGCATGTCATCTGCGTAGAGATGGTAGTCAAAGCTGTGAGAGCGAATGAGTTCACCAAGGGAGTGAGTGTAAATGGAGAACAGAAGAGGGCCAAGAACTGACCCTTGAGGAACTCCAACAGTTAAAGGATGGGAGGGGGAGGAGGTGCCTGCGAAGGAGACCGAGAATGACCGGCCAGAGAGGTAAGAGGAGAACCGGGAGAGGACGGAGTCCGTGAAGCCAAGGTGAAATAAGGTGTGGAGGAGGAGGGGATGGTCAACAGTGTCACAGGCAGCTGAGAGGTCAAGGAGGATTAGAATGGAGTAGGAGCCATTGGATTTGGCAAGAAGGAGGTCATGGGTGACCTTAGAGAGAGCAGTCTCGGTAGAGTGGAGGGAAGGGAAGCCAGATTGGAGGGGGTCCAGGAGAGAAGGGGAGTTAAGGAATTCTAAGCAGCGAGTGTAGATGACTCGTTCTAGGATCTTGGAAAGGGAGGGTAGTAGGGAGATAGGGCAATAACTGGAAGGGGAAGTGGGGTCGAGAGAGGGTTTTTTTAGGATGGGGGAGACATGGGCATGTTTGAAGGCAGAGGGGAAGGAGCCATTGGAGATTGAGTGGTTAAAGATAGAAGTTAAGGAAGGGAGGAGGGCAGGGGCGATGGTTTTTATAAGGTGAGCAGGAATGGGGTCCGAGGCGCAGGTGGAGGGGGTGGCACTTGTGAGGAGGGAGGAGATCTCCTCTGAGGATACTGCAGGGAAGGATGGGAAAGTAGGGGAGAGGGTTGGTGGGGGGGAGGGGAGAGGGGGAGGGGTGACTTTGGGGAGCTCAGAACATGTATTTTATGCCCATTTTACAGCTGGGGAAATTGAGGAACTTTGAAGTTAAGTGACTTGCCCAAGGTCACCCAGCATACAAATGGTTGAACCAGGACTAGAACCCAAATCCCCTGATTCTTTTACCTAGACCACACTGCATCTTTAGCACTTGTGTGTGTGTATGTATATATATGTGTGTATGTATATATACATGCATGTATGTATTTTAATTGAACATTAAATTTAATTTATTCTGATTCCACCGCCTGTGAATATTTCTGACTGTCTCCCCTACTAGTGTCATCTCTCTGTGGGGCAGAGAATCTATCCTGTGCCTCCCACCCTACCAAACCACTGAAATACATTATTATTATTATTACCTTTTTCATTATTATGATTGTTGCATTTGTTAATAAGTGCTTTCTTTCATTCATTCAATAGTATTTATTGAGCACTTACTATGTGCAGAGCACTATACTAAGTGCTTGGAATGAACAAGTCGGCAACAGATAGAGACAGTCCCTGCCGTTTGACGGGCTTACAGTCTAATCGGGGGAGACGGACAGACGAGAACAATGGCAATAAATAGAGTCAAGGGGAAGAACATCTCTTAAAAACAATGGCAACTAAATAGAATCAAGGCGATGTACATTTCAATAACAAAATAAATAGGGTAATGGAAATATATACAGTTGAGCAGACAAGTACAGTGCTGAGGGGATGGGAAGGGAGAGGGGGAGGAGCAGAGGGAAAGGGGGAAAAGAGGGTTTAGCTGTGGAGAGGTGAAGGGGGGTGGTAGAGGGAGTAGAGGGAGAAGAGGAGCTCAGTCTGGGAAGGCCTCTTGGAGGAGGTGAGTTTTAAGTAGGGTTTTGAAGAGGGGAAGAGAATCAGTTTGGCAGAGGTGAGGAGGGAGGGCGTTCCAGGACCGCGGGAGGACGACGGGATAGGCGAGACTGAGGGACGGTGAGGAGGTGGGCAGCAGAGGAGTGGAGCGTGCGGGGTGGGCGGTAGAAAGAGAGAAGGGAGGAGAGGTAGGAAGGGGCCAGGTGATGTAGAGCCTTGAAGCCTAGAGTGAGGAGTTTTTGTTTGGAGCGGAGGTTGATAGGCAACCACTGGAGTTGTTTAAGAAGGGGAGTGACATGCCCAGATCGTTTCTGCAGGAAGATGAGCTACATGACAAGCACTGTTCTAAGTGCTGGGATAAATACAAGATGATCATGGAATGGCTGGCAATGGGACAGTAACTGACAAACCTGGGTGCAGGCACTGGTTTTTCCCTTTTGTCACCTGACACATGCAGAGCCCCATGCTCAGTATTTCAGGCCTAAAAAAACCTTCAGACTTCAGTGTGTTAGCTCAACAGGACAGGGACTGTGTCTGATCTGATTATAATGTCTCTTCCCCCATGCTCAGCAATCAGTCAATGCTTATATTGTTATCATTTTTATTAGAGCAATCATCCGGAGCTGGTCCTGGTGCAGCCCGGCCCCAGACCCCAGACCCCAGATCCCTGCGGGTGGCAACCGCCCCCTCCTCCCCGGGAGCACCGGGACCACACTGGCTCAAACCCCCAGGGATTCTCCGTTCCCCCCACTGCCCCCTTGGGACCAGCAACCCTGCAAGCCAGCCATCCATCCAGCCATCCATCCAGCATGGTCCTCCCGCGGGGAGCCACAGTCATGGCAACACTGGAGCCCGCAGACCCCAGGGCCCGGCGGCTCAGGGCCCCCGCCATGGCCCTGCCATCCCACCCAGCTTGGGGACCAACAGCGACCTGACTCTCCTGTAGACTGTGAGCCCGTTGTTGGTTAGGGATGGTCTCTATCTGTTGCCGAATTGTACATTCCAAGTGCTTAGTACAGTGCTCTGCCCATAGTAAGCGCTCAATAAATACTATTGAATGAATGAATGAATATTTAGGTCAGACTTGAGAAAGGTTCATTCATTCAGTCAGTCAGTCGTATTTATTGAGCACTTACTGTGGGCAGAGCACTGTACTAAGCACTTGGAAAGTACAATTCGGCAACAGATAGAGACAATCCCTGTCCAACAACAGGCTCACAGTCTAGAAGGGGGAGACAGACAACAAAACAAAACAAGTACACAGGCAACGTCTTCCTGAAAGTGAGGATTGTGCAGCATCACAACTGATAGGTAATCAAGGGAAGTGAGTGTCCTTCCCCAGAAAGCTGTCTCAGATGGGAGCAGTGCAGTTCATTCATTCATTCAATCATATTTATTGAGTGCTTACTGTGTGCATAGCACTGTTTTGAGCACTTGGAAGTGTACAATATAACAATGAACAGACACATTCCCTTGCCACAACAAGCTTACAGTCTAGAGGGGGAGACAGACATTAATATAAATAAATTACACATACGTACATAAGTGCTGTGGGGTTGGGAGAGGGGATGAAAAAAGGGAGCAAGTAAGGGTAATGCAGAAGGGAATGGGAGAAGAGGAAAGGAGGGCTTAGGGAAGGCCTCTTGGAGAAGATGTGCTTTCTGTAAATTTTTGAAGCAGGCGAGAGTAATTTTCTGTTGGATATGAGGAGAAAGGGCATTTCAGGCCAGAGGCAGGACATGGGAAAGAGGTCAGCTGTGAGATAGTAGAGATCAAGATATAGTGAGAAGGTTAGCATTTAAGGAGCCAAGTGGGCAGGCTGGGTTGTAGTAGGAGTAGCAAGGTGATGTAGGAGGGGGCAAGGTATTGAGTGCTTTAAAGCCAATGCGAGGAGTGAGGAGTTTTTGTTTGATGCTGAGGTGGACTGTCAACCACTGGAGTTTTTTGAGGAGTGGGGAAACATGTCCTGAATGTTTTTGTAGAGAAATGATCCAGGCAACAGAGTGAAGTATGGACTGGAGTGAGAGCCTCTTCATCTCCCCTCAGCTAAGCCCCCTTTCCCTCTGCTCCTCATCCCCTCCCCTCAGCACTGTGCTCATTTGTATATATTTTTATTACCCTATTTATTTTTTAATGAGGTGTACATCCCCTTGATTCTATTTATCATGATTATGTTGTCTTGTTTTTGTCCATCTGTCTCCCCCAGTTAGACTGGTAAGCCCATCACTGGGCAGGGATTGTCTCTATCTGTTGCCGAATTGTATATCCCAAGCGCTTAGTACAGTGCTCTGCACATAGTAAGCGCTCAATAAATACTATTGAATGAATGAGACAGGAGGCTGGGAGGTCAGCAAGGAGGCTGATAGAATAATGAAGGCGGGATAGGATTAGTGATTGGATTAATGTGGTAGCAGTTTGGATGGAGAGGAAAGGGTGGATTTTAGCAATGTTGTGAAGGTGGGACCGACAGGATTTAGTGATGTATTGAATATATGGGTTGAATGAGAGAGAGGAGTCAAGGAAAATGCCAAGGTTATGGGCTTGTGAGACAGGATGATGATGATGATGGCATTTGTTAAGCACTTACTATATGCAAAGCACTGTTCTAAACGCTGGGGAGGATACAAAGTGATCAGGTTGTCCCACGTGGGACACAGTCTTAATCCCCATTTTACAGTTGAGGTAACTGAGGCTCAGAGAAGTTAAGTGACTTGCCCAAAGTCACACAGCTGACAAGAGGCAGAACCAGAATTTGAACCCATGACAGGAAGGATGGTCCACAGTGATGGGAAAGTTGATGGGAGGACAGAGTTTGGGTAGGAAGATAAGGAGTTCTGTTTTAGACACATAAAGTTTGAGATGATGGGAAGATATCCAAATAGAGATGTCTTGAAGGTAGGAGGAAATGTGAGACTGCAGAGAGGGAGAGAGATCAGTGCAGGAGATTTAGATTTGGATATCATCTGCACAGAGGTGGTAGTTGAAGCCATGTGAATGAATGAGTTCCCCAAGGGAGTGGGTGTAGATAGAGAATAGATGGGGACTCAGAACTGAACCCTGAGGGACTCCCACAGTTAGGGGGTGGGAGGCAGAAGAGGAGTCCATGAAGGAGACTGAGAATGAGTGGCCAGAGGAAAACAAGGAGAGGACAGTGTCAGTGAAGTCGAGGTTGGATAATGTTTCCAGGAGAAGAGGGTGGTTGACAGCTGAGAGGTTGAGGAGGATTAGGATGGAGAAAGGCTGTTGGATTTGTCAAGAAGGAGATCACTGGTGACCTTTGAGAGGGCAGTTTTGGGGGAGTAAAGGGGATGGAAGGTCAGATTGGAGGGGGTCAAGGAAAGAATTGGAGGATGTGTAGACAATTCACCCCAGGAGTTTGGAGAGGAATGGTAGGAGGGAGATGGGGTGATAATTGGTGGGAGTGAAGGGCGGGGTTTTTTTTAGGATAGGGGAGACATGGGCATGTTTGAAGGCAGTGGGGAAGAAGCCATTGGAGAGCAAACAGTTGAAGATGGCAGTTAGGGAGGGAAGAAGGGAGGGGGCAAGTGTTTTGATAAATTGCAAAGAAATAGGATCTGATAGCCGGGTGGAGTGGTGGATTTTGAGAGAAGGCAGGAGAGCTGGGAAAGATGGGAGAGTTGAAGAAAGGGCAGGAAGGGGGAAGGACTGGGGAGGGGGAGGGGAGATTTTAGGGAGATCACGACTGATAGTGTCAATTTTCTCAATAAAGTAGGTGGCCAGGTCATTAGGGGTAAGGAGTGAGGGAGGCGGGGAGACAGGGGGTTTGAGGAGGGCGTTATGCATCTGGAACAACTGGCAAGGGTGATGGGCGATGAGTGTCAATAAGGATGGAGAGATGGACAACTGGATCTCTAAACACTGACTTTATGACCCTCTGATAAAGCATTCCAGGGCTTGACCCCTAGAGAAGCCTCAAGACAAGGACCAGTGAATTGAGCCTGAGGCTGGGAATCAGGACTCCTGATTCCACTGTAACCTCCTACTGGTCTCACTGGAGATCAAAGAAACTGTGGGCCTCCATTTCTCCTTGGTAAAATGGTAATTGTGTTAAAGGCTTCTCCCTCTGTGTCTGAAGGATGCTGTGGAGAATAATTGTGATAAAGAATCCCAAGCACACTGCAGCCTGGGCAGAGAGAGGCACCAAAATCTCAGGGGCTTAACTTCTAGCTCTTTGTGCTGGCCCTTACCTCTACCCCTGCAGTCCTCTCCTGGGACAGAGCCATTTTGCCGTTCCCTCTAGGGATAAGGCCCAAGCTTGGGAACACTATCAGGAAACAGGCCTAAAGAAAAGTCAGGGTCATGCTAGTAAAGAAGGATTCAGGCCAATGGAATGGGAGCCATCATCCTTCCTCACCGTTTTCCCCCAGTTATCCCCCCAGGACAAGACACCCATCAGAGGAATTAGCTCCTTCGAAAAATCAAAGTGCCACCAGACCAGGCTATCGCTCTGTGGAAAATGTGGACCCAGGCTCATGGCCCACATTCTCCATCGTGGTGATCAGTGAATGTGTCTACCAACTCTTTTGTAGTGTACTCTCCCAAGCACTTAGTACAGTGCTCTGCACACAGTAAACACTCAATAAATATCATTGATTGATTAATTGATCCCTCAGGCAAGGCCAGGTGGGTCCATCAATTCTCCAGCCAATCCCACTGGTTGGGCATCATCACATAGGATTTGTTACACTGGGCATGAACCTGTCACTGCCCTGGGTGCTGTTCAGAGCAAGCAAAAATGGCCCAATCCACCTCTAACTTTCCTCTCTCCCTTTCAGACTGGGTCTTGACAGCAACAAAAATAGTGCTGGTGCTGATCCAAGTGAAATTAAAATAAGTTACAATTCCTTCAGACCATTTCTTTGAACAGCATTTGAAGTGTTGTGCCTATCCAGTAGGGCACGCTGCTGGTGTTACTACTCCTAGTGCAGCATTCAGTAGTATATGCTGAGCACCTGCTGTGAGCAGAGCACTGCAAGAGGTAAAGCATAGATAGAGCTGGAAGCAGCAAGACTATGGAAAGGTGACTAAATAAATGAAGTATGATCATCCTGCTACTTGTCTACTGGGTGGCCTTGAGGAAGTCCCTCAACTTTTTTGAGCCTCAGTTTCCTCTCCCTCCGTCTCTCTTTGACTTCGTCCATGTGGGACAGGGACTGTGTCCAAACTGATTATTTTGTATCTACCCTAGCTGTGAGCACAATGCTTGGGACAGAGTAAGCAGTTAATAAATGTCACCATTATGACTATAATTATATTTTAGTCTCCCAAGTGCTTAGTACAGTGATCAGCATATGGGGTCATGCAATAAATGCTGTAGAATGATGTATTGAGTCTGTAATTCAATATAGATGTAAGCGCTAAGGATAGCTGTTGGGAAGACAGGGTCCGTGGAGGACAGGGGTTTTCAGAAGGGCTTTGAAGATGGGGAGAATTGTGAATTTGAAGGGGGAGGGAATTCCAGACAGGAGGAAGGGCATGAGCCAGGGGTTGGAGATGGGGAAGTTGAGAGCATGGCATGATAAGAATGCAGAGTTTGGGAGAAGCAAAGAGTGCAAATTGAGGTGGAGCATCTGAAATGAGCAGATATTTAACATGGTTTTTGTTTTGTTTTGTTCCTTTGTTTTAAAATGGTAATAGTTAAGCACATTGTGCCAGATAGTGTAGGTTAGGAACCTCTAAATGATGCAAATGGATCAAAGGGATGGTTACTGAAGGTTTTTGAGAAGTGAAGTGCTGTATTCAGAGTGACTTTTTAGAGATGATCTAGGCAAGAGGGGAGGGGTTGGAGGCAGGGAGGCCAATAAGGAGGCTAATGCACAAGTCTAGTTGAGAGAGCTTGAAGCAGGGTTGGAGCCATAAATGTGGAGAGAAAAGTGATGGACCCCAAAGATATTGTAGAGGAAAACCCAACAAGTTTTAGTGACGGGCTGGGTGTGAGCAGTAAAAGGTCAAAAGGAGTCTAAGATAATGCCATGGTTGTGAGCTTTGGGGATAGGAAAGATAATGGTGTTATTGACGGGGATGGGAAAGGTGGGAGGACTGGGAAGATGAAGAGTCCTGTTTTAACCATGTTAAGTCTAGTCATCCACGTGGCATTGTCCTAGAGGCAGGAGGAAATATGAAATTGTAGTACAGGTGAGAGGTCAAGACTAGTTAGGGTAGATTTGGGAGTCACCCAAATAGAGATGATAGCCAAGGCCATATGAGTGATGACTTCCCAAGAAAGTGAGAGGAGAGTGAGAAGAGCTAGGGGTTCGGAAGAGACCCTTGTGGGACACATGCATTAAGGACCTGAAAAGAGCCAACAAATGAGACTTAGAAGGGGAGGTCAAGGAGCAAGAAGTGATCAACAGTGTCAAAAGTGGCCAAGAGATCAAGGAAGATTAGGATAGAGTAGAGAGCATTAGACTTGAATGAGAGGTCATTGGAGACCAGGGGAATGAAAAGGAAAAACCATATTGCAGTAGGTCAAGAAGAGAGTGGGTAGAGGGGAAGTGAAGGCAGGGGTATGAACCACCCATTCAAGGAGTTTGCAAAGATAAGTTTATTGTAAATGACCCTTGATCTGGGAGTGTTTGATCAAGCTTTTATCTTGGGAATTTCCAGAACTCACAGTAGAAAAAAGTAAATTAAAAACCACCAATTGGTCCAACATGATCCGAGTGTTAGGTTTCCATCCTGGAAGCCACTGTGGTCTTCACTGCCCACTTTAGCCAACTACTTTATAGGATTCCTGCTGGAACTGTCCACCTTGTGGAACACCCTAGGTGTTTCTTCACCACCGATAGCACAGCACCAGTAGGCATTCCCCTATTTGCCAAGTCAGGACCCAAACTCAGGTCTTCTCATTCCCAGAGCCTCACTCTTTCCACTGAGCCAAAAGCAGTGCTTCTGGTGTACTTGTCTAAGGGCTTACTACAGTGTTCTGCAAACAGCCAATGTTCAATTAATATCACTAATTTACATCAGCAAAACTTGGACCTACCAAGATGCCATATCCAACCTCTTCAATGCCATCTAAAATGCAGTGTGGAACATCAAGTGGTACATACAAGATCACAATGAGATCCTGAAACACAAAGAACTAGTAATATTTGTCACATCATACCTTCACTGGGAGGGACAAGTGAGAAGAATGGACAACAGCAGGATGAAGAAACAGCTATTCTGTGTTGTGCTGAAATAGAGTAATCATAAACAAAGTGGACTGAAGAAGTGATTTAAATTCACCCTGAGGCAAAACCTTCAATGGTGGGGTATAGCAATGAACAGTTGGAAGAATGTAGCAGAAGACAGGTCAGTCTGGTATACAGCAATTAGAAATGGAGTTATTGTCTAGGAGCAGAGGCTTTGGGAAGATCATACCACAAAGATCACCCCCAAAATGGCACCAGGCCCTGCAGGTAAGAAATGCACCAGTATGCCTAGGGACAATGTTTATGTGTACATACTGTAGATTGGATTGTCAGTTATGGTTTGGTCTTATCAGCCACACACATACACACTGATAACCAGTCAGTAGCAACAGATTTTAACCTAAAGTTCAGTTATGACTATGTTGCAATTCATTAATCCATTATGTTAAAACTGGCAAGCGTCATGCCATAATTCTTCCATAATCCTCTGCACTTGCCAGACCCATACTGGAGTACACCCAGTTCTTCTATAACACAAGAATCACATTATTACAAAACCTCAAGCTTAGAAAAACTTGCCCTATAGCACTCACCAGGTCCAAAGTCACATGTAAGTGGAAGAAACAAACAGTTTCTTCCACTTACATGTGTGGCCCACTAAATGCTAATGGACTTCCATTGACAGAAGAAGACTCTCTAATTTCCTAACAGGGTTCTAACGAAAACATGTAGTGAAATGTGCAGAATTGAGCCAAAGAAGTTCAGTTCTCTAATAAGCTGTCACTAATTTAAATAGGATGTGGATGAACTGGAGAGAGTTAAGAGGAGGGCAACAGAAATGGCAATAAGGGATGGAGACTGAGGACTCTTAAAGAAAGGGCAAAGGAATTGGGATTTAATGTTTAGTCTGGAAAAGGCTGAGAGTTGGTTTACTAACTGTCTCTGAGCATATAAAGTATAAGTAGAGGGAGAATGCTATTTGTTCTCCAGGACCACAGAAGCCCCAGCAAAAGGAAATGAGCTTAAATTGCAGCAAGACACAGTTATGTTCAATGCATGGACCATCTTCTTGACTGTTGGGGTGGTTGAACAGGTTACGTGGGGTGGTTGTGGAGACTCCAACCCTAGAGTTATTAAAAGAAAAATTGGAAGCCATTTGTCCCAGATGGTCTAGTCAGTCACTTACATGGAGGCAGAAAGTTGCACTTAGATGGCTTCTTGAGGTCCTTTCCAGCATAAGGATTCCAGGATCTTGCGATGCCCAAAATCAAGAGGGGCCTGATTTGTCAAAGTTGTTCCTTACCTTTGCCAGAGTGGGAAGAATCTCCCAGTGCCTTGACAACAAGGGAACTGGCCAGACTGTTGGAGGACCTCAGGTACTCTTTGTTAGGGTCTCTAGAAAGGGGAGCTACATGCTCAAGGTCTGAAAGAAATCAGGCAATAGGACTAATGCAAAATGTATTCTGCTCCTTTGAGTTCCCATTCTTTAAGGTTTACTGCAAATCTTTGTTCAGGGGGAGCGTGGAAGGTAAGGGGGCTGGTTTCATGGACCAGAGTCCTAATCAATCAATTGCATTTATTGAGTGCTTACTGTGACAGAGCACTATGCTAAGTGCTTGGGTTCAACCTTTACAACATCATTAAAATCTACTCTTTCCTCTCCACACTGCTACCACGTTAATCCAAACATTTCTCCTATCACACCTTGACTACTGCATCACTCTCCTTCCTGACCTTCCTGCCTCCTGTCTCTCCCCACTTCTAGTCCATACTTCACTCTGCTGTCCAGATCATTTTCCTACCAAAACGTTCAGTCTATGTTTCCCCACTCAAGAACCTCCAGTGGTTGTCCATCCACCTCTGCATCAAACTGAAACTCCTTACCACTGGCTTAAAAGTGCTCAGTCACCTTGTCCCCTCCTACCTTCCCTCCCCGATTTCCTACTACAATCTGCATGCTTAGCTCCTCTAATGTCAGCCAACTTGTTGTACCTCAATCTTATCTGTCCCGCCACCAAACTGCTTCTGACCTGAAATTCCCTCCCTTCTCATTACCAACAGACATTCCCTCTCCCCACTTTCAAGGTATTGAAACCACATCTCCACCAAGAGGCCATCTGCAACTAAACCCTTATTTCCTCATCTCCCACTCTTTTTCTGCTTTGCTCTTGCACTAGGATTTGCATCCTTTATGCACCCCTCCCTCAACCCCAGAGCACATGTACATACTACCCATAATTTAATTGATTTATATTAATGTCTGTCTCTCCCTCTAGACTGTAAGCCTTTTGTGGAAGGAAACATGTCTATCAACTCTTATTCTGTATTCTCCCAAGCGCTTAGTACAGTACTCAGTAAGCACTCAATAAATATGACTGATTGAATTGGAGAATACAATTTAATAATGATGGTGGGATTTGTTAAGTGCTTATTATGTGCCAGGCACTATGCCAAGCACTGGTTGGTAGTCACATTTCCCGCCCCCAACGAGCTTACCCAGGTCCCAATTCACTTCAGCTCCAATTCAATCAACTCCAGCATCCCAACTCCAGCCTAGCACGGTGATGGGCTAAGTGGTTGGGCCCTGGAGCAGACTCCACTCCTCCATTTAGAGTTAGCTAAAGAGGGAAAGGGAGGAAAGGGAAGAAATTCAGGGAGGAGAGTGGTGGTTACAGATGCAGGGGCTCAAAAAGGCTCTGCCTACAGTGTCTTGGATCGCAAAGTCCCAGAGCATATCTTGTCAGGGCCGCCGGAGGAGTGGGAATGGAGTAAGGTGAGGGGGACCTAATGGGAGTGTCCCACAGGAAGACTTGTCCCCAACAACAAGCTGGGTGCCCTAGCTGGATGCCACCGTAAAGGACTTTTTTTATTGGTATTTGTTAAGCACTTACTATGTGCCAGGCACTATACTAAGCACTGTGGGAGTTACAAGCTAATCAGTTCGGACAGAGTCCATGTCCCACAGGGGCCTCAAAGTGTTATTCCCCAATTTACACTTGAGGTAACTGAAGCACAGAGAGGTTGTGACTTGCCCAAGGTCACACAGCAGACATGTGGCAGAGCCAGCATTAGAACCCAGGTCCTTCTAATTTCTAGGTCCATGCTCTATCCTTTAGGCCACTTGGGACCTTATCCAAAGACAGCCCCAGGAGTCCCACTCCAATGTGCAGCCACTTCATAAGACTATGGAGTTGTAGGGAGCCCCAGCCCGAGGCCTTGCTCATCAAAGTGTAAGGGGAGGAGGCAGATGCCTGGGAGGCCAGCTCCTGGGTCCCTCCCTTCTCATAGCAGTTCTGCCTTCACACTTGTGGCCCTTGACCTCCAGTTCCCATTGCCCTCACCAGCTCCTCCAAAAACATGGATGGGAACTCATTAATCCCTGATTGGAAACCCCTAATTGACACCCCCTCCCAACCAACTGCTGCATCTCAGTGAGGCTGTCAGTCAGCCAGGGGCTTACCCACTTTTCTCCTCAATTAATCACATTGGTTCACCAGTCTCCATTCCTCTCCTTCTGCCTTCCTCATTCATGGGAGCCAATGGGCCTGAGATTCCGGCCCCACTTCCTGGCCCCGAGGACAACCAAACCAGATCAGGGCCTTTAAAGATGGGCTCAATAACTGTGGCCTACCTCTGACCCTAGTGCCTGTTGGACATTGGTCAACAGCATAGATGCTGGGTGCAAGCCACCTGGTAGGGGCAGCAGACCTCATGCTGGCTGTTTCGGCAGAGGGGTCCAGCCTGAATGAGAGGCCAGGAGTCCCCAGTTCCAATCCCTGATCCATCTCCAGTTCCTTCACTCCAATCTTCCATTTGGCTTCCCCCCTTCCCTCTCTCCTGCCCAGTTTCCCACCCCCTCCCCCTTAGCAGCTCACCCAGTTGCTTCTACCCCTCAGCCCTAACGCTTCCATTTCTACTTTCCATCCATCCACTCATCCCAACACTCCGCCCACCCACATAATTTGGGGGATGAAGGCTCAACAGGGGAAAGAAACTTGAGTCTCTAGCAACTTTGCCTGGGAGAGGCCAGGTGTGCAGGCTCCCGCTCTAGGGAAGGATGGGGCCTGGAGTCCTCCCATTGCTCAGGGTCAGAGACAGATGTCAAGTGTCAGATACCAGGAGGGAAACATGGCCGTGAGCAACAAACACACTTTTACTGGGTTCAAACTGGTCCTCGGTTTTCCTTCTCAGGATCCCCAGGAACAACGACCCTTTCTCCCTCTCTCCTAACTTCCCTAACCCCAAGGATCTGAAGCCAAAAGACATAGCTGTGAGAACAAGATGGAAAGGGAAAGGACCAAGGAGAGTGAAGGTGATTTGAGGGGAGCACTTGGAAGCCTGAGGCCAGCCCCACGTTCTCTCACACCCTGACCATGGTCAGTCCTATCCCATGATTGTTCTACCTGACACTGCTCTTGGGGTGTGACTGCCTGCAACCCGAGGGTCAGGCCAGACCAAACCAGCTCCTCCCCACCCATGGTGTAATAATTATAGTTATTACCACATAGTCGCTTAGTGGGAGAGCCTGGAAATAATCCCAGTTCCCTGACCTGGCTCTGAAGGCCCCGTTGCCACCTCCTACAGCCCAGTATCCAGGCTCGACTAAATCCTCAGAGTCACTGTAACCCCAGCCTATACAGAGCCTAGAAACTGATTTGCTGAATAACCAAAGAAGAGGTCTCCATATGTATGAAGTAGCATTCCCTGGATTGGAGGGGAATCAGCCACTCCCTATCCAAAAACCATGCATTTCTCAGCATCTGAGCTTGTTTCACCATATTCCCCTGGCCACAAACTCTATCAATCCCCAGGGCCAGCTGTCCTTCCAGGATTTAATCCTACTCCCTCATACTTAGACTTTGAGCCCCATGTAGGACAGGGACTATGTCCAACCTGATAAACTTGTATCTGCTCTAGTACTTAGAATAGTGCTTGGAACATAGCAAGCACTTAACAAATACCATAAAAAAAGATGAGTCAAGGTTAATGCCAAGGTTATGAGTTCATAAAACAGGGAGGATGGTGGTGGTGCTTACAATAATGGGAAAGTAATGAGGGGGACAGGATTTGTGGGCAAGATGAATTCTGTTTCAGATAGGCTAAATTGGAGGTGTCAGCAGTACATCCAAGTAGAGATATCCTGAAGGCAGAAGGAAATTCGTTCAATTGTGTTTACTGAGCACTTACTGGGTGCAAAGCACTGTACTAAGCCCTTAGGAGAGTACCATACAACAATCAACAGACAGATTCCCTGTCCCCAATGAGCTTACAGTCCAGAGGAGGAGACAGTCATTAATATAAATAAATTACAGATAAAGACATAAGTGCCATGGGGCTGAGAGGGAGTGAAAAAAGGGAGCAAGTCAGGGCAATGAAGAAGAGAGTGGGAGAAGAGGAAAGGAGGGCTTCATCAGGGAAGATGTGTCTTCAATAAGGCTTTGAAAGAGGGGGAAAGTAATTGTTCGATTTGAGGAGGGAGAGTGTTCCAGGCTCTGCACACAGTAAGCATGGAATGGAGTGGGGAGAGACAGGAGGCTGGGAGGTCAACAAGGAGGCCCATATGGTAATCAAGGCGGAAGAGTGAGACTGCAGATGAGGACAGAAGTCGGGGCTGGAGAGGTAGACTTGAAAATCAACCAGAAATATGATTGAAGCTGTGGGAGTGAAATGAATGATCTAATCAATCATTCACTTGTAGTCACTGAGGCTTATTATGTGCAGAGTACTGCATTAGAGAAGCAGCGTGGCTCAGTGGAAAGAGCACGGGCTTTGGAGTCAGAGGTCATGAGTTCGAATCCCAGCTCTACCACTTGTCAGCTGTGTGACTGTGGGCAAATGGGGATTAAGACTGTGAGCCCCACGTGGGACAACCTGATTCCCCTGTGTCTACCCCAGTGCTTAGAACAGTGCTCTGCATATAGTAAGCGCTTAACAAATACCAACATTATTATTATTATTAAATGCTTGGGAGAGTACAACACTACAACATAAGAGATACATTCCCTGCCCACAATAAGCTTACAGTCTAGAAGGGAAGACTAAATCTAAGGGAGTAGGTGTAGATAGGGAGGCAGAAGAGGAGCCTGCGAAAGAGACTGGAAGGACTGCCCAGAGAGATGGGGGAGAACCAGGAGAGTAGTGTCAGTGAAGCCAAGTTCAGATGTTTCCAGGAGAAAGGGGTGGTTCTCAGTGTCAAAGACAGCTGAGAGGTTGAGGAGGATTAGGATGGAGTAGAGGCCACTTAATCTGGCAAAATGGAGGTCTTTGGAAACCTTAGAGGGGGCAGTTTTCATGGAATGGAGGGGTCAACAAGAGAATTGGAGGAGAGGAAGAGGAAAGAGCAGGTGTAAACAATTTGTTTGAGTCATTTGGAAAGGAATGGTAGGAAGGAGATGGGGTGATAACTAAACTAGATAGTTCCATGGGATCAAGGGAGAATTTTTTCCGGATAAATGGGCATTTTTGAAAGCCGTGGGAAAGACCTTTGGAGAATGAGCAGTTTGTCATTGTACAGTGAGGGCCCCAAGAGTTGTGGTGCGGTCTCTGCCCTTTGTGCCCACAGCCACTTTGGGACCTTTCAGTGGTACTCAAGCTGGACAGGGTATCAAAAGGTCACGGAGTCTAATCCCCTGCTTCTGGCCAGGCCTGCCCTAAAACCACCATGGAAAGAAAACAGATCCACGTCTTCTGAACAGTTGGTTATGGGTTAGGCCAGGAGCAAGGTGGGGCCAGACTCACTTCCAACATTTCACATAAAGGGAAACTGAAGCCCATTGACAGTCAGGATCTTGAACCTGGGACCAAAACCCAGACTTTCTGGCTCCCAGTCTAGCATACCCCCCAGTGCTTTTTTAAGATGACCAGAGCAGGCATACCCAACCCCTGGACATGGGAGCTGGGTTTCCCAGATCCATTCCCTGATTCTCACTCTTTCTCCCATTCTGGCCAATTATCCAAGAGATCAACCCAAAGGGAATGGGGAGGAGGTAAGGAGGGATGAAAGCAACTTTTTTGATGCACTCTAGGGTCAAAAACTGCTGCCCCACCCCCAACAACCCACACTTCAATGGGTTCCACACACCCAGGCTTCTCCTTGGGAAAGGTCACCTTTTGAACCCCAGTTTTCTCCTCCTTCCTCCACACCCCTCTTTGTGACACCCCAGATCCTAGCAGGGAAGCTGCTGTCTGAGAAACGTTCCCATCATGGTTGGTCATTTCCACTAGTCTAACAAGATTCTTTAGGCCAAAGCTAATATTTATGTTTCATAACCAAATAAAAAAAAAAGGCTTAATTTGGCCACTTTGTTCTGACCTCATCCCCGCCTTCCTCTTTGCATTAAACAACATTCTTCTTGGAAATCCATTAAGTGTTCATTGGTGGGCTGGGAAAGGAAAATTATAAATGTGTAAATGGTTAACTGGAAGGCATATATTACCATTAATACACTACAGTTAACATTTCAAGCCAGCCGCCACCTGCTCTGTTACTCTTTGTTGGAAGCAGGAAGCAGAATCACCCTGTCCAGTCCTCAACATGCCACTCCACTCCCACCTCTGACATCTCAATGGGCCAACCAGGTACCCCACAGGGTGATTTTGCTTCCTGCTTCCAACAAACAATAAAGGAGGTGGAAAGAGGTTATTTGTGAACTTAACAGCTAAACATTACCCAATATTTTAGGAGTTTAAATGGGGTCTTTCAAAGGCTATTTACAGCACCAGTCCTGATCTGGAATCCATATCACTTCCTCCAGTCACCCTACCATTCCTCTTCCAAAATTGTTTTTCCCACCATCTTTTGCTGTACCTCATTTCTGCTGCTGCATTTATAGTTTAGATCCAGGAGGGTTCATGCAACTTCTACCCACATTGCAGATAAATAAAAACCAAGATATGGAGCCTGAAATATGTGTATTCTTTATTCATTCCCCATTTTTCCTCTGAACCTTCAAGCTCAGTAGGCCTGGGCCCAGGAAACCACCTTGATAAGAAAGGAAATGGGACAGGTGATCCCATGAATGATTATTGGCTATTCCTACTGCTGACTTGGTGTTCAGCCTCCACAAGTTCCAGAGAGGTTTGCGCTGTCCAGGCAACCACCAGGTAACTGATCCTTAATGGGCTGAGAAGAGAGCAGTCAAGTAAGGGTCAGCAAGGGGATTTTGTGATCAATGAGCCAGGACCTCAATGGGGCCCTCACCCAGAGGGCAGAAGTTACACCAGACTCTTCCTTTTGCATGAGCCAGTCTCATCAAAGTTTCTATATCAGTACCATCCAAAAGGCTGTGGGGATATGAAAAATAATCTACCGTGTTGATGGGAAGTTGACTGTTGATTCCTCTACCAATGTGCCATTCAGTATCTGCCACAAACCCACAGCTTTTTAATAATCAAGCATCTATGTCTATACATATCTAAAGGCCCAATCATCTACATGGTCTGTGTCTGTAAGGGCCAAGCCTACCAGCAGGTTGAAAAACCCACCTGCATCTTAGTGTCAGAAAGGCTGAATAGCAGTAGCTGAGGTCATGCATCCTTGCATCCTTGAGAACTTCCTTTATTTGGCCAGGGAATCAACCTAATGGGCAGCTCCTGCCTGGGCTTACTTTAACTCTAAATTAGCCATCCATCGGGTCTCTGGAGACAGACCTGCGATGAAAGTGAAGGGGGCTGGATAAACCTCTAATACTCTTTCAATTAGGGAGATCCACCCAAGAGTTCTTGGAGTAGGCATAGTAGCTCTAGAAACAGTGCTCTCACCCACTAACAATAGGGTGAGACAATAGTTTTGCCGTGGGCAGATTCGGGCCCCAAAGTGTCTAACAGTGCAGATATGGCCCATTCTGGAAACCAATTTAGGATACAATGGTGGGGAAGTGGAGTTACAGTAGGAGTGGGGCTGTAAGAAAAAAATCAAAACTGACAAGATATTTAGCACATTGACAAGGCTGATTGACATTATTACATTCTTAGAGATCATCAGAATGGAGAGAGATCCATTTTTCTGGGTGGGGTTTCACTGCCAACCCCAAAGCAAAACCATATAATCCTAGCTAGGGATTCTGTAGCCAAGGAGAAACCTCTGGGCCAAGAACACATGGAGAAAAACACATAGGCATAGACTTCCACACCTTTTTATTTAAAAAAATTACAAAAAAAGTAACAGATTAGAATACTTATGTACAATCAAAAATCCCACCTTTGCTTGATAATTTTTTTTATGTTTCAAAAGTGTTTCAGTGTTTCATTGCATTTCAGAGTTCAGAACTTTACCTCTAAGGCCCTAAACCCCAGCTCTGGTTACCCTGTATCAACCAGAGAGCCTTACAGGTGAGAAAAAGATGTACTAACATCAATGGTTACATGTTGGCTTAGCCAACTCACAGCTACACTTGGCATCCACTTACCTAACTGGAGCTATAAGATCCCAATTGAATAATGAAGACAAGAGGAAGGTAAGAGGTCATGGTTTCTTAAATTGATGTAAATACCATCATTATTATAAGGAGAAAAGACTATACATTAATTAGCCCACCTGCTTTGCCCCTGCACAGCACTTTGATCCAGCCACTTCTGAGACAGCTGCTGGTTCCCAGTGCTTCAGATCGGTTTAGAAAATGGAAAAATTAGGAAACTGGGGGAGAAACATAATTTTTTTTAAATCTTTCTTGACCATCCCCCTCCCAACACCCCCAGCCATTTCTCCTTCCAAAAGGAACCTCAGACTTTACTCCTAAACATATTAGGTGTCTGTATTCCCTGGGGGGAGTGGTGATGTTGGAATAAGGAACACACCAGAGGTCCAATGGCTGACAAGCTGCCACTATCTGGATTTTCCACGCACCTTCTGATTGGCATAAGCCAATTTCTGAGGTGTACAAATTACCAGTTTCCATACCTTGAACTTAAGTCAAAGAGACAGCTGCCCTTCCAATGCTACTGCTTGGAAAAGGAGTCGGTGGTTATTTCTTGCTGCTTTAGTCTGAGCTCTTACTGAGCGGAAGCCAGAGGATCAAGGATGCAATGTGACATGGAACACTGAAAATCGTTTCACTGCCTATTCTTTTGACCTACTGATTTCTAATCAAGAACATCTCTATGAAAACTGAAATCTATACCTTTTTTAAAAGTTTCTTTCAGGAGAGTTGCCAGGAAGAAAACCGGGCAGCAGAAGTGAAAGGTCCCTTGGCTGTAACCATATCTCTAGTCAATTCACTGAAAATTTGTTTTAAATGTGTATGCTTTGTTGTCTACTTTAATTCTATTCAACTTGGCTAGATACCAAATGGGGGGTTGGGGGGAGGAGGGACAAGAAAGAAAGAGAGAGAGAGAGAGACAGGGAGGGACAAAGAGAGGGAAGAAGAGAGAAAGGGAAGGGGGAGAGCGGAGGGAGATAATGCGTGCACACCAGAGCCACTATCCAATTCCAGCTGGAGAGTGATGTTTAGCTATAGGCCCAGCACCCTCCATTCTGGAAGCTGGGCTCAGTCACAGTTGTGGGTGAAAAAATGGCAGGACCAGCAGTCAGTGATGCTGTGGCAAGCTTCTAGAGAGTAAGACTGCCTTATCAGTGGTAGCACTGACTACAACAGGTTTCAGTCCCACAGCTCTCAGCCACACTACAAAGTACCAGAGCAAACCACTGAACATTTATTAAATCCCCTCAGTTTTTCATACCACATTCCACCCATTTTAAACAGATGCACAAGAAGCCTTCTCTGTACTCAGAACCAAGACTACTTGAAGGGCAGAGAGAGCATGATTATTAGAAAAGCTTGATCAAGAGTTACAAACCCACCAGTGTAGGGTCAGAGACTTCCTTGTCAATCCCCTGACATTAGCAAGGGCAGAGCTGCAAAGCCCTTTGTGGAAGAACAGGCAACGGTTTCCCTGATGTCCCAGGCATGTAAGACACTGTCGGTTCCTTCAATTTTTGCTGCTGCAACCTCTCCCCACTCTGACAGCAGGGTTCTCAAAAGACTCCAAGACCCCATAGGAATCTCCTGGAACTGTGGGTCCAGTGGCCCCCATGATACCAGGCTAAGGAACAGGCAGTCTGGCAGCACCTCTCTAACTCCTGTCCCATATCATCTGTGGCTAAGAAGTCATTGCAATTTTAGGGATCAAAAGGTCATCCATTCCTCTGGAAAAATTTCATGAGGCTTAGCTCTTGTTTATGCTCTGGGATGCTGGAAGTCAACCTCTTACAATTTGCCTTGGGCCAAAATGTACTCCAATTATTTCCCAGTCCTTAGGCAAGGTGGCAGAGGATGCTTTCCAGAAAGCAGGTGCTGTGCAATTTTTCAAGTTTAAATTTAAAAAATTATTAAAAAATTAAAAAACAAAACAAAACAACACACCTCAACCAATCAGTCACATCAAAAGGATTGATACTTTGGGAACTACTCAAAGTGCCTCTTGGGCTCCTCATAGACAACAAAAAACTGATTGTGCCACTCAAAACCACTTTGCCAGAAATGCAGGTACCAGGACTGGACATCTGACTGGACAAGAGGCTTTTGAGTGCTACAATCTTCTCGCTGAGCCAACTGAATTCCATCAATATCTGGAAAGTGCATAGGAAACCTGGGGTATGCATGCTGCTTTGCTAGGTTTATTTTTTGCAAGTTTCAGAACAGTGTTAAATCTCAGTATTTATTGCACTGTTTTTAGGAAGATGAGGGAAGGGGGAGAGGGAAAGGAACGGGAGGCCCAAGTCATCGCTTGACTTTTGCATCTTCTTTGATCTTCCAGATCATCAGTTCCATGCAGGCGCTGGCGTCTTCACTGGAGTCATGTCCTTCCACTGGTGAGAAAGAGATGGGGGGGGGGGGGAATCCAGTTAGATTCTATGAGCTGCAAATTAACTGGCCTAAGAATTCTTCCCTTACAGTAACAAGGCCCTTGTTTCCCAGTGATTCAAAGGGCAAGCATTTTGACCCTCACTATTCCACTAGGGGAAAGTAAACCATAAGAATGTTTAAAAACTTGCTCAAGATTATGGCAAAATAAGCAGCTTGAGGCAAAATCAAAACTCATCAATTCACCTTTTTTTTTTTTTTTTAACCCAGTCCAAACTGCTCCCTTTGGCAGCCTCTTACCATTATCTTGGATGATGCGTTTGAGGTAGTCTGCCATCAGCGTCCGTAATGCCCGCTTATAGGGAAAACCCAGTCGGTGTGGAAAGACAACTGAAGTGTCCACCACGGTGGTATGGATAAGCTGGTGAAGGGAGAAAAACAGAGTCATGGTCTGTTTCCCCATTCCTTCATTTGCCTTGAAAAAATCAGTGAAGTAGACTAGGTCTTAAAAAGGTGCAGCCCATGACACCTAGTGGAATAACAAGTCACCCAAAATTTCCTCCCCTACCAGTCCCCAAAGGAGTCTCTGTCTGGCAGAGGACAAAGGCCCAAATCAGGACACGGATACCTGATAAATTGCCACCATGCCTGAAAGTGGACTGTTTAATTCTCTGAACATTCAGAACGCCTTAACTTTGACATCTAGATCTAATCAACCAAACTTCAACAACGGGAGGGGATAATCTCTTTAATGAGGACTGAGAACCCAAGAAAACCACACCTCAGTTCTTTCCAAGGGGGCAGATTAAACTAAAGCAAACTGGACAACATGCCAAGTTCCACTAGAGTTAACTGGAGCTTCGAGAAGATCTATTGTTCCCCAATTTGCATGCTTCGCTCCTCTCATTCCAATCTAATCACTGTGCCTCTCTTCCTCATCTCTCTCACAACCAACCTCCTGCTCACCCATTCCCCCAGTCCTGCCTGGAACTCACTCCCCCTTCACATCTGGCAGACCGCTACCTCGCCATTTTTAAAGCACTTCAGAAATCATGTCTCCTCCAGAAGGCCTTCTCCGATTAATCTCTCATCTCTTTCTCTAACCCTAGTTCCCCACCTATTGCCATTTAGTCACTTTTACATCACCTAAGCAGTTGGAGCTCCTCCTCTAGACTGTCAGCTACCTTTTTCAAAAATTATTTATGGTATTTGTTATGTGCTTACTATATGCCAGGCACTGTACTAAGTGCTTGGGTAGATACAATCAGGTTGGTCACAGTCCATGTCCCACATGGGGCTCATAGTCTTAGTCCCCATTTTACAGATGAGGTAACTGAGGCACAGAGAGGTTAGGCCACATAGCAGACAAGTGAAGGAGCTGGGATTAGCTCCTTGTGAGCAGGAAATGTGTCCACCAATTCAGTTATATCCACCAACTCTGTTATATTGTACTCTCCCAAATGCTTAGTACAGTGCTCTGCACACAGTAGGTGTCTGATAAATACAACTGATTGATTAGCCCCTTAGATGTTCAACCTCTATGTAGGTGGAGAGATGGGGACTTTCAGAACAGTGCTAGGCACATAGTAAGTGCTTAACAAATACCATTTAAAAAAAAAGAAAAAAAAAAAAGAAATAGGCATCTGATCCCCCTCTAGACAGAAAGCTCCTTGAGTGCAGGGAACATGTCTACCAACTCTGTCATACTGTACTCTCCCAAGTATTTAGTACAGTGCTCTACACACAGTAAGCACTGAATATATACCATTAATTGACTGATCTGGCTTTCCACAGCCTGGCTGGGGCATCCTGCAGGAGAGATGGGTCAATGGCAGCAGAAGAGTGGGGACAGAAACTATGAACTACACATAACCTGAGTGGAAGAGATAGTCTAGGATGGAATTATTCAGCCACATTCATGCACACAAGGAAGGAGCATGTTAAAATTTAAGGACATAAATACAAACACAGTGTGCAACACATGAAAATTTCTATTTCATATTTATCTGCACTTAACCATGTCACACCCACCCTCTACACTTGTTCCAAAAAACCCTTTAACTTGTATGAACTATACAATGAATATAATGAATACAATGAGAAGCAGCGTGGCTCAGTGGAAAGAGCATGGGCTTTGGAGTCAGGGCTCATGAGTTCGAATCCCAGCTCTGCCACTTGTCGGCTGTGTGACTGTGGGCAAGTCACTTAACTTCTCTGTGCCTCAGTTCCCTCATCTGTAAAATGGGGATTAAGACTGTGAGCCCCACGTGGGACAACCTGATTCCCCTGTGTCTACCCCAGCGCTTAGAACAGTGCTCGGCACACAGTAAGCGCTTAACAAATACCAACATTATTAACATTATTAGTCCTGTTTACAGACACAGAACTCCAAATCTGCTTTTCCTCAAATAAAGTGTACAAAATTAGGATAAATAGAAGGACCCCAGATCCCATCCAGGCTTGGTCTGAAGGAAAAGATGAAAGGCCAGATCCCTTTGTGATAACAGAGTTCTTGCAACTGACCACTTGTTGTGGAAATACCCTTTTTACAAAATGTATTAATTTTCTTATATTTAAGTGCTTACTATGTGTCACACACTGTTCTAAGCATTCTGTAGATACAGGATAATCAGGTTGGACACAGTACCTGTCCCACACAGGACTCACAGTCTAAGTTGTAGGGAGGAAGATTTAGTCTCCATTTTACAGATGAGTTAACAGGCACAGAGAAGTTAATAATAATAATAATAACAATGTTGGTATTTGTTAAGCGCTTACTGTGTGCAGAGCACTGTTCTAAGCGCTGGGGTAGATACAGGGGAATCAGGTTGTCCCACGTGGGGCTCACAGCCTTAATCCCCATTTTACAGATGAGGGAACTGAGGCACAGAGAAGTTAAGTGACTTGCCCAAAGTCACACAGCAAACTGGAAGGGTTTGGATTAATTCAATTATGAAAGGTCTATTATGGGTTGGAGTCCTTCCCTAAACACTGCAGATAAGGCCCAGAAGGGCAACCATTATAAGGCCCCCACCAAGCAACTTGGTGCCAGTGCTGAAGAAGACTGAAGTGGCCTGATAATGGCAAGTGGTCTTAAGAATCTAATATGGAAAAGCAGAGTTAAAAGCTGACAGAATTCTGTTACCTAGGCAGGACACTAATTAACAATGCAATTACAGACAAGGAGATAGAGAAATGAATCAAGACTCAATCACTCAATGGTATTTATTGAGCACTTACTCTGTGCAGAACACTGTACTAAGCGTTTGGGAGAGTACAAAACAACCAAAGTAGCAGACACTTTCCCTGCCCATAATGAAATGAAGCACAGAGAAGTCAAGAGACTTGCCCAAGGTCACACAGCGAGTAAGCAGCAGAGGAACCATTAGAATCCAGGTCCTCTGACTCCCGGGCCCAGTCTCTTTCCACTAGGCCACACTGCTTCTGTAATGGCTCAGTTATTCTTTTGGCACTAACAGATATGTGTGCAGGTGGAGTGAAGTAAGGGAGGTGATCTGGGTAACTGTCTTCAAACATTTCCATCATCAGGCCCCCTAGTATAACCCCCCCCAAAAAGCAAGACTGCCTAGAAAGAATTGCCAAGGTCACAGGACCTCCTTACTACGTCTACTTGGGGTCTCTGAAAGGCAGGAGAAAAAAAGGGAAGTCTTTATGCACAAAATGAAGTGGAGGGACCCGTTTGATAGACGTCAATTTACAGCACATCCTTTGGGAGATTGTTGAACAGAGTGTAGCAACAGCATAGTATCAGGTGCCAGGCCAAACTAAGGGTCTACAAAGCTGTGAAGTTTTTTTGTTTTATTGGTTGTTGTTTTTTAAATAGTACTTTTTAAGCATTTGCCTGGCACTTCTGAAAACGTTTCCTCCAGAAGGCCTTTCCTGACTAATCTCTCCCACCCTTTATCCCCACCTCCTGCCATTTAGTCACTTTCACATCACCTAAACAGTTGGAGCGCCTCCTCTAAACTGCTAGTTCGCTTTTTTTTTTAATGATTTATGGTATTTGTTAAGCACTTACTATATGCCAGGCACTGCACTAAGCCCTGGGGTAGATTCAAGATAATCAGGTTGGACCAAGTCCCTGTCCCACATAGGGCTCACATTAATCCCCATTTTACATATCAGGTAACTGAGGTACAGAGAAGTTAAGTGAGTTGCTCAAGGTCACAGAGCAGACAAGTGGCAGAGTCAGGATTAGAACCCAGGTCCTCTGACTCTCAGGCCCAAGCTCTTTCCATTAGACCACACTGCTTCTCCAACCTCCTTGTGCTTTCCAACAGCTGGGAGTTCTGGACCCCAAAACACATACATGCAAGCATGCATCACCTACTCAAGCAGTTCCATCAGTGTCATTTATGGGCCAAACTCAAAATCAAATGACAAGATCAGATCACAAACAACGAAGTTGTAGAACATAGCCAGTCTCCTAAGCATAGAGGCCAGGTTCACCATAACCCAGCTACCCTGGATGGGACATGTGAGGAGAATGAGCAACAGCATGATAACCAAACAAGCTGCTGTTAGGGAGAGCTGAAGGTGGGACACCAAATGCAAGGAAGCCAGAAGAAACATTTTAAGGATCTGGTAAAACAAAGTCTTGGGAAAATGCTGCAACCCAGCTGAAAACTGGGAATAAACTGCTGAGGATCAACCAGCACGGCACACTATCAAAAGAGAAGTGGCTCAATTTGAGCAGAACCTTCATAAGAAACACGAGGCAAGGAGGCAAAACAGAAAACTACACCAGGTTATTGCAAACACAAGAGACTGCCTTTTTCCTTTTTGTGTGCAAAATATAATAATGATGGTATATGTTAAGCACTTATTTGCCAGGCACTGTACTAAGCACTGGCTAAAATATGTAGCCAAGACTATGGGCTCTGCATGGGCCTTTTTGGCCCCATACTCACTCAGGGGTGAACCTCACTGTTAGTGGTGTCTTCTTTGAACAAGGACAATTATATAGAGAAGCAGCATGGCTCAGTGGAAAGAGCACGGGCTTTGGAGTCAGAGGTCATGAGTTCGAATCCCAGCTCTGTCACTTGTCAGCTGTGTGACTGTGGGCAAGTCACTTCACATCTCTGTGCCTCAGTTCCCTCATCTGTAAAATGGGGATTAAGACTGTGAGCCCCACGTGGGACAACCTGATTCCCCTGTGTCTACCCCAGCGCTTAGAACAGTGCTCTGCACATAGTAAGCGCTTAACAAATACTAACATTATTAATTATATGCATAATGGTCTTATTAAACTTACTTTCTTCCTATTTAACCTACAAGCTACAAATAGCCAAACCTGAAAAAATTTTCAAACAACTGAAATTTAATATAAACAGCCAGTGGGTCGTTGGGAGAGTCAAGAGTCAGGAATGTCGTCCCCGTACCATATTCTCAAAATTTCCATCCCCTTTAGAAGATAGCGAAACCATCATCTTCCTGCTCCCTGCTTTGGCTCCGTACATGTGCTCTGAATATAGTTCCAAAACAAGGTCCACTCTAAGATGACCTGAAAAGATGGGTCCTGGCTACCACATTCCCCTTTTCTGGGCTCAAAGTGAGGTATGCAAGGAAGTATTTTATAGGGAACTTTACAGGGAAGGTGCCTCCTTCAGGCAAACATCCAACTGACAAAGACCCAGATTTTTACATATCGACAGAGGTTTTATAAGGAATGAGACATATGGAGGCACAAGAGAAAACTGCCATCCTTCACATCAACCCTGCCTCTGGGTTTACTCCTAAACTCTCATCTCTTCACTCTTAAGGACCTGCATACAATTCAACAATTTACTAAGGAAACCACCAGGTTAAGCAGTCACTGCTGTTGATAACCTCACCAATTTACTAAGGAAACCACCAGGTTAAGCAGTCACTGCTGTTGACAACCTCACCCAGAACCCTTAAATTTCCCTAAAACTCACGATGATCCCTCAAACCCCACCCTCCAATCAACCCATCCCAGCTCCCCCTTCCCAGCATACCGTCTCCACCCAGTCCCTCCCCATCCCTTGCACTGTCCCCTCCTCCCTTGCCCCACCTTAGAATCCCACTTTACCAGCACCACTCCTCCCCCCAGATGCTCTTCCTCACCAATCCCCCTCCTCCCACCCCCTTCTCTTCCCTGCCCACGCCCCATCCCAGTCCTCCTGTCCCATCGCCACCCCTCATTCCCCTCTCTCCACCCAAGTCCCCACCATCTCATTCCCATCCAAACCCTCCCCTCCCCCTGCTCACTCCCCCCTCCTCCCCCACAGCTGCTGCCAAGCTTGGCCTTTGGAATCCCCGCTCCATTATAGGTAAACCACCTTTCATCCTTGACCTTTTCCTTTCCTGCTCTCTCCTCCTCCTCACCCTTATGGAAACCTGGCTCACCCCTGAAGACACGGTCTCTTCTGCTGCTCTCTCCAGCGGAGACCTCTCCTTCTCCCACTTCCCCAGACTCACCGGGAAAGGAGGGTCCTTCCTTCTCACACCCCAATGCTGCTTCCGCACTATCCCTCCCCCCCTTTCTCCTCCTTTGAAGTCCATATTATTTGCCTCTACCACCCCCTCCAGATTCTTGTAGCTGTCATCTACCGTCCCCCTGGTCCCACCTCCAACTTCTTTAACCACCTTGACCCCTTTCTCACCTTCCTTCTCTCCTTCTCTGCCCACTCTGATCGTCAGAGACTTCAACATCCACATGGATATACACAATGACCCCTCTACCGCCCGCCTGCTATCACTCCTTGACTCTGCCAACCTCCTGCTCCATCACACCTCGCCCACTCAGAAACGAGATCAGGGGTGTGACCAAATCATCTCTCACTGCTGCACTATCTCCACCCTCACCAATTCTGAAATCCCTCTCTGACTATAACCTTCTTACCTGCCTCCTCTCTCACACTCCCTCCCCCTGCAAACCTGTATTACTCCCTCACAGAGACCTCCGCTCTCTTGACTCCATCCATCTCTCCCAAAGCATCTCACCCCACCTTGCCTCCCTATCCTCTCTTCCCACTCTTGATGATCAGGTTACCGCTCTCAACTCCACCCTCTCTACTCATCTCAACTAGCTTGCTCCCCTTTCCCTCCGCCGCTCTCGCTCCATTAACCCGCAGCCCTGGATTTCTGCCTCTCTGCCTCCTTCGCTCTTATGCTCGAGCTGCTGAGCGCTACTGGTGAAGGTCTAAGCACCAAGCCAACCTCATTCACTTCAAATTTATCCTTTCCTGACTTAACTCTGCCTTCACCTCTGCCAGGCAAAACTACTTTTCTTCCCTCATTGATGCCCATGCCCGTCACCCCCGCCAATTGTCCTGGACTTTTAACTCCCTCCTCAGGTCCGCTGTTCCTCCCCCTCCCCCATCCCTCACCCCAACGATCTGGCCATCTACTTCATTACGAAAATTAACACTATCAGGTCTAAACTCCTCAAAGTCACCCCTCCCCCTTCTCCATCCCCCCCGCTTCCAACCCTCTCCCCTACTTTCCCATCCTTCCCTGCAGTATCCTCAGAGGAGATCTCCCTCTTCACAAGTGCCACCCTTTCCACCTGTGCTTCAGACCCCATTCCCTCTCGCCTTATAAAAACTATCGCCCCTTCCCTCCTTAACTTCCATCTTTAAGCACTCGCTCTCCAATGGCTTCTTCCCCTCTGCCTTCAAACATGCCCATGTCTCCCCCATCTAAAAAAACCCTCTCTCGACCCCACTTCCCTATCCTTCCTTTCCAAACTCCTAGAACGAGTCATCTACTACACTCGCTGCCTTGAATTCCTCAACTCCAACTTTCTCTTCGACCCCCTCCAACCTGGCTTCCGACCCCTCCACTCCACCACATTAGCTTCTTACTGCTGCTCCTCGTAGATGTCATTCTTGCATTTCATTTCTTCAAAGTCAAACTCTGACCTCATCATCCTTTTATAGATGTCCTTAATGTCATCACAGGTTGTCTCAAAGTGAGTTGTCTCAAAGTGAGTTGCCCTCCTTCTTGCCAAATCCAAAGGCTCCTACTCTATCCTAAACCTTCTCGACCTCTCAGCTGCCTTTGACATTCTTGACCATCCCCTTTTCCTCCACACTTTATCTCACCCTGGCTTCAGGGACTCTATCCTCTCCTGGTTCTCCTATCTTTCTGGCCATTCATACTCTGTCTCCTTCATAGGCTCCCCCTCCCCCTCCCATCCACTAACTGTAGGGGTTCCTCAAGGGTTAGTTCCTGGCCCTCTTCTGTTCTCCATCTATACTCACTCCCTTGGTGAACTCATTCGCTCCCATAGCTTCAACTATCATCTCTATGCAGATGACGCACAAATCTACATCTCCTCCCCTATTATCTCCCTCTCCCTTCAGGCTCATACCTTCTCCTGCCTCCAGGATGTCTCCACCTGGATGTCTGCCCTCCACCTAAAACTCAACATGTCCAAAACTGAACTCCTTATCATCCCTCCCAAACCCTGTCCTCTCTCTGTCACTGTGGACAGCACAACCATCCTTCCCGTCTCACAGGCCTGCAAACTTAGTGTCATCCATGACTCAGCTCTCTCTTTCACCCCACACATCCAATCTGTCACCAATGCCTGCCAGTCTCACCTTCACAATATCGCCAAGATCCGCCATTTCCTCTCCATCCAAATGGCTATCATGCCGGTACAAGTTCTCACAATATCCCGACTGGATTATTGTGTCAGCCTTCTCTCTCATCTCCCTTCCCCCTGTCTCTCCCCACTCCAGTCTATTCTTCATTCCGCTGCCCAGATCATCTTCCTACAGAAATGCTCTGGGCATGTCACTCTCCTCCTTAAAAAACCTCCAGTGGTTGCCTATCAACCTCCGCACGAAACAAAAACTCACTCTTGGCTTCAAAGCTCTCCATCACCTTGCCCCCTCCGACCTCACCTCCCTTCTCTCTTTCTACTGCCCACCCCGTACACTCCGCTCCTCTGCCGCTCACCTCCTCACTGTCTCCCATTCATGCCTATCCCACCATCGACCCATGGCCCACATCCTACCGCGGTCCTGGAATGCCCTCTCTCCTCACATCCCCCAAACTAACTCTCTTCCCCTTTTCAAAGCCCTACAACTCACCTCCTCCAAGAGGCCTTTCCAGACTGAGCCCCCCTTTCCCTATGCTCCCCCTCCCCTCCCCCCTGCTTCTCCCCCTTCCCCTCCTCTCAGCACTATGCTCATTTGTATATATTACCTTATTTATTTTGTTAATGAGGTGTACACCCCCTTGATTCTATTTATCTTGATGATGTTGTCTTGTTTTTGTTTTGTTCTGTTTTGCTTTGCTGTGTCTCCCCGGTTTAGACTGTGAGCCCGTCACTGGGCAGGGATTGTCTCTATCTGTTGCTGAATTGTACATTCCAAGTACTTAGTTCAGTGCTCTGTACATAGTAAGCGGTCAATAAATAATACTGAATGAATGAACCCACCCTCAGCCAAGTGCAGCCTGTAGACCCCTGCTCCATCATTGGAAAGCTTCCTTTCGTCCTTGACCTGTTCCTGACCCAATCATTCCTCCTCCTCCTCACCATTGCTGAAGCCTGGTTCTCCTCATGCTACACGGTCTCCCCCGCTCATCTCTCCAGAGGGGGTCTGGAGATCTTCACCCACTCAGCAAGACTCACTGGGAAAGGAGGAGGAGTTGGGTTCCTTCTGTCTCCAATGCCGTTTTTTACTCATTCATTCAATTGTCTTTACTGAGCGCTTACTGTGTGCAAAGCACTATTACAAAGTGCTTAAGAGAGTACCATACAACCATAAAACAGACATGTTCACATTCCCTGCACCCAGGGAGCTTACAGTCAGGGGGCAGGGGGACTGACACTAATATAAACTACAGGTGTGTACATAAGTGCTGCATTTGCAACATTCAACTGCCCCTATCCCTCTCTTTCCCTTCCTGCCATCCACTCCAGATACTAGTCACGATCACCTACCAACTCCCAGGCCCCACCTCCAACTCTGTGAACCATTCTGATCCCTTTCTCATATTCCTTCTCTCACTCTCAATGCCTACATTGATCCTTGGGGACTTCAATATCCACATAGATGCTCCTGACAACCCTTTTACTACCTGCTTTCTATCAATCCTCAACTCCACTGATCTCCTGCTCCACCTCAGCTCTCCCACTCACCAACTTGGATACACGCTTGATCTCACCACCTCCAGTCACTGTACAATCTCTACCCTCACCAACTCTGGAATCCCTCTACCCGACTGTACCTTCCTCCCCTGCCTTCTCTCCCACACACCTCTTCTCCACAAATCTGTCCTGTTCCTCAAGACCTCCAATCTTTTGATGCTATCCAATTTTCTCAAGTCATCATGCCCCATTTAGCCTCCATACCCAAAGTACCTTCCCTTGTTTACCAAATTGATGCCCTCATCACCACCGTCTCTAATGAACTCAATGCACACGCTCCCCTATCCTTTCACTCTTGTACCACTAACCCACAGTCCTGGATAAACTCCACAATCTGCTTCCTTCTCTCCTGTGCACGAGTTGCAGAGAGCTGCTCATGGAAAACCAGATATCAGGCCGTGTCCATCTCCAGTTCATCCTTGTGTGCTTTAACTCCGCCCACAATTATTTCTCCATCCTTACTGACCCTCGTGCCCATTGTTCTCACCAGTTGTTCCAGATGTTCAACTCCCTCCTCAAGCCCCCTACCGCCTGCCTTCCCATCCCTCACCCCTAATGACCTGGCTACCTACTTTATTGAGAAAACTGAAATTAAAGGCATCATCTCCCTAAAATCCCCTCTGCCTTTCCAGTCCCTCCCTCCTTCTTCAACTCTCCCATCCTTCCCAGCATAATCTCAAGAGGATATCTTCTGCCATCTCTCAAAATCCACCCCCTCTACCTGCACATCTGACCCCATCCCCTTGCACCTTATCAAAACACTTGACTGACCATTGGCTCAATTACTTTGTCCCCTCTTTCCTCACTTTGCTACTCTCCTACTGCAACCCAGACCACACACTTCACTCCTCTAATGCTAATCTTCTCACTGTACCTCCATCTTGGATAGCTCGCTGCCGACCTATCACCCACATTCTGCCTCTGCCCTGGAATATGACAATTACTCTTCCCATCTCCAAAGCCTTATTGAAGGCACATCTCCTCCAAGAGGTCTTCCCTGACTAAATCCTCCTTTGCTGTCCTCCCACTCCCTTCTGCATCACCCTGACTTGATTGCTTTATTCATCCTCCCTCCCAGCTCCGCAGACTTATGTATATATCTGTAATTTATTTATATTAACGTCTCTTTTCCCCCCAGCCTGTAAGCTCACTGTGGGCAGGGAATGTGTTTACTGTACTCTCCCAAGAATTTAGTAGAGTGCTCTGCACACAGTGAGTGCTCAATAAATATGACTGATTGACTGACTGACCCCTTTCTTCTTCCCTCCCTAACCATCTTCAACTGTTCACTCTCCGATGACTTCTTCACCACTGCTTTCAAACATGCTCATGTCACCCCATCCTAAAAAAAACCCCTCCTTTTGGATCCCACAGCTCCCTCCAGCTATCACCCTATCTCCCTCCTTATCTTCCCTCCCAAACCCTGTCCTCTTCCTGACTTCCCTGTCACTGTGGATGGTACAACCATCCTTCCCATCTCTCAAGCCCACAACCTTGGTGTCATCCTTGACTCCGCTCTCTCATTCACCTCACACATCCAATCCGTCATCAATGCCTGCCGGTCTCACCCTCACAATATCGCCAAGATCCGCCCTTTCTCTCCATCCAAACTGCTATTGTGCTGGTACAAGCTCTCATAATATCCTGACTAGATTATTGTGTCAGCCTTCTCTCTGACCTCCCTTCCTCCTGTCTCTCCCCACTCCAGTCTATTCTTCATTCCGCTGCCTGGATCATCTTCCTGCAGAAACACTCTGAGCATGTCACTCCCCTCCTTAAAAACCTCCAGTGGTTGCCTATCAACCTCTGCACAAAACAAAAACTTCTCACTCTGGGCTTCAAGGCTCTCCATCACCTTGCCCCCTCCTACCTCACCTCCCTTCTCTCTTTCTACTGCCCACCCCACACACTCCACTCCTCTGCCACTCACTTCCTCAATGTCCCCCATTCACGCCTAAAGTCGACCCCTGGCCTACGTCCTACCGCTGTCCTGGAATGCCCTCCCTCCTCACATCCCCCAAACTCTCTTCCCCTCTTCAAAGCCCTACTGAGAGCTCACCTCCTCCAAGAGGCCTTCCCAGACTGAGCTTCCCCTTTTCCCTCTGCTCCCTCCCCTTTCCCCCTTTTCCTCCCCTCATCTAAGCCCTTTCCCTCTGCTCCTCCCCCTCTCCCTTCCCCTCCCCTCAGCACTGTGCTCATTTGTATATATTTTTATTACCCTATTTATTTTGTTAATGAGGTGTACATCTCCATCCTATTTATCATGATTAGGTTGTCTTGGTTTTGTCCGTCTGTTTCCCCCGACTAGACTGTAAGCCTGTCACTGGGCAGGGACTGTCTCTATCTGTTGCTGAATTGTATATTCCAAGTGCTTAGTACAGTGCTCGGCACATAGTAGGCACTCAATAAATACTACTGAATGAATGAATCCCTCTCCAAACTCCTTAAGTTGCCTATACCTACTGTCTCAAGTTCCTCTCCTCCAATTCTCTCCTTGATCCCCTCCAATCTGGTTTCTGTCCTGTTCACTCCACAGGAACTGCCCTCTCAAAGGTCACAAATGATCTCCTTCTCACCAAACCCAATGGCCTCTACCCCATCTTAATCCTCCTCCACCTCTCAGCTGCCTCCAACACTATCGACCACCCCCTTCTCCTAGAAACATTACCTGATCTTTGTTTCGCTGATTCTGTCCTCTCTGGTCATCCTCTTATCTCTCTGACCACTCATCCTCAATCTGCTTTGCAGATTCCTCCTCTGTCTCCTACCCCCAACTGTAGGTGTCCCTCAAGGTTCAGTTCAGGGTCCCCTTCTATTCTTCTCTGGAGCACTCATTTGCTCACATGGCTTCAACTACCATCTCGATGCAGATGATTCCCAACTATATATCTCCAGCACTGATCTCTCTCGCTCTCTGCAGTCTCACATTTCCTCCTACCTTCAAGACATCTCTACTTGGATGTCCTACCATTGCCTCCAACTTAACATGTCCGAAATAGAACTCTTTTATCTTCCCACCTAAACCCTGTACTCCCCCTGAATTTTCCATCTCTGTAGACAGCACCACCATCCTTCCTGTCTCACAAGCCTGTAACCTTGGTGTTATTCTTAACTCCTCTCTCTCATTCAACTCACATTTAATCCATCACTAAAGCCTGTCAGTTCACCCTTAACTTTATCACTAAAATCCATCCTTTCCTCTCCATCCAAACTGCTACCATGTTAATCCAAGCACTTATCCTATCGCAGCTTGATTATTTTATCGGCCTCCTTGCTGATCTCCCTTCCTCCTGTCTCTTCCCACTCTTGTCTCTGCTTTCCAGATCGTATTTCTACAAAAACGTTCAGTCCATGTTTCCCCACTCCTCAAGAACTTCCAGTGGTTGCCCATCCAACTCCACATCCAACAGAAACTCCTTACCATTGGCTTTAAAGCACTCAATTACCTTGTCCCCTCCTACGTCACCTTGCTACTCTCCTACTACAACCCAGCCCGCACACTTCACTCCTCTAATTCCAACCTACTAAATCTGGTCTATCTCGTTGCCAACCTCTTGCCCACATCCTACCTCTGGCCTAGAACGCTCTTCCTTTTCATATCCGACAGACAATTACTCTCCTCACCTCCAAAGCCTTACTGAAGGTACAACTCCTCCAAGAAGCCTTCCCTGACTAAGCCCTCATTTCCTCTTTTCCTACCTCCTCTGTGTCACCCTGACTTGCTCCCTTTATTCACCAGCCACCCTTCCCCAGCCCCACAGCACTTAGAATAATTATGGTACTTGTTCAGTGCTTACAATGTGCCAAGCACCATTCTAAGTGCTGGGTTAAATTCATGTTAGGCTAGACATAGTCCCCGTCCTAACACTCTTAATCTCACATTCTTAATCTCCATTTTACAGAGGAAGTAACTGAGGCCCAGAGAAGTGAAGTGACTTGCCCAAGGCCACATAGCAGACATGAGCTGGAACTGTGATTAGAACCTATGACCTTCTGACTCCCAGGCCTCTGGTCTATCCACTACGCCACGCTGCTTTTCCTTATGAATTTATGTAAATAAGTACATATAAGTACATAGGTAAATTTATGTGCATATCCATAATTTATGTATATTACTGTGTGTCTCCCATCTTGACTATAAACTTGGTGTGGGCAGGGAATGTGTCTGTTATATTGTTGTGTTGTACTCTCCCAAGCAGTTAGTACAGTGCTTTGCACACAGTAACTGCTCAATAAATATAACTGAATGAATGAATGCAGTGCCTTGGTCACAAGAAAGGCCAGTTAGGAGACAGGCCACAAATGTAATACTGAAGGAAAGGATTAAACCACCGAACAAAGAATAAGAGTACCTTTAGTGCAAATAAGTCACTTTCCAAACTGTGTCCAATCAAGATGGTGTCAGCACTGAACATATTTAATAAAACTGCTTGGACATCCCGAAGAGTTATACAAGTGTTCCTCAGATCTTCTTCTGTCACACCAGAAAACCTGTGGAATGGGAGAAGGACCAAAATCCTGAAATAAGTTGGATCTACTCCTTCAGACAATAAGCAACCTAGAGGTAGGTAAGTTTCTGATTTGCATAAGCACTCCATCCTCAATCCACAAGCAATTAATCCCGGATCTGAGTACTGTAACAGCTATACTTTGAAAGATCCCAAAGTGGTAAACTTTTTTTTTTTAGCTACTTCAACTTTGTGTCTCTTAATGAGTTTTGTTCTAAGTGTTGTCCTAGGAGCACTATGATTTACCAAGAGTATCAATAAACAGGTAGGGTGAATGAATCAAAAGTTGAAACTCTGGGATTGAGTTTTTAGTTGAATGGTATTAAAGTTGTTCAGCTTTAATAGCTCAAGGATGGATGTGGGTGGAATGAGTGGCATACCTAGTGCAATTAATGCGAGCACAGAGCTGTGACATCTTCAAAAGGAGAGATTACGATAGCTATGAAACAAGCCAGAAACTGGTGAGAAGAAAAGGAGAAAAAGCCCCAAGCCTCCAAGAAAAAGAATGAGCCTCAAATGGAAATTCCAGTAGTGAATTAAGCCAATACAACATTCTCTAAGTGCAAAAGCCATTGGCATGGCCTCAGAGGGCTACACACCATTAATAATAAAGGACCTTGTCCTTTGGGGAAAAGATTGTTCTTACCTGGTGTTGTAATCCACCACTTTGTTGTCAGGTTTGACAAAGGTGTCATAGACTACTTTCAGGTCTGAGTTTATCACGGTTATACGTGTCAACTCTAACCCTTGTTTGGTGTAACACTGAAAAGAGCACCCAAAAAAAAAAAAGTTTTAAACTTGACCACATGACAGACTGCATTTATTCGTCTTGATACCACTGTTAGATGCACACAACTTCAGATTTGGATTCTCACCACATTAACTCTTCCAAGAAGAAAAAAGCTGCATTACAAAAAGTTTCAAATCAAGTCTTTGACTCTCGGTTTCTTTCCCCCATTGGAACCCCTTTTCTATCTTCAGAAGTGCCACTGAAACAGGTGCTTAAAATTAGAATTTCAACACAAAACTTCACAAAAATAAATCTGACCCTGTGTAATTGGTTTTTTTTTGTTAGTTAATAAACCACGTTTTGCAGTTTGCAGTTTTGAGAATTTATATGCAGGTGAACAGATGAGCTTCTCCGCGTAGGCAGGGGTGAGGAGTTCTTAATGTAAAAAGGAAACCAAAATTGTCTATGGTCTGTGTAGTTTGGGGAAAATAAGGAAAATGGAGAGAACTGCAGACAGTGTGCTTAGAAATAACCTGCTATTTTGCATTTTCTCCTGTAAATCAAATGGCCTTCCTAAAGACCTACCATTTCACAATCCAGAGCATATATTCCTGGATACCCAGCAGTGGAAGGTAATTTCTCAAAAGTCTTCACAAAACCTCCAAGGTTCTCTTTCCGACCATCCTGGACGTGTTGCTGCAGAGGGGAGAGAAGGAAGCCAAAGCACATTTACGAAGAAAAAACCCACCAGGAATGAGAACAATTTCTGGGAGGTTAGGGGGTTTCCTGCTCCATCCAATCTCTATTCAGAAGCAGTCACTAAAATATCCCATTCCTGCAAGCTCAAAGGAGGAACAATTTTTGCTAATAAGCATTTTTGCCAACCAGGTGTCCTGCAGAAGTGGCCAGTGCAAATTGCTTTATTCACTGGAGATTGTAACAATCACTAATTCCTTTCAAATGGAGAAGAAGTCCTAGGGCCTGGATTTTCAGGCTGCAGAGGAAACCTGGCCTTCAGACACCTCCTACCCAAATATATTCCAAATAACGTAGGTAACACTGTAACCAAACACTCAGCTGCTTACCTATAATTCTTTCTTAGGGATGAACGAACAATGGGAGTCCTTGTTAGAAATAAACACAATTTGATATCCCTGTTTAACTCCTATTCTCACAAACATAAACAATGTTATATATAGAGGTGTTCCACCTGAGTGATATGTATTCAGCTGGAAAAAGAAAGCTTTTTAAACAAACAAAAAACATTCTTCCCTCTCCCCCAAAAAACTACACAAATATAAAGGAAGATAATTGCAGGTTCAATCAGCATTTCCCCCTTCTTTTAAAGTTCTGCCCAGCATCTGGGAGTTCATCATGGCGGCGTCAACCTGCCTGATTCACTTGCCTAAGGAATATCCTTCTCAGAACACTTTGGGATAAATGCAGTTTACCAAGGCCCCCTTAAGACAGAAGCGAAGGGTTTTCTTTGATGCTTTTGAAGATAAGGAAGGGCTTCTCCTTTGTGCCATTTGGTTGTGAATAAAGTATACCCCACTGAGCTCCAACCTGATAGTTGAAGGGAGAGATCAAGATGTAGAGTTGCAGGTGCTCAGCCACGGCAGAACCCGTCACTGGATTCCAGTTTGCCAACCTTGAGATCTGGAGAGGAGCTAGGAAATAGCTGTAAGTAGTTTTCTGCCTCAAGCGCTGTTTCAAATGGTGCCTAAAGCGCTGTTTCAAATGGCCTCAGAGGCTTTAAAGCACTCAATCACCTTGTCCCCTCCTAACTCATCTCGCTAGTCCACTAGAACCCAGACTGCACACTTTGTTCCTCTAATGCCAACCTTCTCACTGTACCTTCATTTTATCTATCACACCACCAAACTCTCGCCCATGTCTGGCCTTTGGCCTGGAAGGCCCTCCCGCCTCTTAACCAGCAAATAATTACTCTCCCCATGCCTTCAAAGCCTTATTGAAGGCACATCTCCTCCAAGAGGCAGTCCCTGACTAAGCCTTCTTTTCCTTTTCTTCAACTCCCTTCTGCAACGCCTTGGCTAGCTCCCTTTATTCACCCCTCCTCCCGGCCCCACAGCACTTATGTACTGTACACAAGTCTGTCTCTCTAGAATCTAAGATCGTTATGGGCAGGGAATGTGTTTTCTGCTATACTGTACTCTCCCAAAGGCTAAGTATAGTGCTCTGCACACAGTAAGTGCTCAATAAATATGATTGACTGATTGACTCTACCTCAGCAAAGAGAAAAATGAAAGAAACATGCAAATCCCACAGTCTGAATTGCAAAGTTCAGGTTTCCAAAGGAGTCAAAGCACCAAGCTAAACAATAATTATCTTTACAGTTTTATGGCTGGCCTTTGAGCGCAAAAGAGGAGGAAAGCTTCACAATACAGAAACCACACAAAAGCAATTGTGATGGAAACTAAAGCTCACTGCATCTTGCCCAGAAGGTGCCGCAGACATGTCATCAGATCTCACTCCATTATTTTCAAAAACTACAGAGTGGAAGCAAGAAGTTTCTTGGGTCCAAAAGAAAAAAACAACAAAAAAAAAACCACCGATGGGAAACACAAAATTTCTAGGGACTAAAGGAGTTACAGCAACTATATTACCTGGCACCACTAAATATGCTGATTTCAGGTTCCCCTTTCATCACTCCACTGCCTCTTGCCTATGGCTGGACTATTTTAAGGCCCAGCTGTGAATAGTTCAGGTGAGAACAACATTTCCGACATGCCTGAGAAGCAGCATGGCCTGGTAGAAACAGCACGGGAGTCAGAAGGACCTGGGTTTTAATCCCGGCTCCGTCATTTGTCTGCTGTGTGGCCTTGACTTCTCTGTGCTTAAGTTACCTCATCTGTAAAATGGGGATAAGACTGTCAGCCCCATGTGGGTCAGGGACTGAGTCCAATCTGATTCTCTTGTATCTACCCCAGCACTTAGTAGAGAAGCAGCGTGGCTTAGCGGAAAGAGATAATAATAATAATAATAATGTTGGTATTTGTTAAGGGCTTACTATGTGCAGAGCACTGTTCTAAGCGCTGGGGTAGACACAGGGGAATCAGGTTGTCCCACGGGAGGCTCACAGTTAATCCCCATTTGACAGATGAGGGAACTGAGGCACAGAGAAGTGAAGTGACTTGCCCACAGTCACACAGCTGACAAGTGGCAGAGCCGGGAGTCGAACTCATGACCTCTGACTCCGAAGCCCAAGCTCTTTTCCACCGAGCCACAATGAAAGAGCCCAGACTTGAGAGTCAGAGGTGGGTTCTAATCCCGACTCTACCGCTTGTCAGCTGTGTGACCATGGGCAAGTCATTTAACTTCTCTGTGCCTCAGTTACCTCATCTGGAAAATGGGGATTAAGACTGTGAGCCCCATGTGGGACAACCTGATTACCTTGTACCTACCCCAGTGCTTAGAACATTCATTCAAAAGTATTTATTGAGCGCTTACTATGTGCAGAGCACTGTACTAAGCGCTTGGAATGTACAAATCGGTAACAGATAGAGACAGTCCTTGTCCTTTGACGGGCTTACAGTCTAATCGGGGGAGACAGACTGACAAGAACAATGGCAGTAAATAGAATCAAGGGGAAGAACATCTCATTAAAACAGTAGCAAATAAATAGAATCAGGGTGATGTACATCTCATTAACAAAATAAATAGGGTAATGAAGATATATACAATTGAGCGGACGAGTACAGTGCTGAGGGTATGCAACGGGAGAGGGGGAGGAGCAGAGGGAAAGGGGGGAGAAGAGGGTTTAGCTGCAGAGAGGTGAAGGGGGGGGGGCGGGTAGAGGGAGCAGGTGGAAAAGGGGAGCTCAGTCTGGAAAGGCCTCTTGGAGGAGGTGAGCTTTAAGTAGGGTTTTGAAGAGGGGAAGAGAATTAGTTTGGCGGAGGTGAGGAGGGAGGGCATTCCAGGACCGTGGGAGGACGTGGTGCAGGGGACGACAGCGGGATAGGCGAGAACAGGGGACGGTGAGGAAGTAGGCAGCAGAGGAGCGGAGCGTGCAGGGTGGGCAGTAGAAAGAGAGAAGGGAGGAGAGGTAGGAAGGGGCAAGGTGATGGAAAGCCTTGAAGCCTAGAGTGAGAAGGTTTTGTTTTGTGCTGAGGTTGATAGGCAACCACTGGAGGTTTTTAAAAAGGGGAGTGACATGCCCAGGGTGTTTCTGCAGGAAGATGAGCCGGGCAGCGGAGTGAAGAATAGACTGAAGCAGGGAGAGAGAGGAGGAAGGGAGATCAGAGAGAAGGCTGACACAGTAGTCTAGCCGGGATATTACTAGAGCCTGTAGCAGTAAGGTAGCCGTTTGGGTGGAGAGGAAAGGGCGGATCTTGGCGATATTATAAAGGTGAGACCGGCAGGTTTTGGTGACGGATTGGATGTGTGGGGTGAATGAGAGAGCCGAGTCAAAGATGACACCGAGGTTGCGGGCCTGAGAGACGGGAAGGATGGTCGTACCATCCACGGTGATAGGGAAGCCAGGGAGAGGATCGGGCTTGGGAGGGAAGATGAGGAGCTCAGTTTTGGTCATGTTGAGTTTTAGGTGGCGGACAGACATCCAGGTAGAGACTTCTTGGAGGCAGGAAGAGATGTGAGCCTGAAGGGAGGGGGAAAGGACAGGGGCAGAGATGTAGATCTGTGTGTCATCTTCATAGAGATGATAGTTGAAGCCGTGAGAGCGGATGAGTTCACCGAGGGAGTAAGTGTATATGGAAAACAGAAGAGGACCAAGAACAGATCCTTGTGGAACTCCAACAGTTAGAGGATGGGGTGGGGGGAGGAGGAGCCTGCGAAGGAGACCGAGAATGACCGGCCAGAGAGATAAGAGGAGAACCAGGAGAGGACGGAGTCCGTGAAGCCAAGGTGAGATAAGGTGTGGAGGAGAAGGGGATGATCGACAGTGTCAAAGGCAGCTGAGAGGTCAAGGAGGATTAGAATAGAGTAGGAGCATTGGAACAGTACTTGGCACATAGCGCTTAACAAATACCAACATTATTATTATTATTACAGCGCATGGCACAGAGTAAGTGCTTAACAAGTATCATAAAAAAAGGCTCACAAGTCACAAGGCTCACTCTGCCCTCTGCTGCTAAACTTAGAAACTACAATTCAGGTTTCAGCACTTGAAAACACAAGATGAATTCGCCACTCAGGCTTGGGTTGTTAATCCATCTGGAGGAGAACTAGCAGACCCAGATTTCACCCCTCCACTTCCTGCCCTGCAGCTGAGCAAAGCATCTGCTGTAACTGCCACCTTCCCTCCCACTCCCAAGGGTCCCTGCTCTGGACATGCTCCTTGAGCACCAAGCCACAGGGATAAAAGTGGCCGCCACACTCCCTCAGTGTCCCCCTCCCCGACCAGGCAGCCAGCCCCACTGCCACCTCAGGAACCGGCATCGTTTCTCCTCTGAGACACCAAGGAGACTCCATCCCTTCCTGCTTCCATCACACTGGGGGTAAAGGGAAAAATCACCCACAGCACAAGGCCTTCACAAAACCTCAGACTGGTGACTGCTGTAGCAAATTCTGTGGCTACAGATATGCCTGTGACACTTAAGCCAGGGGGAGCCTGAAATTCTGCTCTCCTAGCCACAGCACTCTACTAATTTTATTTTTATTTTGTATATTTGTCTGTGTTGTGTTTTACTCCTTCATAGTTCCTGATGTGCCTGTCACCAGTTCCCTCTCCCACTGATATTTTTAGATCGTTAGCCTGCTGACGGACAGGGACCATGTTTAATTCCTACCTGGGTATTTTCTCCCAGTGCTCAGTATAATGCTCTGCACACAGCCAAGTGCCTAATAAATACTATTACTATCTAGTCAAAAGTGCCTGGGAAAACTCATCCTTTCCTCCAAAACATCCCTAGGTCTAGCTGACCCTTCAGAGAAAGGCTCTTTAAAGTTCTAACCACATATTTCTCTTCCTATTTCCCTCAGAATGAATTCAACAGTTAATAGACTCCAAAAATGGAGAGGGGGGAAAAGTCAAAAGAACGAGGTTAACCTGTAAGAGTGGGGAAAGACATTACTTGTATGAAGGGTTGAATCCTGGGATGGAAAAACTTGAGAACTTACTTTAGCAACTTGGCAACCAGTTGATCCAACAGCTCCAGAGCAGCAGGAGTATTGGGTTTCCCATCCACCAGCAACTAAAATCCCAAAACATGAAAAATATAATCAGTCATCCATGATTATGGGATAATCTATTTACAGGGAGATAATTCTACAGCTTCTCCACAATCTTCATTACAATATCTGCATTCATTCTCCAAGAATGAGAGTGGTGATATGGAAGTAAAGACTTACAACTTAGGATGTTTCCTTAACAAGGAAGGTTGTTAATCAGCAACCACGCACTGGAAGCAGGTGGGAAAAAACAACAACACAAGCTTCTGATAAAAAGCTTTGTTTTTTGTTCAACTTTCTGCCTCATTAGTAAAGCCTCCCTAAAATCATTATCCTCCAAGGCCCTTAAGTGAACAGGGCACCTGGCTAATGCTCCAGCTTTTAAAAGCAAACGGCTACTCCACAACATATCCAACTACAGCTTCACGTTTCAGCTTCAAGAACCAACAATACAGCTACAGTGTTTTCCTTTTGGGATGTATTGACACCATCTTGTGGTCAATTCGCGCACCTGTTACGAGGTTATTTTCCTGCACAAGCTGAATCAGCCCGGTGAAGGAAAGGGGAAAGAATAACTGACTCCTAAGAAGTCACAGTGGTGAGAAGAGAGGAAGAAGTATCCTTCCCACCCCTCCACCCTCAATTTCTTGGGGGGCAGGGTCACAACCTCGCTGTCTGCGGAGCCTTCCCCAATGATAAATACATTCTTCACTCCGAATGCAATTGCCTGTCGCAGAGACGAAGTATTCTGTACCGCAACGACAGCATATCCGGCAGGAAGCTGCAAATCAATAACAGACAGGGCAATGATAACCTGTACCTCAGCCATTTCAAATATCACCACTTAAAACTCAACTTTTAATTTATAACACCGGGGAAAATCCCCTATATCCCTCTTGCCACATAATTATATCTCAAATTAAGTTGAAAAATTGCCATGGCAAAGACTCTGCTGCCATGAGGGAGAAAAATAATAATAATAAGGATGGTATTTGTTAAGCGCTTACTATGTGCCAAGCACTGTTCTAAACACTGGGGTAAATACAAGGTCATCACGTTGTCCCATGTGGGGCTCACAGTCTTAATCCCCATTTTACAGATGAGGTAACTGAGGGACACAAAGTTAAGTGACTTGCCCAAGGTCACACAGCTGACAAGTGGCAGAGCCAGGATTAGAACCCATGACCTCTGACTTCCAAGCCTGTGCTCTTTCCACCAGGCCATGCTGGGTCTCAAAATGAGAAGGGAAAGTGGAAGATGCTGAAAGGAAAGAAGCAAACCAGTCTGTTGGGTGCCCAATTTGTACAAAGCACTGAGCTAGGTATGGAGTTTCAAAGTAAGAACAAAGGAGTCCTTGGTTCATAGATTTTACAAATCTAACAGCCAAATAAACAAGGAAGTAAAAGTTAGAGAGGCACAGAACAAAAAAGATTCAAGTCCCAAAGATAGACACCTATACAATAACGTAGAACATATAAACTAAAAGGGACCTGAAGTGCTTGGAATGACCAAAAAACTGCAATGACCTGGGAAAGCATTCATTCATTCATTCAATAGTATTTATTGAGCGCTTACTATGTGCAGAGCACTGTACTAAGCGCTTGGAATGAACAAGTCGGCAACAGATAGAGACAGTCCCTGCCGTTTGACGGGCTTACAGTCTAATCGGGGGAGATGGACAGACGAGAACAATGGCAATAAATAGAGTCAAGGGGAAGAACATCTCATAAAAACAATGGCAACTAAATAGAATCAAGGCAATGTACAATTCATTAACAAAATAAATAGGGTAATGGAAATATATACAGTTGAGCGGACGAGTACGGTGCTGTGGGGATGGAAAGGGAGAGGTGGAGGAGTAGAGGGAAAGGGGGAAAAGAGGGTTTAGCTGCGGAGAGGTAAAGGGGGGGTGGTAGAGGCAGTAGAGGGAGAAGAGGAGCTCAGTCTGGGAAGGCCTCTTGGAGGAGGTGAGTTTTAAGTAGGGTTTTGAAGAGGGGAAGAGAATCAGTTTGGCGGAGGTGAGGAGGGAGGGTGTTCCAGGACCGCGGGAGGACGTGGCCCAGGGGTCGACGGCGGGATAGGCGAGACCGAGGGACGGTGAGGAGGTGGGCAGCAGAGGAGCGGAGCGTGCGGGGTGGGTGGTAGAAAGAGAGAAGGGAGGAGAGGTAGGAAGGGGCCAGGTGATGTAGAGCCTTGAAACCTAGAGTGAGGAGTTTTTGTTTGGAGCGGAGGTTGATAGGCAACCACTGGAGTTGTTTAAGAAGGGGAGTGACATGCCCAGATCGTTTCTGCAGGAAGATGAGCCGGGCAGCGGAGTGAAGAATAGACTGGAGCGGGGCGAGAGAGGAGGAAGGGAGGTCAGAGAGAAGGCTGACACAGTAGTCTAGCCGGGCTATAATGAGAGCCTGTAGCAGTAAGGTAGCCGTTTGGGTGGAGAGGAAAGGGCGGATCTTGGCGATATTGTAAAGGTGAAACCGGCAGGTCTCGGTAACGGATAGGATGTGTGGGGTGAACGAGAGAGACAAGTCAAGGATGACACCGAGATTGCGGGCCTGAGAGACGGGAAGGATGGTCGTGCCATCCACGGTGATAGAGAAGTCTGGGAGAGGACCGGGTTTGGGAGGGAAGATGAGGAGTTCAGTCTTGCTCATGTTGAGTTTTAGGTGGCAGGCCGACATCCAGGTGGAGACATCCTGGAGGCAGGAGGAGATGCGAGCTTGAAGGGAGGGGGAGAGGACGGGGCGGAGATGTAGATCTGCGTGTCATCTGTGTAGAGATGGTAGTCAAAGCCGTGAGAGCGAATGAGTTCACCGAGGGAGTGAGTGTAAATGGAGAACAGAAGAGGGCCAAGAACTGACCCTTGAGGAACTCCAACAGTTAAAGGATGGGAGGGGGAGGAGGCACCAGCGAAGGAGACCGAGAATGACCGGCCAGAGAGGTAAGAGGAGAACCAGGAAAGGACGGAGTCCGTGAAGCCAAGGTGAGATGAGGTATGGAGGAGGAGGGGATGGTCGACAGTGTCAAAGGCAGCAGAGAGGTCAAGGAGGATTAGAATGGAGTAGGAGCCATTGGATTTGGCAAGAAGGAGGTCATGGGTGACATTAGAGAGAGCAGTCTTGGTAGAGTGGAGGGGACGGAAACCAGATTAGCATTGAAGAGGTGGAGTTTTTAGTTAAGGAGGGTAGAGCTTATTTAATGAGAACAGGGAGACAGAGAAGGCCTGAAAATTAAGGGCAAAAAGAAAAAATAATCAGGGAGAATTTTTTTTTCCAGGAAAGAATGAGAAGGGGGCAAGTGAAATAAGTCTGATGTTCAGCAGAGTGACCACTTTAATTCCAGACCCAAAGAGTTCTTGGATCTAGAGTGACAAGATGTAAACAGCCATCCACTCTCCCTGCCTAAACTAGAGTTTTGGGTCTCAAAGGAAATCACCTTTTCAACACTGCCCCTCGATGCGAAAAACAAGGCAATGCTTTTGAATAGTTTCATAATCAATATGACTAACATCATTAGGGTTTGCTCGCTACACATCAAAGGCATTTGAAACAGAAAAGACTCTAGAAGTTAATATTGGATCAATTCCACATAGTGTAGTGTAGTGTTGGATAAGGGCTCTACATAACATCCAGGTTACCTTGATGTTCTAAATTCAACTGTTCCTTAAAATTGATTATCTATTTAATTTTTAAATCTGTTCCTTTGTGCACACAATCTAAGAGAAAGAATAAGTATAAAGTGGTTATGGATATTTAGCACAAGCCCAAATCTAGAAGGAAGCTAGGCCAAAGCATCAAAAGTAAACTATGTGAAGGAAAATCAAGCTTTGGGCAAATAAGAACCAAAAAGCCAACCCACATTATTAATGCTGTACTTCTTCAAGCTACTAGGACACCTTGCAGTCATCACTAGAAGATCAGAATGCATAAAATTTTGCATATCAGGAAAACCGGTGGGGTTTCTGATAATTAATTTGAAGTCATATCTATAAATATGGTTTAAAATATTAATAAAACAATTGCAGCCAAGGACCAAAGGCCAAACTAACCATGAAGGGGGCCAGACCTCAGGCACGGCCAGGTTCTGAAAGCTACAAGACCTTTCACACAACGAAAACTTTCCAGGAAACTCAAAAATCTCCACGACACTGTAAAGGCAAAAAGGGGCTACCTCAGTTTGCCTCTATTTTTGAAGTGGGGAGCCTGAAGAGAAAGAGCCCGTGATTTAGTCAAATTCATAAGAGAGGTCGGTAGTGAAGCTTAGAAAACAATTTGGACTGCACGCTAGCTTATAGGTATGGGTGCAACTTGGGTTAGGGTCAACCCATAATATGCACAACCTGGAGATATGCATGAACGGCTGACAGTCCCCACGATCCCTAAGCCGGCCCTCAAAACTGCATCTAATAAGTACTAGCAAATAATTCCTTCCCCACCCACTCCTCCCTGCACCCCATTCTCCCATATTCCGAGCAATTTCCACCCAATCCTGAACTCAGAGCCCACCTCCCTGGTTCACTGTAGATATTTTATTAAAGCAGTGATGCACACATTGCCTTACTGAAGTCATGCACTGCCTTCACCAGCAGGAGGGTGACAGGAAAAAGTTACCAGGGACCCGACCCCTCTTTGCCGCCCATATGAGGGCTCCACATTTCCTGCAGCTGGAGTCCCACCCAAGCTGCTGTGCCTGCCCCAGATCCCCATGGAGCTCCAACCCTGGGGCATCGGGATCAACATCCCTGTGCCCTTCCCTTTCCCCTGGCCACCTCACTCCCTACTGCCTCGTGGAGGAGCTCCATCGGTGGAGGTGAATGGCTCTCTGCTTGTTGGCTCCTTGTGATAGGGGCTGCTGCCATTCTCCAGAGTGATGGGGCTGACTGCTCTGCTAGAACAAAGAAAGGAGGAGCATGAAGGGAAAGAGAAGGAGAGAGCGTGCCAAAGAGTGGTCCAGGAAACCAAAAAGCCCGGAGCCCTAACAGAGCCCAGAGGGGTAGGTCTGAGACAGACACAGAGCAGTGAGAGAAAGGTAGCTGTGTCAAGTTAAGCTGGCTCCCAGCTGCCTGGGGCAAGAAGCAGGAGGGCCTAGGGCACTGGCCTGGGAATCAGAAGGACCTGGGTTCTACTCCCTGCTCTGCAACTTGTCTGCTGTGTGACCTTGGGCTTAACTTCTCTAGGCTTTGGTTACCTCATCTGTAAAATGGGGACTAAGACTGTGGGCCCCATATGGGACATGGACTGTGTCCAACCTGATTAGCGTGTATCTTACCCAGTGCTGCTTAGTATTAAAAAAAAAAGGAGGCAGGGCTAGGATCTAGATAACCAGTGATTAGGAGGGCCCCAGCTGGGACCCTGGTACTAATTTCCACCCCTCTCTTGCTGGCAGCAGCATGCGGCTTGAAAGGGGCATCCCATGCATCACTGATTTAAAATTTACAAAAATCAGAAGTGGGGTGGTTTGGGGAAGCAGAGGAAGAGGGACTGAGCCTGGATGCTGGGAGGTCAGGATAATCTCTAGAAATAGGAAAGGGTCAAAAGGGATGGGGGTGGGGAGAACTTTATACTGTAATTTTTTACTTATCTTAAAGCTCAGCCAACAAATCAGGCCTGTCCCTGAACAGAACCTACTTAATTGTTTATAAGTCTATGGGAAAACATACCCTACAAAACAGCCCCATTTTTAGTGGACTAAGACCCAGCAGTATCATGGGGCATGCCTGTAAAATTATCTTCCTTATGGTAGACAATGTTCTCATTTTTCTAATTGAGCAAGGTATCTTTAGGAGAGGATGCATGCATATGAGAGAATAAAGGGAAGAAGGAGACAAGGGAAAAAAGTTTTATTTAGTGACTGTTCACGTACAGAGATGTGAGATGACCATAAATCTACAATACTTTAATGTCAAAACTGTAACATCTCCTTAACACTGCCTAGCTTTTTATCATCATGACACTGGGAGGGCAGGTGGGTCTACTGTGATTTTACTGTCACTTGATAATATTTCCATTTCTGAGCTTTCCATATTTTTGTGCCCATTCTAGCCAAATTTTGTGGTCCCTCATTTTTTTTTTTTACCCTCACACCATTTCTTCTTCTTTTCCCTCAAATGGTTAGCCTTAGTACCTTTTTCCCTCATAATATTCCATTTCCTTAGCTCTCTAAGGCCTTGATCCCAATTCCAAGAATTAGCAACCGAATGCCATCCCTAACACAAGGCACCCTGAAACCTAATCCAAAATTCCACTTTAATTCCTCTCTTTATAAAAGTATATAAGCATTTAACATTAATAATTGACTGCAGTTATTCCTTGTAGTTCACACTAAATCTTTTCTTATGCTGTTGAGTCATCTCTGACTCATAGCAATTCCATAGACATCTCTCTCCACCTCCATCTGCAAACGTTCTGGTAGTGGATCCATATAATTTTCTTGGTAAAAATGCAGAAGTGGTTTACCACTGCCTCCTTCCGCGCAGTAAACAGCGTGGCTCGGTGGAACGAGCCCGGGCTTGGGAGTCAGAGGTCGTGGGTTCTAATCTTTGCTCTGCCACTTAGCTGTGTGACCTTGGGCAAGTCACTTAACTTCTCTGTGTCTCAGTTACTTCACCTGGAAAATGGGGATTGAGACTGTGAGCCCCATGTGGGACAACCTGATTACCTCGTATCTACTCCAGGGCTTAGAACAGTGCTTGGCACATAGTAAGCGCTTAACAAATACCAAAATTATTATTATTATTAAACCTGAGTCTCTGCCCTTGACTCTTTCCCAAGCCGCTGCTGCCCAGCACAGGTGAGTTTTGACTTGTAGCAAATTGCCTTCCACTTGCTAGCCACTGCCCAAGCTAGGAATGGAATGGATATGCCTCCCATAGTCAAGACTGGTAGAGTACTGGAAACTCTCCAGGTTGTAACCCTGAGAGGGGTCCACACTAAGAATTAGCATAAAAAGTAGAAAATGGACAGTTTCTGGCCACGAGCACCGTGCATCATCAATAGTGTAGCTGCAATACAGTACATGGGCAAGTAAAACTATCATCAGTGAATTTTGGTTCACAGACGAAGCTAGTGATAGGTCTGACAGGGGTTCTAACTTCCCGTAATGCATCAAAATTTGCAAGAACAGCAGTGAAATTATGAACTCAACCCAATTTGCAGATGATGTTGCATCTTTGGAATAGATGCTCTCTAATGTGGTAAAAATGTGACGTTTCACAAACAATACTGGAAACAAGTTTAGAGGAGGGTTATTCTAGCAGCATATGTAACATTTGACAAATAATATTAGAAATGGGTTTGGAGTTACTGACAGTTACTCTGTCAGTTGAGTGCAAACGTTGCCATTAATAGGTGGAGAATATAAAGCAAGTGGATTCCCAGGCCTCTCTATTGTTCAAAGAAATTAACGCAACTAAATTGACCACTCCCCTCTCAGGGTTGCACCTGGAGAGTTTCCAGTACTCTACCAGTCTTGGCCATGGGAGGGAGAGTCAAGCAGAGGCCTATCCATTCCATTCCTAGCTTGGGCAGTGGCTAGCAAGTAGAAGGCAATCTGCTACAAGTCAAAACTCTACTGTGCTGGACAGCAGCGGCACAGGAGAGAGTCGAGGATGGAGACTCAAGTTTACTGTGCGGAAGGAGGCAATGGTAAACCACTTCTGTAATTTTACCAAGAAAACTCTATGGATACACTACCAGAACAACTGCAGATGGAGAGCAGGGCGTTCTGGGAGAGATGTGTCTGTGGTATCACTACAGCTCGGAAATGACTCGACGGCATAAGACAAGACAAATTGACCATTCACTAGTTTTAAAAAGTCTTGAGAGTGGGTTTTTTTTTCCTTGATCTTTTCAACCTTCCAGGCATTGGTTGCACTGGTTGCACCTAGACCAGTAATCTCAGAAAAAAATCCCTTCACACTATTAGCCAACTTTCAGTTACTGCCTCTCTGATGCCAGGAAATGTAGTCAGTAGGGAGCAGGATGCAGGAGTGGTAGTCAGGCAAGGGATGCTCCATCTTGAAATGATAATGGTACATTACAGAAATTCCCTACCCCTATAGTCCCGCCTTGCAGTTCTCTCAAATTATAATCTCGATTACAAAGATTTGAACTATTTTCAGTGCACTTAGATAATCACTACAAAGGTTTGTCTGCTCACTGTAGGGATGACTGTGAGCTCGTTGTGGGCAGGAATGTGTCTGTTGTCATATTGTTCTCTCCCAAGCGCTTAGTACAGTGCTTTGCACACAGTAAGTGCTCAAATACGACTGAATGACTGAATATTTTAATAACAAATAGCCAAGATCTACCAGTCCTCAATTTCCAAGCACTGGGTTAAGAAATTTGGTGAATTTGGTGAAGTTCAAGGAGCTGAATGTAGCTCTCATGAAATAAAGGGTATATGGCCAATGGAGAAATGGTTTATGGTAACCTCCAAGGGAGACAATGTACTGCTTTCCTAGGAAGAATTTTCAGAAAGCAGGAGTAATCTTCTTCAAAGGGATTTTGTCAGGAATTCTTAAAAATCACTATCAAATTAAAAACACACTAAGACAACATTCTATTCCATTGAATCTCAGTCTCCTGCTAGCTTGTAAACTGCACGAAGGCAAGAATCAGATCTATTAATCCAAGCTTGGAAATCTATAATTCTACTTGAAAATCGGATAATGCACAAACTTCATGCAAGGACTCAATGAGTTCAGCCCCAAACTCCACTATTTCTGACTGTGCCTGATCCATGATGTAACTTATCTTATAATAAGGTTTAGAGAAGCAGTATGGTTCAGTTGGCTAAATCAAAATTTAGGGTTCAGGAACTCTGCCATTCTAATCCTGCCCTCAGAACCTAAATTCTGTGACTTTGGGCACACGGCTCAAATAGCATGCAAGGCTTAATCTTCCGGTTTAGTTAAAAGCACCAATAAAAGAGGAAATATAACGCTGTCCACCCTGCTGGGAATGATACTTGGATTAGCCTTTGTCTTCATGTAGTGAATCAACCATTACTCTGGCCTGGAAATAGAGGGGACTAAATACAATGTCAAGTGCTGTGACGGGCAAGATGAAAATCATGCATGTCATTACAGACTGTTGATTTCAATTACTTAACTATATCCTAGAGGCTCAAATACCATTTTCCATCAGGCACTTGCTAAGGATGGCAACTATAGAGAACTTACAGTCCATAACTTTTTTCTCTTCTGCTGTAAAAAGAAGGGCTCGGCCTGGCTTCTCAGGGTGTGGAAGAGGGTAACCATTTTCTTTCAGCTGCTCCTCTGTGAGCAGATATTCCTTTAGTCTTCTGAACAGTGCGGCTCCTAGATAAGACACAGTAGTCATTTAAATGTATGACCCAGCATTAGAAACTGTTGCCTGCAGCAAAAAGTGCAGCATTCAAAAGGGATATCCAAAAAAAAGGGCAAATGATAATACTAATAGTGGTATTTGTAAAGCTCTTACTAAGTGCCAAACACTGTACTAAGCATTGGGGTGGATACAAGCAAATAGGGTTGCACACAGTCCCTTTCCCACATGGGGCTCACAATCTCAATCCCCATTTTATAAGTGAGGTAACTAAGGCATAGAAAAGTGAAGTGACTTGCCCAACAGAAAGATGGTGGAGCGAGCATTAGAACCCATGACCTTCTGACTCCCAGGCACGTGCTCTATCCATAACACCACGCTGCTTCTTCTACAAAGCCTTAACACATTCCAAACTGAAATTCATTTTTACATGAAGTATTTTATTAGTAGTTAAAAGGGCATTTATTTACCTGGTGCAGTGCAATGTATTAAGTGCTTGGAAAAGTACAACAGAAGGGGGAGACACGTTCCCTGCCCACAAGGAGTTTATGCTTAATGAACTTAACAAATGACACTGCTATACACAGCCTCAATCTTGAACTGAGGAGGGGTTGGGAGGAGTGGAAGAAGCGGGGAGCGGGAAGAGGAGTGAGAAGAACTTTGAAATTTGCTTGAAATTCCTGGGATTTGCTCTCTACTTAGAACGTCTCCTAATCCCTTATAGCCCATGCAAAGACTGACTATAGACAGGGAGCTAGAGAAACCAGGCACTTGCCTGTTAAGTCTTCTGCTCGCAGGCTGCCCGAACGATTCAGTGTAAAGCTGGTTTTAGCTGCTAGTTTCCCTCCAAGGACTGCTTCATGGGACACCACTTTACGATTACTGTTTCCTGAAATAAAGCAGAGGTAGAAATGAACACACATCCAATTACCCCCTCCTCCCTATTACACACTTTAAGCACATGCAGCAGGGCTCAACTGTCTTGGACACTGTGAACTTAAGCCGATATCTCCCCCCCCCCGGCCCCAACTTACCCATTCTCCCCTCTGTGTCAACTAGGCACTTGCCCATGTATCCCTTAAGCACTTTGATGCTCACCCCAGCCCCACAGCACATACGTAAATATTCTTATATTCTACCATTTCCCCTATCTGCAACTGATTTTAATGTCTCTCTCCTCTGTAGACCATAAGCTCCTTGTGGGCATGGATAGCATTTACCAACTCTATTGTATTGTACTTTCCCAAGCGCTTCGTACAGGGCACTGTACACAGTAAGCACTCCAAAAATATGATCAACTCTTTGCCTGATTGACTGACTACTGCCTTCTCCCGGAAGCTTGACCTAACTTTGGTTTGGCTCTCCTGGCTCTCCTATTATCTCTGGCCAATCATTTTTAATCTCTTTGGCTAGTTTTTCTTCTGGCCCACTCTATAACCATGGGTGCCCCTGATGGCTCTGTTGTGGGTCCCCTTTTCTTCTCAATTTACACTCCCTTGGGCAGCACATCAGCCCCTAAGGCAGGAACGACCATCTCTCATAAATGATTCCTGCAGCAGCAGCATGGGGCTCTGAGCAAGTTACCTTAGGCTGGGCTGTCAGTTGTCTGCTGCGCAGGAGAGGGGCCATACACACCCTCCCACCTACTGACTCTCTGGGACTCTCATTGGACCCTTCTCTACTAGCCAGGAGGGTGAGTAAGCAGCAGCAGCATGTCTTTTCTACTTTCAAAATGTTGGGAAGGCTGTGGCCACTGCTGCATCTGGGACTAATTTTTCAAATCTGCTCTTCTAGCCAGTGCCCTATCCTTCTTCTTATATTTACCATTCTCCTAGTCTTCCATGGCTTTTGTTTTCTTATAATTTCCTCTTTCCTCATGTGTTTGTCACCTGGTCCTCTAACCCCCACCTGATTCTTAGATTGTGAGTCACTTGGGGACCAGGGACCGTATCTTTCACCTTGATATCATTCATTCATTCAATAGTATTTATTGAGCACTTACTATGTGCAGAGCACTGTACTAATCGCTTGGAATGTACAAGTCGGCAACAGATACAGACCCTGCCCTCTGACGGGCTTACAGTCCAATCGGGGGAGACAGGCAGACAAGAACAATGGCAATAAATAGAGTCAAGGGGAAGAACATCTCATAAAAACAATGGCAACTAAATAGAATCAGGGTGATGTACATCTCATTAAACAAAATAAACAAAATGAATAGGGTGATAAAGATATATACAGTTGAGCGGACGAGTACAGTGCTGTGGGGATGGGAAGGGAGAGGGAAAGGGGGGAGAAGAGGGTTTAGCTGTGGAGAGGTGAAGGGGGGGTAGAGGGAGCAGAGGAAAAAAGGGGGGAGCTCAGTCTGGGAAGGCCTCTTGGAGGAGGTGAGCTTTAAGTAGGGATTTGAAGAGGGAAAGAGAATTAGATTGTCGGAAGTGAGGAGGGAGGGCATTCCAGGACCGCGGGAGGACGTGGCCCAGGGGTCGATGGCAGGATAGGCGAGACTGAGGGACGGCGAGGAGGTGGGCAGCAGAGGAGCGGAGCGTGCGGGGTGGGCAATAGAAAGAGAGAAGGGAGGAGAGGTAGGAAGGGGCAAGGTGATGGAGAGCCTTGAAGCCTAGAGTGAGGAGTTTTTGTTTGGAGCGGAGGTTGATAGGCAACCACTGGAGGTGTTTAAGAAGGGGAGTGACATGCCCAGATCGTTTCTGCAGGAAGATGAGCCGGGCAGCGGAGTGAAGAATAGACTGGAGCGGGGCGAGAGAGGAGGAAGGGAGATCAGAGAGAAGGTTGACACAGTAGTCTAGCTGGGATATAACAAGAGCCTGTAGCAGTAAGGTAGCCGTTTGGGTGGAGAGGAAAGGGCAGATCTTGGCGATATTGTAAAGGTGAGACCGGCAGGTCTCGGTAACGGATCGGATGTGTGGGATGAACGAGAGAGCCGAATCAAAGATGACACCGAGGTTGCGGGCCTGAGAGAGGGGAAGGATGGTCGTACCATCCATGGTGATAGGGAAGTCTGGGAGAGGACCGGGTTCGGGAGGGAAGATGAGGAGCTCAGTCTTGCTCATGTTGAGTTTTAGGTGGCGGGCAGACATCCAGGTGGAGACATCCTGGAGGCAGGAGGAGATGCGAGCCTGAAGGGACGGGGAGAGGACAGGGGCAGAGATGTAGATCTGCGTGTCATCTGCGTAGAGATGGTAGTCAAAGCCGTGAGAGCGGATGAGTTCACCAAGGGAGTGAGTGTAAATGGAGAACAGAAGAGGGCCAAGAACTGACCCTTGAGGAACTCCAACAGTTAAAGGATGGGAGGGGGAGGAGGCGCCTGCGAAAGAGACCGAGAATGACCGGCCAGAGAGATAAGAGGAGAACCAGAAGAGGACAGAGTCCGTGAAGCCAAGGTGAGATAAGGTTTGGAGGAGGAGGGAATGGTCGACAGTGTCAAAGGCAGCTGAGAGGTCAAGGAGGATTAGAATGAAGTAGGAGCCATTGGATTTGGCAAGAAGGAGGTCATCGGTGACCTTAGAGAGCGCAGTCTCGGTAGAGTGGAGGGGACAGAAGCCAGATTGGAGGGGGTCCAGGAGAGAAGGGGAGTGAAGGAATTCTAAGCAGCTAGTGTAGATGACTCATTCTAAGATTTTGGAAAGGAAGGGTAGTAGGGAGATAGGGCGATAAATGGAAGGGGAAGTGGGGTCGAGAGCGGGTTTGTTTAGGATGGGGGAGACATGGGCATGCTTGAAGGCAGAGGGGAAGAAGCCATTGGAGATTGAGTGGTTAAAAATAGAAGTTAAGGAAGGGAGGAGGGCAGGGGCGATGGTTTTTATAAGGTGAGCGGGAATGGGGTCCGAGGCGCAGGTGGAGGGGTTGGCACTTGCAAGGAGGGAGGAGATCTCCTCTGAGGATACTGCAGGGAAGGATGGGAAAGTAGGGGAGAGGGTTGGTGGGGGAGGGGAGAGGGGGAGGGGTGACTTTGGGGAGCTCAGACCTGATTGTGTTGATTTTTGTGACGAAGTAGGTGGCCAGATCATTGGGGGTGAGAGATGGGGGAGGGGGAGGAACAGGGGGCCTAAGGAGAGAGTTAAAGGTCCAGAACAATTGGCGGGGGTGACGGGCATGGGTGTCGACGAGGGAGGAGAAGTTGTTTTGCCTGGCGGAGGAGAGGGCAGAGTTAAGGCAGGAAAGGATAAATTTGAAATGTATGCGGTCGGCTTGGTGCTTGGACTTTCACGAGCAGCGCTCGGCAGCTCGAGCATAGGAGCGTAGGAGGTGGGCAGAGGAGGTGATCCAGGGCTGTGGGTTAGTGGAGTCAGAGCGGTGGAAGGAAAGGGGGGCAAGAGAGTTGAGATGAGTAGAGAGGGTGGAGTTGAGAGCGGAGACCTGATCGTCGAGAGTGGGAAGTGAGGACAGGGCGGCAAGGTGGGGAGAGATGCTTTTGGAAAGATGGATGGGATCAAGAGAGTGGAGGTCCCTGTAGGGGAGTAGCAAAGATTTGCAGGGGGAGGGAGTGTGAGAGATGAGGCAGGTGAGAAGGTTATGGTCAGAGAGAGGGATTTCAGAGTTGGTGAGGGAGGAGATAGTGCAGCGGTAGGAGATGACGAGATTGAGGGTGTGACCGAGTCGATGAGTGGGCACGGTATGGTGGAGCAGGAGGTCGGCAGAGTCAAGGAGGGATAGCCAGCACTTAGCTGAAACATCTGCACAAAGTAAGCACTTAATTAATACCATTACTCTACTACTCCTGATCAATCAAAGGTATTTATTGAGTGCTTACTGTGTACAGACCACTGTACTAAGCACTTAGGAGAATACGATACAACAAAGTTGGTAGACCTGTTTGCTGCTAACGACAAGCTTACAGTCCAGAGGGGGAGACAGACATCAATACAATAGTAATAAATAAATAAATAACGGATCAATCTCCTCCTCTGCAACCTCGTACTTGCTCCTCTGCAACCTCGTACTTCCTACCTCCATGACATCAGCACCTGAATAACCCAGTGCTACCTCAAATTCGACATGTCCGAAACTGAACGTCTCACCTTCCCGCCCAAACTCTCTCCTCTACTTAACTTTCCCATCACAGTTGACAACATCACCCTTCTCTCTAACTCCCAAGCTGGAAACTTTGGCATTATTTTGACTCCTCCCTTTGTTTCAACCCCCTATATCCAGTCTGTCACCCAAATCCTGTCGGTTCTTTCTTCGCGATATTTCCAGCATCCATCTGGCCTATCTCGCCACTGACCTCTCGTCCACATCCAACCTCTGGCCTGGAATGCCTCCCTCGTCATGTGACAATCAGTCTCCCCACCTTCAAAGCCTTTTATTAAAAGCATGTCTCCTCCAAGAGGCCCTCCCTAAGCGCTCATTTCCTCTTCTCCCATCCCCTTTTGTGTCACCTTTGCTCTTGCACCCTTTATTTACCACTCCCTCAGTCCCACAGCACTTATATACCTATCCGTAACTTTTTTATATTAATGTCTGCATCCCCCTCTAAACTGTAAGCTTATTGTGGTCAGGGAAAATGTCAGTTAAATCGTATGTTGCACCCTCCCAAGTGCTTGGTACAGTGCTCTGCACAAAGTAAGCACTCATTAGGTAGATTGATTGATCCATCCCTACGGCCACTACTCTGGTCCAAGCACTTATCATATTCTGACTTGACTACTGCATCAGCCTTCCCTCAGACCTCCCAGCCTCCAGCCTCTCTCTTCCCCAGTCCATATTTCATTCTGCTGCCTGGATCATTTTTCTAAAAACATATTTCTGCATAAGTCTCCCACTTCTCAAAAACCTCCAGTGGCTGCCCACTCCTCTCTACATAGTTATAATAGTGGCATTTATTAAACTTTGGGATAGAAACAAGGTTATGAGATTGGATACTGTCTCACAGTGGACGAACACCCCATTTTATCCCAATTACTTGCCTAAGGTCACAGAGCAGGCCAGATGGCAGAACTGGGACTAGAACCAGGATCTCGACTCCCCACCCTGTGTTCTTCCCAATAGACCATGGCATAGTGAAGCAGCATGGCATAGCAGATAGAGCACGGGCCTGGGAGTCAAAAGGTCATGGGTTCTAATCCCAGCTCTGCCACTTGTCTGCTTGCTGTGTTGTCCTGGACAAGTCACTTGACTTCTCTGTGCATCAGTTATCTCATCTGTAAAATGGGGATTGAGACTGTGAGCCCCATTTGGGACAGGGGCTGTGACCAACTTGATTTGCTTGTATCCACCCCAGTGCTTAGTACAGTGTCTGGCACGTAGTAAGTGCTTAACAAATACCATCATCATCATTACGCATGCTGAGCAGGAATTCCTGACCATTAGCCTCCAATCTGGCTTCCATCCCCTCCACTCTACCGAGACTGCTCTCTCTAAGGTCACCCATGACCTCCTTCTTGCCAAATCCAATGGCTCCTACTCCATTCTAATCCTCCTTGACCTCTCTGCTGCCTTTGACACTGTCGACCATCCCCTCCTCCTCCATACCTCATCTCACCTTGGCTTCACAGACTCTGTCCTCGCCTGGTTCTCCTCTTACCTCTCTGGCCGGTCATTCTCGGTCTCCTTCGCTGGAGCCTCCTCCCCCTCCCATCCTTTAACTGTTGGAGTTCCTCAAGGGTCAGTTCTTGGCCCTCTTCTGTTCTCCATTTACACTCACTCCCTCGGTGAACTCATTCGCTCTCACGGCTTTGACTACCATCTCTACGCAGATGACACGCAGATCTACATCTCTGCCCCTGTCCTCTCCCCCTCCTTTCAGGCTCGCATCTCCTCCTGCCTCCAGGACGTCTCCACCTGGATGTCTGCCCGCCACCTAAAACTCAACATGAGCAAGACTGAGCTCCTCATCTTCCCTCCCGAACCCGGTCCTCTCCCAGACTTCTCTATCACCATGGATGGCACGACCATCCTTCCCGTCTCTCAGGCCCGCAATCTCGGTGTCATCCTTGACTCGTCTCTCTCGTTCACCCCACACATCCTATCCGTTACCAAGACCTGCCGGTTTCACCTCTACAATATCGCCAAGATCCGCCCTTTCCTCTCCACCCAAACGGCTACCTTACTGTTACGGGCTCTCGTTATATCCCGGCTAGACTACTGTGTCAGCCTTCTCTCTGACCTCCCTTCCTCCTCTCTCGCTCCGCTCCAGTCTATTCTTCACTCCGCTGCCCGGCTCATCTTCCTGCAGAAACGATCTGGGCATGTCACTCCCCTTCTTAAACAACTCCAGTGGTTGCCTATCAACCTCCGCTCCAAACAAAAACTCCTCACTCTAGGCTTCAAGGCTCTACATCACCTGGCCCCTTCCTACCTCTCCTCCCTTCTCTCTTTCTACCACCCACCCCGCACGCTCCGCTCCTCTGCTGCCCACCTCCTCACCGTCCCTCGGTCTCGCCTATCCCGCCGTCGACCCCTGGGCCACGTCCTCCCGCGGTCCTGGAACACCCTCCCTCCTCACCTCCGCCAAACTGATTCTCTTCCCCTCTTCAAAACCCTACTTAAAACTCACCTCCTCCAAGAGGCCTTCCCAGACTGAGCTCCTCTTCTCCCTCTACTCCCTCTGCCACCCCCCCTTTACCTCTCCGCAGCTAAACCCCCTTTTTCCCCTTTTCCCTCTGCTCCTCCACCTCACCCTTCCCATCCCCACAGCACTGTACTCGTCCACTCAACTGTATATATTTTCATTACCCTATTTATTTTGTTAATGAATTTTACATCGCCTCGATTCTATTTAGTTGCCATTGTTTTTACGAGATGTTCTTCCCCTTGACTCTATTTATTGCCATTGTTCTTGTCTGTCCTTCTCCCCCGATTAGACTGTAAGCCCGTCAAACGGCAGGGACTGTCTCTATCTGTTGCCGACTTGTTCATTCCAAGCGCTTAGTACAGTGCTCTGCACATAGTAAGTGCTCAATAAATACTATTGAATGAAAGGCACCAACCAGCTTTATCCCTCCCACTTGTCCAGTTTCTCCCTCCAATTACACTTCATCTCACCCTCTCCATTACTCTCAAGTAAACCTATTCACTGTGCTTCATTCTTTCCTCTTGCTCATGCCTTCCTGAAACTGTCTGGAATCCCCTTCTTCCTTCACACCCAATACACTATTGCTCTATGTACCCACCCCTTCTGAAATCACATCTTCTCCAGGAGACCTTCCTTGATTAATATCTCATAGACTATGAGCCCGTTGTTGGGCAGGGATTGTCTCTATCTGTTGCCGAATTGTACATTTCAAGTGCTTAGTACAGTGCTTGTTCTGCACATAGTCAGTGCTCAATAAATACGATTGAATGAATGAATGAATCTCCAAACCTTACTTTCCCACAAACTGCTACTTCTGCATCACCTTGGCTATTCATAACTCCCCTCCCCTGGGCCCCATTAATGTGTATTTGCACTTCTTCCTCCTACCTGTAATTCATTTTAATGTCTTCTCCCCACCATTAGATTGTATACTCCTGGAGGGCAGGGATTGTGTTTCCTACTGCTCTTGTACTCTCCCAAGACCTCAGTACAATGCTCAGCTCAATACAATGCTCTTTGCAAAGAATAAATGTTCAAATTCTATTGATTGAATGAGGCTTTCCCCAATTATTTTCTTATCTCCCTACCTTATATTTCCCAACTCTCACATTAACACCTTGTATCACCTAAGCATTTAAGTACTCACAACACCTGTCCCCCAACAGATATCAATTACATCCATGTCTTATGTGTTCTATTGCTTCCTCCTATCTGTAACTTATTTTAGGGTATAAAATAAATTAGGAGACCCCCAACTAAATCTTAAGCTCCTTGAAGGGCAGGGATGTCTTCTAATTTTATTGTACTATCCCAAGTGCTTAGTACAGTGCTCTGACCACAGAATGTGCTCAGTAGTACTGATGGATGGGGAGTGAAAACCAAATAAGAGCTAATTACTCTCTCTGAACCCACTTGATGCTTCTGGGCTAATCCACAAACATGTCTTTTAAAAGTTTTACCCAAGTACATAAACCTATTTCCTCTAACCTGAATTAGTTCAGCCAAGAAAATCAAATATTCCTGAATTTCAACTTTAGGGCTTTTTTGGGGGGGTGGGGGGGATGGTTATGGCATTTGTTAAGCACCTACCCCCTCTAAGGGTCGCACCTGAAGAGCTTCCAGTACTCTACCAGTCTCGACTACAGAAGGGAGAGTCAAGCAGAGGCATATCCATTCCATTCCTAGCTTGGGCAGTGGCTAGCGAGTGGAAGGCAATCTGCTACAAGTCAAGATACATCTGTGCTGGGCAGCAGCAGCATGGGCGGAGACTCAAGTTTATTGTGCGGAAGAAGGCAATGGTAAACCACTTTTGTATTTTTACCAAGTAAACTCTATGGATCTACTACCAGAACGATTGCAGATGGAGTTGGGGCTTTCTGGGAGAGATGCATCCATGCGTCACTATGGGTCGGAGACGAGACTTACAGCATAAGACAAGACAAGCACTTACTATGCACTGGGGTAGATAAAAGCTAATCAGGTTGGACACAGTTCATGTCCCACATGAGCTCATAAGTCTTAATCCTCATTTTGCAGATGAGGTAACTGGGGTTCAAGAAATTAGTGACTTACCCAAAGTCACAGAGCAGACAAGTGGCAGAGCAGGGATTAGAACCCAGGTCTTTCTGACTCCCAGACCCGAAATCTATTTACTAGATACAGTGGTGTGATATGGCTTCTCTAGAGCTATACAATCAAGGGAAGCCATCAGGAACAGAGCACCTACTTCCTTGCTCTCCACCCTTTTATTCCACCTATCATCATCACCCCCACAGTGCAGCATCCTCATTTGCAGGCCACGATGGGGGAATGTAAGGGATAGAGTTAGGTCAGTCAACAAAAATTAGATGGAGCCTTTCAGATTGAATACTGTGTGGTGCTCCTAAACACTTTCAAAACCAGCAAACAAGGCAGCTTCCATTCTGCAAATACACTGCTCTGCCAATAAATCCCTACAGATCGATTTCTACACTGGAGTTTTCAGAGTAAAAAAAAAAAAAAGTCAGAGGAGCTTGTCTCTAGGGAATTCATTTAACAAACTACCTACTGTTTACTAATCATTAACTGACAGCCATCCTAAAGCCAACCTCCCCAAGTTCTCTCTGAGTAATGGCTGTGATCATAATGGAGATGGGGGGAAGGGGAAGGGAGTGGAATGAAGAGATCAAGAAAATTAGGAGCAAGCACAAATTGACAGCTTAATGAACCCTCTTGAGAGCCAATAATGAAATGTTTAAACTCTGTTAGGGTTTTTTTTCCTTCAAACTTAAAATGTGAAACAGAAGTCTGCCTTGAAGCCCAAGTCTAATCACTTTGAAGACATGTCAAAGTTACTCCACTAGTAGAACTTTCCAATTAAACAACTTCGGCTTTTAAAATAAGATGAAGGGGAAAAAAAACCCTGTATTTCAGTAGTAGTAGTAAATAGGCACTCAATAAATACCATTGATAATAGTATTTACAGAGCACCTGAATACAATGAATTGTACTTAAATCAATGTGCATATTCCCTGCCCCAAAGGATCTTATACTCTAACTAGGGATGCAAACATTAGAAATAATGAATATATACATGTGCTAAGGACAGTCAAATACAAAAGATCAAGAGGTGGCCAAAGAGTCAGTAATAATCAGGATAATCATAATTAGTTGGGGAAGTCTTGTTGGAGCTGCGATCTTAAGGAGGGCTATGAGGGTGATATGGGCTGAGGACTGGTGGATTTGTGGAGGATGGGTGTTCCAGGCTCTGTGGACAATGTGAGCAAGGGGTCGGAGGCTGGCAAGGCAACAACAAGGTACAGTCAGGAGGTGGACTTGGGAGGGGCAAAGAGTGCAAGCAGGAGAGGAGGGAGGGCTGATAAATATGATGGAAAGCCTGGAAGCCAATGGTAAAGAGAATTTCCTTGATAGGAAGGGTGACGGGCAACTAACTATTGGAGGATTTTGACAAGAGGGGAGATACACAGTGAGTGATATTTCAGGGAGTTACTCTGGGCAGCCATTTGGGGTATAGACTGAAGGGGGAAGATCAGCAAGGTGATCAATACTATGGCCAACTGTGACATGATGAGTGCTTAAACCTGGGTAGTGACTACATGGATGGAGAGGAAGGGGCAGATATATAAAATGTTTTTTAGGAGTAAAATTGGCAGGTTTTAGCAGTAGATTGGGTGAGAGAGTAAAATGACAGTGAGGAGTTGGACCATATCAAGAAGGTTGCAGGCTTCAAGAATAGGGAGGATAGTGTTCAAAATGGAGATGGGAAAACTGGGAGAAGAGAAGGGTTTAGGAGAGAATATAAGAAGTTTAGTTTTGAACATAATGAGTTTGAGGTACCAGCAGGCCACCCAGGTGGAGATATCATCAAGACAAAAGGAGATGCAGGATTTGATAACAGGGCTAGAAAGTAGATTTGATCTAATTACCCTGCATTTCCCACAGTGCTTAGTACAGTGCTTGGCTCATAGTAAGCACTTAAATACCATAAGCAGTATCATTATTACTGAGCAACAGGAGAGTAGAGTCAGCATAACCAAGATCAGGTACCACTCTAAGGAGAATGGGGTGGTTCACAGTGTCAAAAGTTGTCAAGGATCAAGGAATACAGTATTATTTTAATTACACAGAAGTCTAAAAAAGCAAGAATAGGCACCTCTTGAAGAAACCAATTCAAGATTGCCAAGTATGCCAAAAACATCTGTTTTGCATTTCTCTGGGCCTCTGATGGGCCTTCATTTTCAGATTTTGAAGCTAAAAAAATTTAGGCCAGAGAAAATGTAGCTAATTATAACTGTGGCATTTGTTAAGCACTTCTTATGTGCCGGGCATGTATTAAGCACTGGGGTGGATACAAGCAAATCGAGTTGGACACAGTCCCTATCCTGCATGGAGCTCACAGTCTTAATGCCCATTTTACAGATGAGGGAACTGAGGGACAGAAGTGAAGTGACTTGCCCAAGGCCTCACAGCAGACAAGTGGCAAAGCCAGGATTAGAACCCATAACTTTCTGACTCCCAGGCCCATGCTCTATCCACTATGCCATACTGTTTCCCTGAATTTGTAGGTCAACCTGTAAACACTTCATCCACTACCAATCTTATAATACTGTGATAGAAGTAAATAGAATGGTTTTCCCAATTTCTAGATTTCAAAAGTCCTTAACCCATACCTTCTCTCACCCCACCTTCCAGTGCTGTCTTGTGGCTGTGCCATTAAAGGCTCAGTTGGAAGAGTTTCCTATTCCAAATCATGACAATACAAATAAAGTGCTGTTTCCCTCACCTACTACGCAGAGTGTTGGCAAGTGTCAGGCAGCATTTGCAGCAGCTAGTCTCTGAACCCTACATTCTCCTTATCCACAATCCCAGTCCCTGCTTTTGCACAGTTTTTACAACAGATCAATAAAAAACAGAAAAAAGCTGATTGCCGCTTCAGTACTTACTGCTCATGGGTGAAGTGGAGGTAGGCGCTAAGCTTCTTAGCTTCTTCAGCGTATTCACTGCCACATTCAAGTAGATATTCCGACTGGTACTGCGTTCATAAGCCACCTTCTCCTCTGAGAGAGCCTGACAATAAACACATGCCTTGTTAAGATGCAGATCCAAAGAAAAAATAGGCAAGTTATTATCATGAATGACCAAACAGAAGGAACAAGAAGATCATCTAAATCCTACAGAAATTAAAGGACACTTCAGTTTTCCCATTTCCTTGAGCTGAAGGGGTCCATGAGGTTCCAGAAATCAACTATTTGTGCACTTCGGGACAAGCAAATTTCTTTCTGTTCCCGTAAAATCACTTCTGTCTAGGCAGACTGGAGGAGAAGGTCTGAGGGTCTCAGGTCCAAGAACACTGCCAAATAGATGTTCCCTTGAATCAATCAATCAATCAATAGTATTTTAGTTCCAACTGTGTATGGAACACCATAGGAAGTATTTGGGAAGAGTTACAATAGTGGTAAGAGACATAATTCCTGCCCTCAAGTGGCTTACAAACTAACAGTGGGGGGACAGGCACAGAGAGGGGGAGAGACTAGAAGGATGGATAAGTGAAAAAGCACTTAAATATTAAGTATATAAATTGATAAGTACAAAAGGGTTCCAAATGGCTGTGGGTATAAAATTGCAGAAGTGGCAGTTGAGAAGATATAAGTTGATATCCAGGGAGAAGAAAATGTATTAGGGAACACCTCCTGGAGGAGCTGGAATTTCCAAAGTCAAGAGGCCCAAGCAGGATAAAGCAAGAGAATCGAGAACAAGGAACAGTGAAAAGGTCATCTTGGGAGGAAGGAAGACTGTAAGCTTGGGTGTGGTGGGAAAAGCAAGCTGAGAAGTAAAAGAGGGAGTGATAGTGATACTGACAGTATTTATGAGGCACTTACTGAGTGTGATTAATAAAATGCAAGGTTTAAAACAGACAATGTTATTGGCCCAAAAGGGGCTGACAGTTTAAGTATGGGGCGAGGGGGAGAACAAGGTAGGTAAAACAGAAGGAAGGTAAAACAAAGAACAGGAAACAATGGAAAAAGACAAAATAAGTATAAGAGTTAGTTTCATGTTCCTCACTATCCAGGTAGCACCGTTTAGAATCTAAGTCACAAAAGTAATTGCCACAAGAACCCAAATTCCACCATTCTAAGAGACTGGAAAACATGCTGCCGTTTCTTCCTTTTCCCATCATGATAGAATTAGCAGGATGGGCAGATGTCGAGGGGAATGGACGCTGCAGGGCATCTTCTGGGTGACGGGGCTTGAACTCCAGTATCAGGGGAGTGGGAAGACCTTGGGCTAACTGCTTTTTCTTATCTCGCTGTGATGAAGAGAGCAGGATGGGGCCCCAGTGTGAGAGCTGATGGAATGTCTTAAAATCAACAAACAGGAGTTTCAGGAGATGTGTGCAGAATGGCATTTCAGAAAAATGATCTTTGCAATAGAAGTATGGACTGGACAAGGAGACCAATCATCAGTTAACCAATGCTATTTATTGAGTGCTTACTGGGTGCAGAACACTGTACTAAGCACTTGGGAGAGTACAATGGAATAAGTAGACATGGTCTCTACCCTTAAGGAACTTATGATCTAACAGTGGAGACAGACATTAAAATAGATTACAGGTAGGGAAAGCAACCTAGCAAAAACCATGTACGTAAATGCTGAGGAGTGTCAGGTGGGGTGAGTACGTAAATGTTTAAAAGGTACATGGGTGAAGCGTTAGGGAGGTAAAATAGGGTAGGAAGTTGAAAGATTAGACGAGGAAGAGGGTGGGAGGCATAGGAAGAGCCAGAAAGAGACAGAGAAGGAATGGCCAGAGAAGTAGGAGGGGTACCAGGAAAGGACAATGTCAAAGAAACCAAGGATGATAATGTTTCCAAGAGAAGGGAATGGCTGCAGTGTCAAAGCAACTGCCTGAAAGGTCAAGGGAAATTAGGATGGAGTAACGTTCATAAAATTTGGCAAAGAGGAAGTCATTGGTGACCTTGGAGAGGGTACTTGGAGAAGGAGTGGAGCAGGAGGAAGCCAGATTGCAAGGAGATAAAGAGGGAGTGGAAGCAACAGGAATAAACTGTTCAAGGAGTTTGGACAGGAATGGTACAAGGGATAAAAGCTGGAGAGTGCAGTGGGTTTGAGGAAGGGTTTTTTTTCTTTTTCCTTAGGACAGGAAATGCGTGGGTATGTTTGAAAGTAGAGGGGAAGGAGCCATAGAATAGTGGCAGTCAGGATGGGAAGAAGGGTGGGTCCAAGTTCAAAGGGGCACAGGCAGAGGGAATCAATTTAGAAGGGAACCAGGAAATCTCCCATTAAGAGACTGATGGAATTGATAAATTGTATATATTGAGCATTTTACTGTGTTGGGTAGAGAGCACTGTATCGCTTGGGGGAGTACAATATAGCAGAGTTGGTAGACATGTTCCCACAGCACATATGTATATATCTGTAATTTATTTATTTAATCTATGTATTTATATTGTCTGTTTCCCCCCTAGACTGTGAGCTCATTGTCAGCAGGAATGTGTCTGTTGTTGCACTGTACTTTCCCACGTGCTTACTGTAGTGCTTTGCACACAGTAAGGGCTCAATAAATATGATGAAATGAATGAAGGGGAGACAGACATTAAAATAAATTACAGATATATTCATAAGTGCTGCAGGGCTAAGGGTAGAGTGAATACAAATTCAAGGGCAAGGGTGATGCAAAAGGGAGAGGGAGAAGGGGAATTGAGAGCTTAGAGTAGGCCTCTTGGAGTAGATGTGATTATAAGGCTTTGAAGGTGGGAACAGTGGTAGCTGTCGGATATGAATTGGGAGGGTGATCCAGAGCAGACAGGACATGGACAAGGGGTTAGTGGCGCGAGAGACAAGATCAAGGTACAGTGAGTAGGTTGGCATTAGAAGAGAAGTGAGTGCACTGGGCTGTAGTAATCAGGTAAGATAGGAGGGGGCAAGGTGATTGAGTGCTTTAAAGTTAATGGTAAGGAGTGTCTGACGCAGAGGTGGATACACCTTCCCATCTCTCAGGCCCGCAACCTCGGTGTCATCTTTGATTCGGCTCTCTCGTTCACCCCACACATCCAATCCGTTACCAAAACCTGCCGGTCTCACCTTTATAATATCGCCAAGATCTGCCCTTTCCTCTCCACCCAAACGGCTACCTTACTGCTACAGGCTCTCGTAATATCCCGGCTAGATTACTGTGTCAGCCTTCTCTCTGATCTCCCTTCCTCCTCTCTCGCCCCACTCCAGTCTATTCTTCACTCCGCTGCCCGGCTCATCTTCCTGCAGAAATGCTCTGGGCATGTCACTCCCCTTCTTAAAAACCTCCAGTGGTTGCCTATCAACCTCCGCTCCAAACAAAAACTCCTCACTCTAGGCTTCAAGGCTCTCCATCACCTTGCCCCTTCCTACCTCTCCTCCCTTCTCTCTTTCTACTGCCCACCCCGCACGCTCCACTCCTCTGCCACCTACCTCCTCACCATCCCCTGTTCTCGCCTATCCCGCCGTCGTCCCCTGGGCCATGTCCTCCCGCGGTCCTGGAATGCCCTCCCTCCTCACCTCCGCCAAACTAATTCTCTTCCCTGCTTCAAAACCCTACTTAAAGCTCACCTCCTCCAAGAGGCCTTCCCAGACTGAGCTCCCCTTCTCCCTCTGCTCCCTCTACCCCCCTCTTCACCTCTCCGCAGCTAAACCCTCTTCTCCCCCCCTTTCCCTCTGCTCCTCCCCCTCTCCCGTCCCATCCCCTCAGCACTGTACTCAACTGCTCAACTGTATATATCTTCATTACCCTATTTATTTTGTTAATGAGATGTACATCACCCTGATTCTATTTATTTGCTATTGTTTTAATGAGATGTTCTTCCCTTTGATTCTATTTATTGCCACTGTTCTTGTCTGTCTCCCCCGATTAGACTGTAAGCCCGTCAAAGGGCAGGGACTGTATCTGTTACCAATTTGTACACTCCAAGCGCTTAGTACAGTGCTCTGCACATAGTAAGTGCTCAATAAATACTATTGAATGAATGAATGAATGGAAGTTCTTGAGGAATGTTCAGTTATGGATCTCCTTCTATTCTCCATCTCCACCCACTCCCTTGGAGAACTCATTTGCTCACATGGCTTCAGGTACCACCACTACGTGGATGATACCCAAATCGACACCTCCAGCCCTGATCTCTCTCCCTCTCTGCAGTCTCACATTTCCTCCTCCCTTCAGGACACCTCTTCCTCCTGTCATCTTGAACTTAATGTCTAAAACATAACTATCTTCCCACCCAATCTCTGTCCTCTCCCTGACTTTTCCATCAATGTAGATGGCACCACCATCCTTCCTGTCTCACAAGCCTGTAACTTTGGTATTATCTCTCTCATTTAAACCACACGTTCAATCCATCACTAAATCCTGTCAGGTTCATCTTCAAATTCCTAAAATTCGATCTTTCCTCTCCATCAAAACTTCTACCACATTAATCCAGTCACTCCTCCTATGCCACCCATCAGCCTCTTTTCTGACATCCCTGCTTCCTGTCTCCCCCCACTCCTGGCCATACATCATCTGCTGCTGGGATCATTATTCTACAGAAACGTTCAGGCCATGTATCCCCACTCTTCAAGAAACTCCAGTGGTTGCCCATCCCCCTCTGCATCAAAAAGAATCTCCTCACACTTGGCTTTAAAGCACTCAATCACCTTGCCTACTCCTACCTCACCACGCTATTCTCCTACTACAACCCAGCCTGCACCCTTCCCTACTCTAATGCAAACCTTCTCCCTGTACCTCGATTTTGTCTCACAGCCGACCTCTCACCCACATCCTGCCTCTGGCCTGGAAGAGCCTCCCTCCCCATATATGACAATTACTCTCCCTTGTTTCAAAACCTCACTGAAGGCACATCTCCAAGGCTCCTTCCCTAAGTTCTCCTTTCCTCTTCCACTCTCTTCTGCATCGCCCTTGCTTGCTACTTTTATTCATCCCCCCTCCCAGTCGCATAGCACTTATGTACATATTGCTGCATTGTACTTTGCAAGAGCTTAGTACAGTGCTCTACACACAGTAAGGGCTCAATAAATACAACTGAATGAATATCTGTAATTTATTTATATTAATTTCTGTTTCCCCCTCTAGGCCATAAGCTCGTTGTGTGCAAGGAATGTTATATTGTACTCTCCCAAATGCTTAGTAGAGTGCTCTGCACAAAGTAAGCACTCAAATACAACTGACATGAACTGAATGATTTTGTAGAAAAATGATCTGGGCAGCAGAGTGAAGTATGGACTAGAGTGGGGAGAGACAGGAGGCAGGGAGGTCAGCAATGAAGGTGGTAGTCAAGGAGGAAGAGGAAAAGTGCTTGGATCAAGGTGGTAGCAGTTTGGAAGAAGAGGAAAGGGTGGATTTTTGTGATGTGAAGGTAGAACTGATAGGATTTGGTGACATTGAATATGTGGGTTGAATGAGAGATGTGTTTAGGATAATGCCAAGGTTATGGGCTTGTATGACAGTGAGGATAGTGTTGTTTACAGTAATGGGAAAGTCACGGGAGGACACGGTTTGTGTGGGAAGATAAGAACTCCTTATGTTTTGGACATGTTAAATTTGAGGTATTGGTGGGACATGCAAGTAGAGATGTCCTGAAGACAGGAGGAAATAAGAGACTGCAGAGAATAAAAAACAGAGGAGCAGTGTGGTCTATCTGGTAGAGCATGGGCCTGGGAGTCAGAAGGACCTGGGTTCTAATCCCAGCTCCATCATTTGTCTGCTGGGTGACCATAGGCAGGTCACTTCACTTCTCTGTGCCTCTATTACCTTATCTGTAAAATGGGGATTAATACTGTGAGCCCCATGAGAGACATAGACTCTGACCAACCTGAGTTGCTTGTATTTACCCCAGCATTTAGTGCAGTGCCTGGCACATAGTAAGCACTTAACAAATATCTCCAAAAAAAAAAATATCACGGCTGGGGATGTAGATTTAGGAATCACCTGCATAGGGATGGTAGTTGAAGCCATTTGAGCAAATAAGTTCTCCAAAGGAGCGGGTGTAGATGGAGACTAGAAGTGGGCCCAGAACTGAGCGTTGAGGGACTCCCACAGTTAGGAGGTGGGAGCCAGAGGAAGAGCCCATAGAAGAGACTGAGAATGAGCAGCCAGAGAGATAGGAGGAAAACCAGGAAAGGACAGTGCCAGTGAAGCCAAGGTAACATTTCCAGGAGAAGGGGGTGGTCCACAATGTGAGCCGAGTGGTGGAGGATTAGGATGGAGTAGACTCCACCAGATTTGGCAAGAAGGGGATCATTGGTGACCATTGAGAGGGTAGTTTCCATGGAGTGAAGGGGGCAGAAGCCAGACTGGAGGTCGAGGAAATAACTGGAGGAGAGGAAGTGAAGGCAGCAGATACAGACAACTCTTTCAAGGAATTTGGAGAGGAATAGTAGGAAGGAAATGGGGAGATACCTGGAGGAGCCTATGGGGGCCAAGGGAGAGTTTTTTTAGGGTGGAGTATACACTAGCATGTTTGAAAGCAGTGGGGCAGAGCCATTGAAGAGTGAACAGTTGACAATGGCAGGCAAGGAGAGAAGAAGTGAGGAGGCAAGTGTTTTGTTAAAATGCGAAGGGACTGGGTCGGAGGCCCAGCTGGATGGGGTAGGTTTTGAGAGGAGGTAGATCTCTTTGAGACACTGCTGGGAAAGATGGGAGAATCAAAGAAGGGGTAGGAGGAAGGGAGGGAGGGACTGGAGAGAAGCAGGGAAGACTTCAGGGAGATCACACTTGCTCATTTCAATTTTCTCAAAAGTACATGGCCAGGTTATTAGGGGCAAGAGATGGGGGAGTGGGAGGACGGGGGCATTGAGGAGGGAGTTAAACTTTGGAAACAACGGGTGAGGGATGGGAGTCAATAAGGAGAGAGAAATGATATTGCCAGGAGGAGGGGAGGGCAGGGTTAAAGTAGGTGAAGATGAATTTAAGAAAGGATGAAAGAGTGCATGAAGAGGTAGGAGCAGGGTCTGGAGGAGTGAGGGAGATTTGGAAGAGTTTATGGCTGATGGTTTCAATTTTACGGTGCGGGGGAAGGAATGGTATGAGAGCAGTATTGGGGACAAGTAGCAGGCCAACTCTTCCCCCTTTCCCGGTGAGTCTTGGAAAATAGGAGACAAAACCCCTTCAGGAGAACAGCAGCAGAGTCATCTGAGAACAACCAGGTTTCAGGGATGGTGAGGAGCAGTGACTGGATCAGAAACAGGTTGAGGATGTAAGGCAATTTGCCCACAAAGCAGCAGGGGTTCCACAAGGCTGCATCTGGCATTTGGCTGGAGCTGTATGGCAGAGGAAGGGAGAAAGGGATGGCATGAGAGGTGGAGTGCAGTTGGATGGGAATGAACTGCCAGGGGCCAGGATAGAGTGATTATATGGAGGTGTTCAAGGGGACACGGTGAGATCAGAGAGTCTTCGGGGAGCAAGACTCTAGATCATGACACGAAGTGACAATCCAGAGAGAGCACGGCAAATTCTTGATCTGGAGTCTCTGTGGTGTCTAACTGAGGGACCCTTCTGATGGTTGTAAAGGTGACTCGCTCCCAGCAGGAGGGGGAGGTGGGAAAGGGACTCTGATGTACACTGAAGCAGGGCTGTGCTGGGCCGTTAGTTGTGTCTCAGAAGGTGATTGATGCTTAGGGGGAGGGCGGCAATGAGTGGATGAAGAGGGGCAGTCAGGTTCTCAGAAGTGTACCTGGCCCAGGTCAATCGGGTTCACCGGTGGGGATTCGGACAAGATGAGTACAGTTCTCGGATGTCAATTCAGGTCACCTCAGTCAGACTCTCTAGTGTGGATTTGGCTGGGCCACACAGAGAGAGACCCCATGGTGGGGTTCAGTCCCCGGTTTCGGAGGTGCCATTTTGATGACAGATGGTAGTGTTTCTGTGGAGTTTCCAATAACCTAAGAGTCTTAGACTTGAAGGGGCAAGCAAGCAGAGTGGTTTTCAGAGCAGATTCGAGCTGATCAGCAATGGGGGAGCAGACTAAGGTGGTCTCAGAGACTCAGTTCAGTCCCAATAGACAAAGTAGTAGTCGCAACAGTATTTATTAAGGGCATACGGTGTGCAGAGCATACTAAGCGCCAGGAAAGAGTACACAGAGGGGAACTAGACACAGACCGTCTCTCAAGGGGCTTACAACCTACAGTGGTGGAGTTTCCAATGTCAATATCACCTTGGGCACAACAGAGCAATTAGAAGGAGCGGTCTTAGTGAGGACTGGGATCAAGTAGTGAGGTGGGGAGAGGCAGAATGAGGACTTCGGATTTGTGGTCCCTGCTGTAGTCACTGCAAGCTGTTCCTTTAGCGGTTTCCAGTTGGGCTGCCCACCATCCAATTCTGGCTGGGCTAAGCAGCCTGAAACCGGTGAGGAGGCTAATAGAGTGAAAGGAAGTTGGAACTGCCTGGAATGGAGCACCGGTAAAAAAGATAATGCCAGGGCTGCTCATCTATTTCAGAATGGCCTTTTTTCCCTTCCTTCAATGCTGAGTCTCCCTGGTTCTCCAATGAAGAAGCAGCTGTCTGTCCCTGGTTATAGCCTTTTGAAGTTTTACAGCAAACAGAGTTGTTAATGGGGAGACAAATATGGGAAAAGAGTAATTGGTTAGAACCCAAAGGGATGATTAGCACTTTGGCACTTAACACACAGGACAAAAGAAATGTTCAGGGTAGCTGCACCAGTGGTTACTTGTCTCCTGATATTTGCAAAGTGTCTCATAAACTCCTAGTCCCAAACTGCAAGTCCCATTTGGGAGAGGGCTTTCCATCTTTTATCATACCATATCTAGGTGGGGAAGGGCTTTCTCCAGAGATTAAGGAATCAATCTGTTTAGGATGGCTGGAGATCCTGCCTCGGCGACCAGGAACCTTCTTTCATCTTTGGGATTCCAGTCTTGAGTGATAGGACCATCTTGGGGCTGGTCTAACGATGGGGTCTCCGGACCACACACTCCACGGCAACACCGAAGTTACAATGGGATGGGTATGTGGGGAAAAGCCAACCCATGCTGTAGCATGAGGAAGCCCCCCATCAGCCTAGTCAGTGCACCTGTGGGGCTCCCACTGTCCTCACCTGGATGAACGGAGAGCTGGAGCAGCTCTCACTTCTCCACCAGGGGCCTCTACCCCCTAACCACCCATCACCTCCAGCCCCCTGGCACCATCCACTTACCATTCAGGAGCCTTTGCTGATAAGCACAATCTAGCTAAGATTATGACAAATGTCTGGACCAGAGTGATGGCTATTTGGATAAAGAAAAGGTCCAAGAAATGATGTGGAGGAAAAACCAGCAGGATTTAGTGCCAGACTGAAAAATGAATACTAAAGGACTGTAACCAGTCAAGGAAAGTGCCATGTTTTTAGACTTCTGGCACAGTGATGATGGAAATGGCTTCCTTGGGATTAGATGGGCCTGAAGAGTACTGTACAGGAGAAATACAAAGAGATAAAGGAATTGGTGCAGTATCATCAGAGCCTAGATGCCCCAACTCTTTGTATAGATGAGTATTTCACTCCCCAAAACTTCACAGTACAACATTTCATGGGGGGGGGATGAGCAGGAAAATACCCCCCAACCCCGTGTCAAGGATACTAACCTTGTTAAAAGCTTCCTGGGATGATGAGCAGAATTTAAGGCACTCATCAATAAAGAGATTGAGATACCTTTGACGGATATTGGTGGGAACTTTGGCACCAAATTCCGTCGGGATAACTGGCCTCTTTAAGCTTGCACTCTGGCAGGACACAAAAAAAATATGAAAGATGTCAGAGAAAGATAAAATTGTAGATTGCCTTTTGCATTCCTCAAGATCCCTCTATCCAAAGTAATCCCCAGACTTCTCCTTACTGAAAAACTGCCCGTAGTTCCCACTTTATGTATCACGTTCAGTCCTAAATTAACAGTTTCCTATTGCTCTTTTATTATTCTAGCAGCAGTGAATTTGGGGTGAGATTTCTGTTGGGTAATTTTTCAGCAGTTGTTGAGGGATAAAATGAAGAGTATTAGAACGATAAAACCTGCTTTTCCTGTGACATTTAGAAAGTACTTGAACGACAAAGGAATCACCTAAATTTACAACCTGCAATTTTACTGCTGTTATAGATCTGACTCGGGAATGTCTTGTCAAGGGAAGGTGTCCTTTCCCAAAGATATTTTTATCTTTTACTTAGGTCTTTACAAACAGCTAAAGGGGAAGTATCCCTGCTATATCTTCCAAGATCTTCCAGATTTAGCCCAACTTCCATGGTACTTAAGGATGATAATAATAATAATAGTGTTTGTTAAGCACTTACTATGTGCCACGCACTGTACTAAGTGCTGGGGTAGATACAAAATAATAAGGTCCCACATGGAACTCACAGTTTAAGTAGGAAGGAGAACAGGTATTTAACCCTCTTTTTGCAGATGAGGCAACCGAGGACAGAGAAGTTAAGTGACTTGCCCAAGGTCACACAGCAAACAAGTGGCAGACCCAGGATCAAGTCTTCTGATTCTCAGGCCAGTGCTCCTTCCACTAGGCCCATGCTGCTTGATTATCCTTATTAGGACAATCTAATGCTGAATTATAAAAGAAGAGTCTATATCATTTTAGGTTCAATAACCATAGTAGCAGTTCCTTAGCACCTACGGCTAATAAAAAATGCTTTTTATTAGATGGTTAGAGAGCTAAAAGTTAAGCTCAGACTGGCCATAAAAGGGGAGATATGGAGCTGATCATGTTTTAAAAATTACATTTCAACATTATCTACAACTCTCAAGATGTCTCACCGCTATAGGTACCATGGCAAAAGGTTGCTAGGTACTTCCAATCTACAGTTACGATCCAATATTCCTACCTGAAAGACAGGAATCAACCTTAACTATGAATAATAATAATAATAATAATTATGGTACTTGTTACGTGCTTACTGTGTGCCAGCACTATTCTAAGCGCTGGGGTAGATATAAGTTAATCTGGTTGGACACAGTCCCTTGTCCAACATGGGGCTGACACTTTTAATCACCGTTTTACAGATGAGGGAACTGAGGCTCAACGAAGTTAACTGACGTGCCCAAGGTCACACAGCAGACATGTGGCAGAGCTGGGATTAGAACCCAGGTCCTTTGGACTCCCAGGCCTGTGCTCCAGCGGAGCTTTTAAAATCAAGAAAGAAGCTTTCAACTCCTGAGAGGAGTAAAATTTCTGAACTTGCTTACTTGAAGGGTAGGCAGATGTGCTATCCTCTTCGATATGGATGTAGTGGTAGTCTTCGAAGCCATCCCAGCTAAAGTCCGGGCCTTCAAGGCATGATTGGTATTTGAGCCATTGACTCTTGGAATGCTACAAACTGAAACAGTCTTCTTGGCAACTTCTGAGACTAAAATAATTACGGGACACATGATGATACAGAGAAACAATGTTCACCATTTTGCACCACAGGATCAAGCGATAACAACCATTTAAAGTTACTAAAACATGTCTCTCCCTCTAGAAACACCTCCCTCTAAGCTCCTTGTGTGTAAGGATTCTGTCTACCTACTCTCTTTTTAATGGCATTTAAATGTCTAATGTGCCAGGCACTGTACTAAGCACTGATACACACAAGCTAATCAGGTTGGACAGTCCATGTCCCACATAGGGCTCATGGCCTTAATCCCCGTTTTACAGATGAGGTAACTGAGGTTCAGTAAAGTGTAGTGACTTGCCCAAGGTTGTAGTGTACTCTCCCAAGTTCTTCGTAGAGGGCCCTGCACATAGTAAAGGTTCAATAATTCATTCATTCATTCAATAGTATTTACTGAGCGCTTACTATGTGCAGAGCACTGTACTAAGCGCTTGGAATGAACAAGTCAGCAACAGATAGAGACAGTCCCTGCCCTTTGACAGGCTTACAGTCTAATCGGGGGAGACAGACAGACAAGAACAATGGCAATAAATAGAGTCAAGGGGAAGAACATCTCGTAAAAACAATGGCAACTAAATAGAATCAAGGCGATGTACATTTCATTAACAAAATAAATAGAGTAATGAAAATATATACAGTTGAGCAGACGAGTACAGTGCTGAGGGGATGGGAAGGTAGAGGGGGAGGAGCAGAGGGAAATGGGGGGAAAAGAGGGTTAAGCTGTGGAGAGGTGAAGGGGGGGCGGTAGAGGGAGTAGAGGGAGAAGGGGAGCTCAGTCTGGGAAGGCCTCTTGGAGGAGGTGAGTTTTAAGTAGGGTTTTGAAGAGGGGAAGAGAATTAGTTTGGCGGAGGTGAGGAGGGAGGACGTGGCCCAGGGGTCGACGGCGGCTGATTGAGTGATTCTGGGAGATTGGTCCAAATATGGTTTTAATCAACACTGTAAAAAGATGGCATAATCCATCCTTGGCAAGATCAGGGAAATAGCCAATACTCAGCAGCTAAATCACTAGCTGATGGGCTAAATGTAGGTTATGCCTCATGGTCAAGTCACTAACGCTGAAGCATTTAGTGTCTAAGTTAGCAGCGTGATGAGTAATCGTTCTCGGCCCTGTGTTCCACTTTCTGATGTCATGAATACAACAGTCCAGTAGACAGTGGACAAGGGACTACTTTATATTAAAGGTATAAAACCCAATCACCAGCAAACAATCCCTTCACTCCATGGTCACCAATCACCTCTTCTTGCCAAATCCAATGGCCTCTACTTCATCCTAATCACCCTCAACACAGTGGCCCACCCCCTTACTCTGGAGAGAAGCAGGCGGGATTTTAGGGGGATCATGTCTAATGGCTTCAATTTTATCAATATCGCCAGGTCATGAGGGGCAAGAGATGGGGAGGGGGACTGGGGTTTGAGGAGGGAGTTAAACATTTGAAACAACTAGAAAGAGCAACAGGCTTGGGAGTCGAGAAGGACAGAGAAATAATGGTGCCAAGCAGAGGAGAGGGCAGAGTTAAAACAGGTGAGGATGAATTTGAGATCAACGGGGTCAGCCTGATATCTGGATCTCCACCAGCAGCAGCATTCAACCAGCTAGCATATACAAGTAAAGAAAGCAGATTTATGGAGGTAATCCAGGGCTACGGGTTAGTTGTACGAGACCAGCGAAGGGAGAGAGGAGGGAGCGAGTGGAATTCAGTAGAGAGGGCAGTGTTGAGGGCATCAATTTGTGTGTCATGGGAAGATAGCTTGGGTATGGAGACTAAATGTAGCACGATGATTTGAGAAAACTGGTGTGGGTCAAAAGATTGCAAGTCTCTGTGAGAGTATAGGACAAATTTGTGGGAAGGGGCTTGGGGGGGGGGGGGGGGGGCGCGGGGAGAAAGCAAGTGAGGAGGCTGTGATCGATAAAGGGATTTCAGAGTTGGTGAGGGTAGATATTGTACAGTGATTAGAGATGAGGAGGTTGAGCATGTGTCCAGGTTGGTTAGCAGGTGAGATGGGGTGTAGCAGGAGAGGTCTTTGGAGTAGAGGAATTGGACAGTGGAAGCGTTGTCAAGGACATCCACATGGACACTGAAGTCCCCAAGGATCAAGGTAAGAATGGAGAAAAAAAGAAGGAATGTGAGAAAGGGATAAAAATGGTTCGGAAAGTTGCAGGAGGGACCTGGGGGGTAGTAAATGACTGTGACTAGTAACTGGAGTGGGTGGTAGAGGTAGATGATGTGGAGTTCAAAGGAAAGGAAACAGAGGAAGGGGGAGGTGGAATGATGCAAAAGCAGCACTGGTGAGTGAGAAGGGAGTCTACTCCTCCCCCTTTCCCAGTGAGTCTTAAAGGACTGGGAGAGAGTGAGGAACCCTCTAGAAAGAACAGCAGGGGAGACAGTGTCATCTGGGGAGATTCACGGTTCAATAAAGGTGAGGAGCAGCAGTGACTGGGTCAGAAATAGGTCATGGATGAAGGGAAATTTTCCCCTTGACAGAGCTGATTGGGGGGGTGTGGGGGAGGGGGCGTAATCCACAAACTGCATTTGGCTGAGGCTGTGGGGAAGGTGCTGGGGGAGGGGACAGTGAGAAAGGTAGGGAGTTGTTGGATGGGAATGAGTTGAATGGGGCTAGGGTGAAAGGAGGGGAATGAGCTGGGGAAAAAAGGACAGGGATGGGATGGGTGAGGGGCAAAGTTTAAGTGTTATAGGTGAGGTTGTCAGCAGTAATCGCTGCTTAATCCTGGGTTCCCTAGATTAACTGCTGAATTGAATGGGAATCCGTGGGTCCTTGGGAGTGGAGAAGCAAGTGTTTGGGAGTAACTAACTCCTCACCACTGGCTTTAAAAGCACTCCATCACCTTGTCCCCTCCTACTTCACCTAGCTTCTCTCCCACAACCCAGCCCACATACTTAGCTCCTCTGGTGCTAGCCTTCTCATTGTGCCTCGATATCGCCTGTCTTGCCACCGACCCCTGGCCTGTGTCCTGCCTCTGGCCTGGAACGCCCTCCCTCCTCAAATTCGCCAACTACTCTCCCCACCTCCAAAGCCTTATTGAAGGCACATCTCCTCCAATAGGCCTTCCCAGACTAAGCCCCACTTTTCCTCATCTCCCACTCCCTTCTGCATCACCCTGACTTGCTCCCTTTGTTCTTCCCCCTACCTCCAACCCCACAGCACTTACGTAATCTTATTTATTGTATTGATGCCTTTTTATTCATATTGATGTCTGTCTCCCCCCATCTAGACTGTGAGCTCATGGTGGGCAAGGATTATCACTGTTTATTGTTGTACTGTACTTTCCCAAGTGTTTAAGTACAGTGCTTAATAAATAGGATTGAATGAATGAGCAGAGAGAGAGGACTGTGTTGATCTGAAGGCAGGCAGCTGTTGTTATATACAAAGCCACATTCTTTTCCTCAGGGAGTCAGACAGCCACAGGCAGGCTGCAGGGAAAGGGAAAATGAAGGAATGGCCTTCCAGAAAATAAGCACTTTGTGAGCAGGGATCACATCTACTAACTCTAGTATACTGTACTCTCTCAAGCTCTGAGTGTATATATATATATATATATATATACACAGTAAATGTCCAATAAATACCATCAATTGATAAGCAACTGGAAAAACTCACTGAAATGTTAAAACACCATCTTCTTCCAACCTAGAGCCACTGCTCCTTGTTAGGAAGAGAAATTCAGGACAGAAGTTGCTATAAAGTTGGCCTCTGTAACTAGCAAAGAAAATACTCCCATCAAGGCTTTTTGAGACAACAGGTAGAAAGATGGAACACATCCAAGATTCAGATAAAAGAACATTTAGCTGATATAAAGCAAGTCCCCACTGACCACCCTGCATCTTGTCTCTCCTCTCTCCAGTTCACACTTCACTCTCCTGCCTGTATCATTTTTAAAAAAAAATTCAGATATCTCCCCACTCCTCAGGAATCTCCAGTGGTTGCCCAACCACCTCCACATCAAACAGAAACTCCTTATCATCTGTTTTAAAGCCCTCAATTAGCTCTCCCCCTACTACCATACCTCACTGATTTCCTACTACAACCCAGCCCACACTTCACTCCTCTAAGGCCAACCTACTTGTTACCCTTGCTCTCCTCAGGCTTGGGCTCCAGGGCCAAGAGGTGAGCTCCGTAGGGTTTCTAAGCCCCATGCATAGAGCCTTTGCTGCCCTGGGACATCCCCAAGCTGCTACTAACACGGATCCCCTCCTAAAGAGCTTCTGCTGCCTCAGTGGTTTACTCCCACCGTTCCTGACTGCATACCACCATCTGGGTTGAGGTCTGAGGTGTGGGGAGGGAGATTCAAGCCACACTGTTGCCCTCACGGTCCAAGATGGCCCTGTAGCACAGAGAGGGGGCTCCGACCCGCCAATGTCACCCCTCCTTCCCTGTTCCCTCTCACCTGCAGCACCCGCCACAAACACCCCTCAACACCAAAGGGGTTGCAGCGTGTGCCACAGCACACGGCAGTTCCTGAAGCCGCTGCCACTACAGGACACTTCCAAAGCGCAGCCTATCATAGTTTGGGATTGACCCTAGTGCGCTGTTTCCCCAACATATTGGTATTTTGAGGGTGCCCCCAACCCCCACCCAAGACCATGTGGCTCTAAGATGGCAGACTGGGCCACGAGGTGGAAATCAATAGACTGTCAGAGGAGGGACTAAGTGATAAACAGGGACCACTGGAGGCCAAGGGATGCCAACTTAATGCCCAACCACCATTGAGAAGTCATGGAACCCAACGGACAGCACGGGGACTAATGAGGGTTCGCTCCTATGGGAGCATCTTTGGGAGGCCCTAGCAGGCTTACGCAAATGAGAGGATGTGTTAAAACCCTGCCCCTGTAAGCGGCCTGTGCTCAGCATGTGGACCACTCAGTGCCTGGACCGGGGGTTGTGTGTGCTAAACCCTCCGGGGAGGGAATGGGATTAAAGGTGCCTAACAGCCAGCTCTGATTTCTGTGTTCTCTATGCTACACCTCATTGGGAGTAGTAAATACTAACTGTACCTTGATCTTATCTATTGCACTGCCAAACCCTTGCCCATGTCCTCCCTCTGGCCTGGAACTACCTCCCCCTTCCTATCTGACAGACCACCACTCTCCACACCTTCAAATCTTTAAAAATTCACACCTCCTCCAAGAGGCCTTCCCCTACTAAGCCCTCATTTCCCCTACTCCCTCTCCCTTCCGTGTTACCCATGCACTTGGATCTGTACCCTTTAAGCACTTGATATTCACCACAGCCTCAGCCCTACAGCACTTATGTACATAACTATGATTTAATATATGTCTCCTCCTCTAGACTGTAGGCTTCTTGTGGGCAGAGAACATGTCTACCAACTCTGCTGTATTATACTGTCCCAAGTGCTGAGTGCAGTGTCCTGTACTCAGTAAGCATTCAATAAATACCACTGACTGATGACAATATTGAAAGGAAGGAAAAATCACATGGCGCAGTAAGACAAACCAGTTTATCAAACTACACTTTCCACAGAAAATGAAGATTTATTTTTCAGATTTTAACAGCTCACACTTGTCTTGGGAATGAGATTTTAAGGTTTACCAAGATTTACTGGAGAATTTGTTCTGAAATGATTTTTTAACTTTCGTGTATTTAAACAAAAAGCCAATTAAATCAGTGATATTTATTAAGGACTTTACTGTGTGCAGAACACTGTATTAAGCACTTGGAAAAGTATAATATGACAGAGTTGGGAGGCAATATTCCCTTTATCGAGAATAACTAGAAAACTGAACTGCTTTTAAATGGCCCATTTTACCGTATTATATAAGTGATTTGCATAAATGTATTTCTCATTTTATAGCCATATTTTTACAATCCAATTTGTGTTCTTCCCCTTATTCATACTCACTACTTGGTTCTTAGTTTATTTAAACTTCCAAATAGGGAAAGATAAGAGGTTACAAACTCAAATAATTTCATTTTAATTCTATTTAGTATCTATTGCAAACATTTAGTACGAGACTGGACTGAAACTAAAGGCTAAGACTTTTGGAATACCTATGGAACTCATTTAGAGGCGCTACCCCTTATTCTTCACTTGCAGAGATGACTGAAGGATGGCTGTTCTGTACTTATGCTTACAAGTCTACCATCACCAATTTTCCACTTAAGAAACTGGCAGATTGTTTTAAAATTAGCAAATTCTACTAAATTTCCATTCTGAGATTTATTCTTCCACAATGCCTATTAGATTACAAGTGATTTTGATGCAAAGAATTGGGAAGATGGTCTAAAGGACAAAAACGTTTTCTAATTCTCAAAGAGAATGCAGAATTAAACTTTTAACTAAAAATGTGAAGCCCAGTATTACTGTTTTCTTCAGAGAGGTGGGAGAGGAGCTGGACACTCCTCTCCTGCCTAATTCTTAAGAGTTTCATTTAGCCTTCCTTTTTTCCCTCCAAAAAAAACAGGAAGGGAGAGTTCAAGATTTACGGTATTTTGTTTGACATAAGCAATCCACTGTAATATACTTATGGTATTTGTTAAGCACTTACTATGTGCCAGGCACTGTTCTAAGCACTGGGGTAGATACAGTATAATCAGATTGGACACAGTCCCTGTCCCACATGGGGCTCATAGTCTTAATCCCCATTTACAAGATGAGGGATATAAGGCACAGAGAAATGGCTTGCCCAAGCAAACAAGCAAACAAGTGGTGGAGCCGGGATTAGAACCCATTAGCTTCTGACTTTCAGGCCCGTGCTCCAACCACTAAGAATATTTTTAATCTCTTTAAAAAAATACAAAAAACTTTCATGTATTGTGATAAAATCTTTCAACACTGGTGCCTTTAGTTTCATTAGAGAAGCAGCGTGGCTCAGTAAAAAGAGCATGGGCTTGGGAGTCAGAGGTCATAGATTCGAATCCCAGCTCTGCCACTTGTCAGCTGTGTGACTGTGGGAAAGTCACTTAACTTCTCTGTGCCTCAGTTCCCTAATCTGTAAAATGGGGATTAAGACTGTGAGCCCCATGTGGGACAACCTGTATCTGTATCTGCCTGTACCCTGTATCTACCCCAGCGCTTAGAACAGTGCTCTGCACATAGTAAGCGCTTAACAAATACCAACATTATTATTACAAAGGAATTCTTCTGCATTAAGCCAAATAGCTAGAAATTAAAATAAACCACAATCCAAAATGGATTTAATCTCCTTTACTGGGACTCTTCAGATGTTTTTCTCAAATGTAAATGTTCATCTGCTAAAATGAATTTGTCACACACAATCTTTAGGCAATTCTCTCCACTTGCTAGTGAATATCCATTTGGTTCTAATAATACTAGAGATAAACATCAATCACATTCACTGAATGCTTACTGTAAGCAGTGCACTGTAATAAGCGTTTGGGAGAGTACAATATAACAGAGTTGGTTGCCCACAATGAGCTTACAGTCTACAGGGGGAAACAGACATTAATATAAATTAAAGATATGTGCAAAAGTGCTATGTAGCTGTGAGAGCAGTGAATAAAGAGGGCAAAACCAAGTGCAAAGGCAAGACAGAAGGGAGCGTGGAGAATGAGGAAATGAGGGCTTAGTCAGGGAAGGCCTCCAGGAGCAGATGTGCCTTCAATAAGGCTTTGAAGGTGGGGAAAATGATTGTCGGATATGAAGGGGGAAAGTTCCAGGCCAGAGGGAAGGCATGAAACTCCTTACCATCAGCTTTAAAGCACTCAAACACCTTACCCTCCTCCTACCTCACCTAACTACTCCCCTACTACAACCCAATCCATACACTGCACTCTTCCAGTGCCAACCTACACACTGACCTCAATCTTGTCTATCTCACCATCGACCTCCCACCCATGGGAGGCCTCTGGCCTGGAACACCTTCTCTCTTCATATCTGACAGACAACTACTCTCCCCACCTTCAAAGCTTCATTGAAAGCACATCTCCTCCAACAAGAGGCCTTCCCTGTCTAGGCCCTCATTTCCTCTTCTCCCACTCCCGTGTCACCCTTGCACTTGGATTTGGTCCCTTTATTTACCCCTCTCTCAGCCCCAGGGCACTTATGTAAATATCCATCATTTATTTATATTAATATCCATTTCCCCCTCTAAACTGTAAGCTCGCTATGGGCAGGGAACATGTCTACCAACTCTGTCATATTCTATTTTACTCTACCAAGTTTTTAGTACTGTGCTCTGCACACACTAAGCCCTCAATAAATACAATTGATTGACTGATGTGGGCAAGAGGTCAGCGGTGAGAGATACGAGATCAAGGTACAGTGAGTAGGTTGGCATTAGAGGCACAAAATGTGTGGGCTGGGTTGTAGTAGGAAATCAGAGCGGTAAAGTAGGAGGGGGAAAGGTGATTGAGCACTTGAAAGCACTTAAGGGGATTGTCTGATGGATGGCCAACCACTGGAGGTTCTTGAGGAGTGGGGAAATAATGACTGAACGGGTCTTTAGAAAAATGACTCAGGCAGCAGAGTGAAGTACGGACTGTAGTGGGTGAGACAGGAGGCAGGGAGGACAGCAAGGAGACTGAATCAGCAATAACAACAACAACAATAATAATAATAATGATGGTATTTGTTAAGCGCTTACTATGTGCCAGGCACTGTACTAAGAGTTGCATTGGGTACAAGCAAATTGGGCTGGATACAGTCCCTGTCCCACGTGGGGCTCAGAGTCTCAATCTGCATTTTACGGATGAAGGAACTGAGGCACAGAGAAGTGAAGTGACTTGCCTAAGGTCACACAGCAGACAAGTGGAGGAGTGGGGATTAGAACCCATGACCTTCTGACTCCCAGGCCCAGGCTCTATTAAGCCATGCTGCTTCTCTGTAATCAAGGTGCAGTAGGATAAATGCTTGGATTAATTTGGTAGCAGTTCAACTGGAGAGAAAAAGGCAGGTTTTTGCAATGTTGTGAAGGTTGAATGGACAGGATTTGGTGACAGACTGAATATGTGGGTGGAATGAGTGGGATGAGTTGAGGATAACACCAAGGTTACAGGCTTGTGAGACAGGAAGGTTGGTGGTACTCTCCCCAATAATAGGAGAGTCAGGAAAAGGAAAGGGAGTGGGTTGGAAAATAAGGAGTTCTGTTTTGGACATGTTAAAGTTTGAGGGGTTGGCGGGACATCCAAGTAGAGATGTTCTGAAGGCAGGAGGAAATATGAGACTGCAGAGAAGGAGAGATTAGGTCTGGAAATGGACTTAACTGTTACCACGTTAATACAATTACTTATTCTATCCCACCTCGATTACTGTATCAGCCTCCTCGCTGACTTCCCAGCCTGTCTCTTCCCACTCTAGTCCATACTTCACTCTGCGGCCCAGATCATTTTTCTACAAAAACCTTCAGGACACTTTTCCCCACTCCTCAAGAAACTCCATTAGTTGCCCATCCACCTCTGCATCAAACAAAAACTCCTCACCATAGGCTTCAAAGCACCCAATCACTTTGTCCCCTCATACCTCACTACTCTACTACAAACCAGACCGCACACGTTGCTCCTCTAATGCTAACCTTCTCACTGTTCCTCTATCCCATCTATCTCACCGCCGACCCCTCCCGCTGCCTCTGACCAGGAACGCCCTCTCTCTTCAAATGTGACAATTACTCTCTCCTCCTTTAAAGCCTTACTGAAGGCACATCTCCTACAGGAGGCCTTCCCTAAGCCCTCCTCCCCTCTTCTCCCACTCCCTTCTGCATCACCCTGACTTGCTCCCTTTATTCATCCCCCTTTCCAGCCCCACAGCACTATGTACATATCTGTATTTTCTACTAATGTCTGTCTCTCCCGCTAGACTCTAAGCTCGCTGGGGGCAGGGAACATGTCCAATCATTGTTATATTGTACTCTTCCAAGCACTTAGTACAGTGCTCAGCACACAGTAAGCACTCAATAAATATTATTGAATAAATGGATTGGGGAATAATAATATTAATGGAATTTAAGCGCTTTGTATGTGCCAGGCACTGTACTAAGTGCTGGGGTGGACTGCAAATCGGGTTGGACACAGTCCCCGTCCCACATGGGGCTCACAGGCTCAATCCCCATTTTACAGATGAGTTAACTGAAGCACAGAGGAGTGAAATGACTTGCCCAAGATCACACTGCAGAAAAGCTGCAAAGCCAGCGTTAGAAACCACAACCTCGACTCCCAGGCTTGTGTTCTATCCACTACGTCATGGGGAATCATCCGCATAGAAGACAGTTAAAGCCATGGGAGCAAATGCATTCTCCAAGGAAGAGGGTGCAAATGGAGACTAGAAGGGGACCCAGAAGTAAGCCTTGAGGAACTTCCACAGTTAGGGAGAGTGGGAGGCAGAGAAGGGGCCCACGAAGAGACCGAGAATGAGCGGCCAGAGAGAGAGTAGAACCAGGAGAGGATAGTGTCAGCGAACCCAACGGTGGATAATGTTTCCAAGAGAAGGGGGTGGTGGACAGTAACAAAGACAGCTGAGAGGTTGAGGAGGATTAGGATGGAGCTGAGGCCGTTGGATTTGGCAAGCAGGAGATCACTGGTGACCTCTGCGAGGGCGGTTTCTGTGGAGTGAAGGGGATAGAAGCCAGATTGGAGGGGGTCAAGGAGAGAATTGGAGGACAGGAATTTGAGACAGCAGGTGCAGACAACTCGCTCAAGGAGTCTGGAGAGGAATGGTAGGAGGGAGATGGGGTGAATACTGGAAGGAGACATGAGCATGTTTGAAAGCTGTGGGGAAGAAGCCACTGGAGAGTGAACAGTTGGAGATGGCATTTAGGGAGAGAAGAAGGGAAGGGGCGAGGGGGTAAACATGATATTCACAGCTCTTGGAATAAATTAACACCCTAGAATAGATCCAAGATTAAAAATACAGTGCACTGTGGCTGCTTCCCAGAAATTACCAACTCACTTGGCCGCTATGAATTCTGTACATTTAAGAAAATAAGTAAATCAATAGACTATCATTAGAACACTAAAGAGTTCTTTAACACTAGGCTTTAGAGTCTTTAAACAGAATTTGAAGACGTAAAGACAGTATAAAGTTTATTGTGAGCAGGCAATGTGTCTACTCTCCCCAGTATTTATTATATTGCTCACAGTAAGCAGCGTGGCCTAGTGGACAGAGGACAGGCCTAGATTCTAATACCAGCTCCTCCACTTGTCTGCTGTGTGACCTTGGACAAATCTCTTCATTTCTCTGGGCCTCAGTTACCTCACTGTAAAATGGAGATTGAGACTGTGAGCCTCATGTGGGACATGGACTGTGTCCAATCTGATTATCTTGAACCTACCCAATGCCTGCCGCATAGTGAGTGTTTAACAATTACTATTTGGGGGTGGGGGGGCTTAATAAATACTATTGATTAATTGATTATAAAGTGTCTTGATGAGTTCACCAGGTAGACCAGCTTTCACAGATACAGTTTGCATTATGCCTCAAAGAAAGTTCAATCATTTGGTTAGTTCCACGATAAGCTGCTTTCATCTCTCCTGCCTGTCCGGAACTCCCTCCCCCTTTCTCCCCACAGGCCACTGCTCTCCTCATCTTCAAGGCCTCTGGCAAATCACATCTCCACGAGACCTTCGCTGATTAATTGTTAATTCCCCAGCTCCTATGTTAGCATTTTTGCACCACCTAAGCATTTTAAGTACTCAGAGTCACTCTCTGGACCATTTATATACATGTCTTATGCATGTTATTGATGATGATGATGATGATATCTGCTAACCACTTACTATGTGACTAGCACTGTTCTAAGCACTGGAGTAGGTACAAGATAATCATGAGAGACACAGTCCCTGTCCTATATGGACTCACAGTCTTAATCCCCATCTTATAAATGAGGTAACTGAGGCACAGGGAAGTTAAGCAACCTGCCCAAGGTCACACGGCAGACAAGTGGCAGAAGTGAGATTAGAACCCATGACTTTCTGACTCCCAGGTCTGTGTTCCACCCACTAGGCCATGCTGCTTCCCCATATTGCTTCCTCCTAACTGTAATTTACTTTGGAGTCTGTCTCTCCTGCTAGACTGTAAACTCCACAAAGGCAGGGAGCCTGTATACTCAGTCTATTGTATCAGTGCTCTGCATTTAGCAGGCACTCAATTCTGACAGGGGTCCAATCCAATTAAGTCATACACTGTACTTCCCCATCATTCATTCAAACGCATTTATTTACTGAGCCCTTACTGTACGCAGAGCACTGTACTAAACATTTGGAAAGTACAATACAGCAATAAACCACCACTCTAAACACCACTCTTCTTGACCTACAAAACTGTGTCTATTCAGACAGGGGAAATTTGCACTCTCTAGATCAGGCTGGGTTTCAGAACCACCTTGGGTTTTAGGAAAAAGAAAATACTACTTATTTCCCCTTTGGGCATATTACTATTTGCTACCCTGAGGAGTCAAAGCACCAGGTTTTGGTAGGCTAAACTAGAGAAAAATCCATAAAGACACAGCCTCAGTAATTACCTTGTTGGGCTGCTGAGACCACCAATGCATTGGGCACATGGGCAATCCTCTTCTTTTCTCCTGGCAGGGAGAGCTTGGTAGAATGCTTCTGGGATGCCAACTGAGCTGCCTGAAGCATTTCTGATGCCTGCTGTTGAGCCAGTTGAGTCCTCCGATAGCATATCTCCTGAGCAGTTGGAGGTTGGTATGGCCGGATTACTGATTTGTTTGGGACATCTGCCTGCAGGAGCACAAAAAAGGGTGACCTACTCCTAAATCTGGACATCTGCTTCCAGCATTTGTGATGCCTCTTGTTCTGGCAGCTGAGTACCATGAGACTTGGGTCTCACGATCTAAGAGGGAGGGAAAGACAGTCATTTAATTGCCATTTTTTGTAAGAGGAAATGATGACAGAGAAATCAAGTGACTTGCCCAAGTTCACAGAGCAGGCAAGTAGTGGAAGCAGGAGTAGAACCTGGGGCCTTCCGATCCTAGGGCCGGGCTGGGCACTTTACACTAAGCTGGCCTTCCCCAACTAAGCCCTCCTTTCTATGTTGCCTATATACTTGGGTCTGCTCCCCTTAAGCACTTTGATAGTCACCCCTCTTCCCAGCCCCACAGACCATATGTACATATCCATCTATAATTTATTTTACCATCTAGCTTCCTCTTTAGTCTGTAAACTCCTTGTGGGAAAGCATCGTCTATATGTACTCTTTTGTACTCCCCCAAAGCGTCTAGTACAGTGATTACTTAATAAATACTATTGACTGATTTATTGATGTCGGGTCAGCCAAGAATTTTGGCAGCAGAATCCATCAATGGTACTTACTGAGCACTTTTTCGGGGAAGGCCTCCTGGAGTAGATGTGAGCAGAGAATGACTTTGCCAACGTCTGATTCCCTTGCCTGTTCTGATGCCTACTGAAGGCACCCAAGAGAGGAGATCTTCCTGCTTTTCTAGCAAACGGCACTTCCAAACGGCAATTGAAAAAGCAACTGAACACTTCCTAACATTTCGATTTTCAAGAGCACTGATGGAAGTAAACAGATCCCCATAAGTCCGGATGCCTCCTCCCTTTCTAATCTTCAGTCCACGTTGAAAAAGATTCAAAGCCACAGAGTTTAAAAGCCTCTGGGGGGAAGAAAAGCGGGTACAGCAAAAGTAGCAAGTACCACCTCAACTTCACTGTCAGATGACACAATGAGGTACTGGCAAAAATGTCAACTTTTGAAGGCAAAGAAGGTATGTAGTGATCACGTGAGAGTTTGATACAATGATTATGTATGAACCACCAACATGGGACAGGTAAAAGTCATCCAGGCTGGCTGAGTTTTTTGGGTTTTTTTGGTGGGCTTTTTAATGGTATTTGTCAAGTACTTACTATGTGCCAGACACTGTATTAAGCACTGGGGTAGGTACAAGATAATCAGGTTGGACATGGTCCCTGTCCCACTGGGGGCTCAGTCTTAATCCCCATTTTACAGATTAAGTAACTGAGGCACAGAGAAGTTAAGTGACTTGTCCAAGTTCACGCAGCAGACAAATGGCGGAGCTGGGATTAGAACCCAGATCCTTCTGACTCCCAAACCAATACTTTATACACTAGGCCACACTACTTCTCAGGAAGGGTGGGACTGTTATCCCCATACTGTCATCTAGACTGTAAGATCGTTGTGGGCAGGTAACATGTCTGCTATATTGTTATAAAATAATGGATAAGGTATTGGCCTCCTAAGCCAGGGATTGTGGGTTTGTGTCCCACCTGGGGTGGATTGGATTTTTACCCCACCCCTCCCCACCCCTCCCTCTGCTCCTACCCCTTCCCACTCCCCTCAGCACTGTGCTCATTTGTATATTTTATTTATTAGCCTATTAATTTTGTTAATGAGGTATACATCCCCTTGATTCTATTTATCGTGATAATGTTGTCTTGTTTTTGTTTCGTTCTGTTTTGCTCTGCTGTCTCCCCCGATTAGACTGTGAGCCCGTCATTGGGCAGGGATTGTCTCTGTTACTGAACTGTACATTCTAAGCGCTTAGTATAATGTTCTGCACATAGTAAGCACTCAATAAATGCTATTTAATGAATAGTCAGTGGACTTGAATAGTTGAAAGCTGAACTGCGTGGCTAAGATTGTCTTACTTTTTTTACTCTCCCAAGCACATAATACAGTGTTCTGCGCATAGTAAGTGCTCAATCAATACAACTGATCGATTCTCTCACAAAACGGGATTTTCACTTAAAAAGGTCTTCTCCCTTCTTTTAGAGGCTTAGAAGTGCAACCGTAGGTCCAGAATCACTTGTGGCTTATCGACAACGTTTTCTCATTTCCTTCTGAGAGAAAAGGCCCAAATATTAAGATGCTTTTGGCCTCACGGCAACAAAGATAAATTAATGCATTCTGACAATTATAAAATAAAATATAGACCACTCATGTTTAAAAGCAGAAACTAGGCTTGGAGGCTGAAAGGAGCTAGATTAAGCCTAAGAGCAAACAAGCTTGCGGGCAAGTAGTAATAAACCAAAAAGGTGTCCTTTTGCACTACTACTCAGATTTTCTGCCTTCAGATGGCTCAACCTCCATAACATATTATAAAAGGGAAGAGACTTAAAAAGGTCCCACAGAGTACAATCCTCTCCATAACCTATGAAATTAGTGGGAAGAGGTGTTGCTGCTCAGAAATCATCGCTCCACTACGGGCAGTCTTTTTTGGCCTTTTTTTCCCCTGTCATGCTTCTCCTCTACATATACACCTCTCCCACTGAGACTTTGAAAAATGAGGAATTGTGCAAAGAGGGAAGTGAGGGGGTGGTTGGGGAGGTGAGGGTAAGAAGAGGAGAATAGACAAGCCTACTGCCATACATTCTTGCTGCTTTTATGGTGCTAAAAACGAGAACCCTTCTCAATATTACACCTGGAGAGAATCTAGTACTCTACTGGTCTTGACTATGGGAGTGAGAGTCAAGCAGAGGCATACCTATTCCATTCCTAGCTTGGACAGTAGTTAGTGAGTGGAAGGCAATCTGCTACAAGTCAAAACTCACCTGTGCTGGGCAGCAGCAGCATGGGAGAGTCGAAGGCAGACTCGGTTTTATTGCACAGAAAAAGGTAATGGTAAACCACTTCCATATTTTTACCAAGAAAGCTCTACGGATACACTACCAGAAAGACTGCAGATGGAGGTGGGGCATTCTAAGAGAGATGTGTCCATGGAGTCCCTATGGGTCGGAGATCCCTATGGGTCGGAGACAACTCGACAGCCTAAGACAAAAATGGGCACTTACATTTTCTTGCTTAGAAAGATGAGAAATTCTCCTTTTTTGTCCTGGAAACAGGGTGGTCAGGTTGTCCTCAGTCTTTTCATCATTGTTCTCTTCCCTGGATGGCTGAAACACAAAGAGGAAGAGGAAACTTCTCCAACAGGTTGCTCACATGCTTCTTTTCTCTGGGGGTGCTGGAAAACTTCCTCTTTGCCATCTTAGAGAAAAAGTGTTACCAGATGACAGGGAAAAACAAATCACTGAATCACTGAAAGGCTCGATCGCAGAGTGAAAAGTTCCGTGACAATACACACAAAGGTTCTCGTTTCACAAATCTCTTTTATCAGCCGTTGAAGGAAAAAAAGCTTCCCACATCATCAGGATGTTTTGTTAGCTCTGCAGTTTTCATCTTTTACCAATACAGACGCTTCATGAAAAAAAATTAAGACTCAAAACCTTAGTCAGGCAGTTCACCTTCCCACTACTCAAATCCAGAGAAGCATTTTAAAAATAAGAAATTTTTAAGAGTATGAGAGAGACTAATTTCTTCCCCATGGTAATGGTGTCCTAAAGATAAGATCCTTAAAAGCAACAAGCAACGTAATGTCAACACTTACAAAATAAGAACCATCACACACTTGGCTGAAAAAACATTAGTTCCATTCATTCTCTGGAGCAAAGTTCACCACACAAAACCGCCAATATCGCAAAATATTACAATACTGTAATATTATAATATTACAAATCCCTCATTACAAAGTCCCTTTCAGCAGAAAAAGCTTCCTAAAACCCCTTCCCCACTCTTTATGTCAAGGATTGCCTGAGTTCTTGCCAGAGTCCTTTATGATGAGGACAATGCCACTGATGGTGAAATTCAACTATGAGAGTAGCTGAAAAGGCCAATGTGGGACTGTCTCACCTACACTATGCACACCCAAAAACTGCACAATGTCCTTTTGTTGGGCTTCCAGGGCCTGGCACTGTTATTGCTTTGGCTTCCTTTTCTCATGATCCATACAAACCTTCTGGTCTTTTCTGGATTGTAGTGTGCCATGCTAGTCCTTTTGTGTTTACTAACTCCCAGTTTTCAGCTCAGATGCATCTCTGTTGGAAGCTGCAACATAGTGTCTGTGCAATATCCAGCTGTTGGTCCAATGGAGAGAACACGGCTCTGAGAATCCAGAGACCTGGGTTCTAGTCCCAGCTCTGCGAGTTGGGGAAAATACGTGCAGGGCCTCTGCCAACAGTGGTAAAGGTTTCTGACCAAAGAACCACCTCGTGTGCTCCACAAGGTGGGCAGGCCCAGAAAGAATCCTGAAAAATAGCTAGTATGTATAGGCAGCAGAGGCTATAGTGGCTTTGAGACAGTGCCAAGTCATGTCACTACAGCACAACACTGGCAATGTGTGACAAAGTGAGTCCCATGCATTAAACACAAAACACAACTGCATGCACTTCACAATATGCTGCACCCTTTCCAGCCTACTGGCTTGGGGCACTCTGCACCGCCGGGAAGAGAAACTGCAAGTGGTGTCAAGCAACCACGAGCACTATAATCAATTCTTCAATGCACTTTTCAGCCCCCAAATCTCAGGATGAAATTCTGTCTGCCTTAAGACAGAAGACTCCATCATCTTGAAAATATTTGGTCTAACTGGCTTTTAGTTTCAACTCAGTCTCTGAGTATCTTACTGGCAACCATTCTCCTCACATGTCCCACTCAGTGTCGCTGTGTTAAGGAAGGCAGAGTTGGAATGACAGGAGACTGGCTTCTTTCTAGGACTCTGCTGCTTGTAATCTTGCCCTACCTTTTGATGTTGAGTAAACCTTTAAGTGCCACTGATGGAACAGCTGAAAGTCAGATGTGGCGGCTGCAGCAGTGCGGGTCTCCGAGTCGGAAAAAATGCTGGACCGCACTCCAGCCCCGTAGACCTTTAGTTCGGTCTAGGTGCTGGTCTTCCGAAGGTTGTGTCAGCTTTGTTCATTCTATTCTCTACTTCCTTATCTGGCTACTTCCCCTTCATTAAAGTGCAAGGCCAAGGGCCCAGACGACACGCTGTAGCCACCACTCACTGTCACTGGACCCCATCTCGCGTTGTGCCGAGGTAAAAGAATGAATGCAAGTGGCAGCATGATTCAACTGGCATGAACTCTGGCCGGTCCTGCCTGAGCAGGGAGGAGCATGAAACAGCCATCATGTTTGCAAGTTCTTTACCATATTCATTGTTCCCCTTGCCTTTCATGATGCTGTCTCTTTTTACTGTTTCAACTTTCCTTTGGTGTCTTTTGCGAACCCTCCCTTGCTTATTCTCAGGTTGAGAGCCAGTTGGGGCACAGAGATGGCATCTAATTCTCATCTGCATTTTTCCTCCTAGGCACTCAGTACAGTACTTTGCACACAGTAGGCATTCAAAAAAATACTACTAACTGCATCACTATGTGCTCCTGTCTAGGTAGTAATAACTGTAATGTCTCTTATTAGGCAATTAAGATGCAGAATAAGCACTTGTACTAAGCACTGGGAAAGTACACAGAGGTGAAATCAGACACGGTCTCTAGCCCTCAAGGAGCTCACTATCACAGAATATAAGGGGGAAGAGAGGACTGACAACATACACATAAAGGACAATAAAACACTAAAGTGGCATACAACGACAAATACACAAAATCAAAACAAAAAGAATCGGTAAGGTGCTGTGGCTACAGAGGCAGAACCTTGGGCTCCTCGTGGCTCAGAATCTAAGGCACATCTGTAGCCCCGACTCTTCACGAGGTTTTGTAGAGGCCTCTTGCTATGGGTGGTTTTCTCTTTCCCACTGGGATGGCGGGAGGTAGGAAGGAATGGAGTCTCCCCAACAGCACAGAGGAGAGCTGGTACAGGTTCCCAGGGATGCAGCATGGATGTTCGGTGAGGGGTGGGAAGGAGGGGACGCCGAGGGCATTCAGCTGCAGCTGAAATCCCTGTGGCCTGGCACAAACCGTGAGTTTTCGGGAGCTGGAACACTGGGTGGCGTAGAAGGAAGGCAGCAGAGTTCACGATGAATTCTCTCAGCTGCAGTGAAGCGGGGCTGAGGAGGCTCCAATGCAGCTTAAATGCCCGTGGCTCGATGTGCACAGATCATCTGGGGAGCAGGGGCCTTAGGTGATACAGAGGGAAGGCAGCAGTGGCCCCAGAGGATTCGTTCACCCGCAGTGGAGAGGTCGCATGAATGACAGACTTCTGTGACCGCATACAGCTCTGGGCTACTGTGAACATTTCGGGAACACATGGCTGATTCGGTGAAGCAGTTCAAAATTATCTGCACGTCTTCTTGAGTGGTGCCCACCCACATTTTTAGCAATTCTTGAATAACTGTCTCTACGACTTCGGGTGATGGGCAAAGCCTGTGGAGTTGGAAGTATTTCCCAGGGGAGCATAAGAGTATTCTAACACCCAAATACCATCAAGGAGTATTCTGGAGAGGATCTTGTGGCAATAGAGAGTAATGAGATGCCACAACAACTTATCTATCATTTTTTCATCTTAACACAGTTATGCTGGGTGGGAAAGGTAAGGAGAATCAAAACGACAGGATACCTAATACAGCTACTGGATGGAAAACTGAAATTGAGAAACTCAAGGCAAGGAGTGCAGAAGAAGCATTTTAAGGATCCAGTAAAACAAAGCTTCAGAAAATACTGAATCCCAGCTAAAAACCTGGAGGGGGAGGAGTGCCGGGGGGTCAGTTGCTGAGGACAGACCTGCATGGCACACTGCCATCATCAGGAAAGGAGAGCAAGAGCTTCAGATGGAACGTGAGACATGGAGAGAAGTGAGAAAACAGCACTAAGCCCTGGGAACATTACGCATATCCACGTCGAGGGATTACCTTTTAGTGTGGCCAATGTGACCAGGACTGCCAATCCCACATTGGCCTTCTTCAGCCACACACACACACTCATATGCAAACTTCACCTTCAGTGGTGTCTTCTTTGAATTTGGAGAACTCTACTTATTCTTCTTCAAGATGGTAATCCTATGGCATCTCCTCAGTGTTGAGGAAGAGTCTGTATATGTTTGAGTAGGGTGCACCCTCCATGCTTGTAAATCTCAGCAGGTATGCCAACAGGTCCAAGTGCTTTACCATTTTCCATGGCTCTGACTGCTGCAGTGACTTCCTGGGTCTCTCGTGTTGTTCCTGACAGAAGACTCCATCATCACTTACTTTCCTACAAATTTCGGCATCTTGTAGCTATTTTCATCAAACCAATCTTGACTGATTCATTCATTCAATAGTATTTATTGAGCACTTACTATGTGCAGAGCACTGTACTAAGCGCTTGGAATGTACAATTCAGCAACAGAACTGTTGACTTCATCTGATGATTTCATCTGGCTATGTGGTGTCTTAACATGTCTGAAGCGAGGCAACGTTCAATCCAAGAAGTGGCAACAGGTGTGAGAGGACACACTTAACTCTATTGGGTGCACCGCCCCAATTCTATTTTTTTTATGGCATTTGTTCAATGCTTACTATGTGCCAGGCACTGTACTAAACACCAGGATAGATACAAGCTAATCAGGTTGGACACAGTCCATGTCCCACATGGGACTCACAGTCGTAATCCCCATTTTACAGATGAGGTAACTAAGGCACAGAAGTTAAGTGACTTGTCCAAGGTTACACAGCAGACAAATGGTAGAATCTGGACTGACTCCCAGGGCTGTGCTCTTTCCACTAGGTCATGTTGCTTCTCTGATCTAATTAGAGATATGACCTGATCTCTGATCTTCACATCTCTGGACTCACCCCCTTCCTCTCCACCCAAACTGCCATCACACAGGTCCAAGCACTTATCATATCTTCCAATTATTACATCACCCTCCTCACTGACCTCCCTGCCTTCAGTTTCTCTCCACTCCAGGCCTTACTTCACTCTGCTGCCCAGACTGTTAAAAAAAAAAATTCAGTCCATGTCTCCCCACTCTCAAAAAACCTCCAATGGTTGCCCATCCACCTCTGCATCAAACAGAAACTCCTCACCAATGGCTTTAAGGCACGACCCTAAGCTGCACTCTAAGCTGTTCCTCTAGCCTCTGCACCCAGCTGATTTTTGTGTGCCTGTGTTTCTATTACTTATTTTGTCTGTATTGTGTTTTAATGCATGCCTTCAATCCTTTCTCCTCATTTACACGATTAGATCGTTCACCCTCATCAAGGGACGGGCAGCATGACTAATTCCCAACTATGTAATTCTCTCCCAGAACTTAATACAGTGCTCTGCACACAGCAATCACTTAATAAAAGCTATTACTACCACCACCAATCAGCTCTCTCCCTCCTAACTTCACTCCTCTTCCATTTCCATTTCACTCCTCTAACCCCAACCTATATACTGTGCCTTGATCTCGTCTCTCTCACCGTCAATCCTTTGCTCATGTCCTCCTCACTGCGTGGAACTCCCTCTCCCCTTTCCTAGCCAACCCACCACCACTCTGTTCCCATCTTCAAAGCCCTACTAAAATCTCACCTCCTCCAAGAAGTCTTCCCTGACTAACCTCGCAATTCCACACCCTGTTCTTAATAATAACAGTAATAGTAACTGTGGCATTTGTTAAGTGCTTCCTATGTGCCAGGCACTACAAGTGCTTGGGTTGGACATGGTCCCTATCCCATACAGCATTCACATTAATCCCCATTTTACAGTTGAGGTAACCAAGGCATAGAGAAGTTGACTGAGTGGTCTTAGGTCACCCAGCAGAGAAGTGGCGGAGCCAGTATTCAAATCCAGGTCCTCTGACTCCCTCTTTCCACTAGGCCACACTGCTTCCTCTCTTCTGCACTTCCTGCACTTGGGTCTGTACTCTAAGATTTAAGATTTTTGATACTCACCACTCCCCCAATAGATTATAAACTTCTTGAGGACAGGGATCGTGTCTACCAATTCTACTGCCTACCAATTCTCGGCTCTGATTACAGTGCTTGGTCCACAGTAAGTGCTCAGTACATACCATAGATAGATTGATTTTTTTTTCCTACAAAAACTGGTCCCAAAACAGTCAACTTTCAGGCCCAAACCCGACAGTAAGTCCCAGAGTGTGCATGTAAGGACTCCTTAGTAACGTTGGGCCTCAAGACCAGAGCTAGGAGGAACTGAATAGTTATATGGGGGTGATAGGGGAGCTGCTCCCCCACCTCCCCGATGATCCCTTCCTTGGTGTTTGCACACCTGCTGTGGCATTTATTGAGCAACAGGGTTCTTTTCATCTTCCCCAACTCGAGTTTTTCAAAATAAAGAAGTCCAATGGAAAATTGTCTCAAAATACATATTTTCATCATTCCATACTGCCCATTCACTCTCTATCCTTTTTTCTCAATTCCTCCCTTCTTCAATGTTCCTATCTCCTCTCAATGTTCGGTTGCTTCTTTCTCCCTCTGACTCTCTCCCCTCAATCATCCATAAAGCAGCTAAGAAATACTCAATATAACCACACAAAAATGATTTAACTATCATGCTCTGCATGGGATGATATTTTACCATCCCATAGCAAGGGCCATGCATCTTTGGATACACCTTGGTACAACACTTTGCAATTCACAAATATTTTTTAAACTGTTAATAGTAAGTTCTTAGAAAGCAGCAGAAAGTACCAAATACACTCTCAATTCATTAGACCCACTCGCACAACTGCTGGTGAATTTCACCGTCAGTGGAGTTCTCATCCATTACAAAAGTCGGCAATAAACTCTCAATATGAACTAGCTGTAACATCTAATAGAACAGTCATATCAACAACTGGTATTTCAGCATTTACTAACACTCTAGACTGTTATATTATCTACCTGAAATCACATGAAACTCTCTCGCCCTGATTAATTCACTTTTGGAGACATTTTTCAGCAAACTGTCCACTTCCAAAACACCTCAGAAAAAAAGAGACAAAAATAGTAGTTGCCAGCCAAATCAGAGCCTTCATAACTAGCAATCTTTAGGACCAAAATTGCTTTTAATGGACAAAAAATAACCTTATCTAGCTGGTGGACAATTAAGTCAGGTGGGCCTCTTTTAGTCTTCCACATCAAAATTCGGTTCAGGGGCTGGAGAAAAGGAAAGGCAGGAGGAATTCGTCATTACACATTTACATGATCCTTAAAAAGTGTGAATCTTCCCAAATCTCTGCTACCCGTAGCTCTCTTACCCAGTATGTCAGGCTCTGGAGTCAACAAGTCACTTACCCTTTAGTGCTGGACTTCATGCACCATGTGAAAGCAAAAATGGGTGTGATGCTCTATATTAAGCACTTGGGAAAGTAAAACAAAAGCAAGAAAAATGATACCTGCCCACAGGGAGCTTACACTCTTAAAAAGAGAGACAGATATTAAACTATTTACCGATAGGATAATCAGAATATTGACTGTGCAATCAATTATACATATGTACGTTAAGTGCTGGATGAAAAAAATTGATAGATGCAAAGGGTTCGAGGTGGATGATGGGCTGATGTGACTTGGGGTGTTGAGAGTAAACCTGGGAGCTAAGTGAGCTTTTAAGACATGAGATCTAGTGGACCATTTCTTCCAGCACAGCGGCTGACTGTTAAAATGAGCTCTTCAGTGACGACTGTGGCCACACGACAAAACGTAGAACTCTGAAGGGCACCAAAACCCAGCGGCGATCCCTCACGCTCCAATTCGGCAGGCAGTGGTTATAGTTGGGGTCCGGTAAAATTCGGAGAGCTGCAGATCTCGGAGCTAGTGAGGCCACTGAGCTGCCTGAGACGCAAGCTCTCCTCTGTCTCACACACACCAACATTTAAACCTCTGCCTTGCTCAATAACCTCATGACTCCAAGAACCCAGACGTGTGCCCTTCGCACCTCTTAATCAGTACAGATGGTCCTTGGGCTCCTGGCATTCGTACCCTGCATCTTCACCCAGTGCACAAGGTACTGGGCCTTTCTCCTGTGGGTTGAACTCTGGTGAGTACAAACACCCTATCGGTCACACCTTATATAGCTGCAAAAATGGTACTTACTGATTGCCCACTAGGTGCAACGCACCGTCTCCTATAGGGAATGCCAGATGAGCTGCAGTCCTGAGAATTAAGGACCGAAAACCAGTGTGAAGGAATTGATGAGAATATCAGCGGTTTATGTGGCACCACCGGCACCCTCTCTTCCCTGTCAAACACATTCCCTTTGAGGCATGTGAGTAGGCAAGAACAGATGCAGCACACTGTGAAGTTCACAGAGGAGTTGGGTTTTTTTATATATACTCAGGACCCATTCCCAGCACAGTATCGTGTTGATGCTGTGCCATAGTGCCATGACTCAAAAGGCAGTTGCCTTGGTAGCCACTGAGATCTCTGCTGCCCACATCAGCCAACTTTTTTTTAGGAGTCCTCTGAACCTGTCAATCTTGTGCAGTGCCCTTGGTGGTCCTCGAAGGCAGAAAGCCTCACCACCCAGAGCACTGACCAACAGGCAGAACTGGGAGTAGAGCCTAGAACGCAGCTCTCCTCTCACCAGCCTCTAGACAGTAAGCTCGTTGTGAGGAGGGAACATGTCTACCAACTCTGTTATACTGTGGTCTCCCAAGTGTTTGGTACAGTGCTCTGCACACAGTAAGCACTCATATACCATTGACTGACCTACCTCCTACCTTTTTCCACTGGACCAACAGTATGGTACAGGGCTGCACTGTACTAAGCAATTTGGGAAAGTACCAAAGAAACAAACACCCTGACCCTCTAAAAATCCTCGAGTCCCCTCTTCTCTCCCTGACTGCCATCTTCAACAACTCACTCTCTAGTAACTCCTTCCCTTCCGCCTTCAAATACAGTCATGACTCCACTGTGCTTAAAAATTAAAAAAAACAAAAACAACCTCTTCAGCAGACCACAGTGCCCTCAGCTCTCTCCTCCCATTCCTGTCCAATGGCTGTACATACTCGTGGCCTCCCTCCCCTCACCCTCAAAAGTCTGGGTTCTGACCTTTCACTCCACCAAGCCTGCTCTCCATAATGTCACCAATGGCCTTCTTGCCAAATCTAATGTACTCTACTCTTTCCCAATCTTCCTCCAACTTCTCCTGATTTTACCAACTCTTGCTCTGTACCCCCTCAACTGCTTGTGTACAGTGCTCTGCACACAATAAGCACTCCAATGGCCTCAATCATCATATGCAGATAGATGAATGACTCCCAAATTTACTTTTCTAGCCCTGACCTCTCACCTTCTCTGCAACTTCACATTTTGTCCTGCCTTCAGAACATCCCTGCCAGGATATCCTGACAGCATCTCAAACTCAAAATTCTAAACATTCCCACCTACTCCTCCAAGTCCTCTCCTCCACCTAGCATTCCCATCACAGTTGACAACTCTGCCATCCTCTCCACCTCTCAAGCACTCAACCTTGGCATTATCCTTGACTCCTCCCGCTCTTTCAGCCCCTATATTCAGTTTGCTACTAAAACCTGTTGGTTCTTCCTCCACAGCATTTCCAGAATCCCTTCCCTCTACCAAGCAGCTATGACACTGGCCCAGGCACTTGTCATATTCCCGACTGACCACTGCATCAGCCTCCTCACTGATCTCCCAGCTCCAAACCTCTCCACTCTCCAAGTAAGAGTTCACTCTACTACCCCGATTATTTCTCTAAAAACATTCTGCACACTTCTCCCCACTCCTCAAAAACTACCAATGATCTGCCTGTCCTCTCCATATCAAACTCCCAGCCACTGACTGGATTTAAGGCATTCAATCAGCTCTGATCTCCATATCCACTCTTTTCCCACTATACTCCAGTTCTCACAATCCGTTCCTCTCAAGCTAACCCACTCACCGTGTCTCGTTCTCATTTCTCCCATTATGGACCTCTTGCTCATGTCTTCCCTACTGCCTGGAACTTCCTTCCCTCCTTCATATCTTCAGCTCTCCCCATCTTTAAAGCTCTTCTGAAATCACAACTCCTCCAGGAGGCCTTCTCCCTATTTTATACCCCCAAACTACTACCTTAGCATTTCTTTCAGCCACCTTAACACTTAAGTACTCATAAACCCCTGCAGAACTTATGCACATATCTTTGTGACTTCCTCCTATCTTCAATATATTTTTAGTGCCTGCTTCCCCTGCTACATGGTAAGCTCCTTGAGGGCAGAGATCATGTCTACCAATTCTCCTATACTCTCCTAAGCATTTAGTGCACTCTACACACAGCGGGTGCTCAATAAGTACTACAAATTGAAGGAATTTACATTGTAATGGGGCTGGGGGGGAGAGACACACATAAAGATATAAACAGAGCAGTTAGAATATAAATAATTGATTGTGCAATTGATTATACACATTTACGGGTGCTGAGGAAGGGTATAAATAATGTACCTCGTGTTAACAGGGGGCTTTGGGGAAGGCTTTGTGCTGAGTTTCATGGTCGTTAGCTGGCCAGGGTAAAACTCATCACAGTCTATTACTTACCCTTAGTATAAAAAGAAGGAGAATTTGCTTCCTCTGAGCATGCGCGCACACACACACACACACACACACACGCAGTTTGTGTAAAGAGTTACAAACTCTTCAAAGTATTTTTTGTTGTTTCAACTGTCCTCTCAGCCTCTTCCAGTTGCAAAATAGTTTATCACCCAGGCCTCTCAGTTCCAATCAAGTCCTGTTTACAAGTTACTCCAAAATTTTTCTGCCCTTCTAAGATGCTTTCCTCTTTTACTAAATACCAAAGAGTACAGAGAAAGGGTCAACTAACCCACTTTACCATCCTTAGGCACCAGGATGGTAAGAGACTAGTGCCCATGACTAGTAAGAGATACCAACTCTAAATACAAATATACTACACATTCCAGAACACCCCGGGGCCAAAACAAAACAAAAAAATCATTAAAAAATCCCCTAGTTATTATACCAGCATATAAATGGGAGATTATCTGAGAAATCAAAAAGGAAATGGACAGATACCTGCTTAAAGTAGAAAAGATGAAAGGAGAGAAAAGTGACCAGATCTAACTGGAAAAGCATTATTACCTGCTTGCCTAGTCTCCCCTTGTCCTCAGTCTTTACATCTGTAGATTCATTAAAAATCCGGAGACATTCTTCCATTGGGTCAGAATCATAGTCTAAGTCTTTCTCCAAAATGGAATAGTCAATATCATCTGAGGTCATGGAGGACGAAGAGGACGCAGAGGGCCAGGAACGTTTGGGGTGCTTTATCCCCTCATCACTCTGAGAGCTCCAATCACCCTCGTCTCCACCCGAATCTGACCTGGTGTTTGCAAGAACAGCAGGCATAGACTGGGATGTCCTTTCGTCCTCGTCTCCACTCTCATCACCAAAGAGATCAACATGACTCAATGGCCATTTCTTTCGGCTAGATTTGCCCCTGGAACTTTCTTTTAAGGAATTTGCTTTCCCCTCTTCCGGCCTGCCATATCCAGGGGCCTTTCCCCCTTTATCACCTACAAATTTACTACTAGATGCGCTTTTCCTGCTTTTTGTACCAGCTGCCTTTAATGAAGAGACTTTTTTGCTAATCACTCTTTTCTCTGTGTTGAGATTATCATTCTTGCTTTTTTCTGAGTTTAGCTTTGGTTTCTCCACTTTAGTCATATCTACCGTTTCAGATTTGTGCTTGGCAGGTTTGGTAATATTCCCAACTGTCCTGGCATTTGTACTTTTTTCATGTTTTGTTTTCGTCTTCTCTTTGCTTGCTTTGTCTTTTTCTAGGATTTTACATTTTTCTTTCCTGTTCATCCTATTCTTATGGCTAGAGGTCCTACTGTAATCTGGCTTTTTAATTTTCATTTTGTTGCCCTTATTGCCATTACCCTCCTTTTCATTTGTCCTAGAAGGCATCTTGGTGGCTTTCACGGTTCTCTCAGGAGGATCTTGGCCTAGATTTTTGCATGTACGCTGGAGATCCTCCATATCATATTGCACTGCCATTTCCTTCTTTCCACAGGAGTTTGCAGCCTCAGGTTTGGAGTGCTTTCCTTTGGTGGACAATCCATCATTGGTCACGCTCTCTAAACCAATTCTAGATTTCAATTGGCTAACAGGGCTTGGTTCTTCTTCAGAGTCAGAAAACTTGGCATCTGTCTCATAACCACTGAGGTCATCACAATGCTTCTTGAGTGCAAGAGGGTCACACTCATCTTGACTTGATCCCCTTCTCCGTTTGGTCCCCTTCCGATCTTTTGTGTTGGTTTTGCTTAAAAGTCTGGCAGAGTAATTTGAAAGAGGGTCATATTCTAAATCCGTCAAAGGTTTAGAGTTATCAATTACATACTTGCTGTTGGGAACAGTTTGGCTATATTTTCTGGGTTGGGCCACAGCTTTGGGAACGTATTCCAGAGCACTGCCTTTGGACTTTGATTTGTCAGAAGAATCCAAGGTATATTTGTTTGAATTATTAACAGCAGCAAGAGGAGTTGGGTGGTAGTCTGTGTTATTTAAGCAATAACTACCTGGATTATATTCTAAAGAACCAGCTAAGGAGTCAATTATTGGGCCAGCAGTGCCAGTGGGACTTTTGGAAATGCTAGGTGAGGCCTCAGAAGTGTTGTACTCCTTGGTGTTCTCCAAAAGCTCTTCATATTTCTTCTGTTCACGCTCAACCTCATTTCTGACTACTTCGATGGCTTTATTAACCAATTCCAGCTCCAGAATCCCAGCACTTGGCTTGGCAATTTCCCCCAAGGATCCATTTTCTATTCTAGATGAAGGTTTAGGAAGTTCTGGATTGTATGGATCATAACCAAGCTCTGAAATGGAAGGGGGGAGGGGGGAAAAAAAACACAAAATATACTGAGTTCTTAGGAGGACAGGTACTATCAAGAGTATCTATTGAGTGTCTACTGTATTAAAATAGAGGGCTGATGTATAATGCTACTCTTTCAAAGGAGAGCCTGCTTTAATAGTCTGAAGAATCCAAGTTCAGAGTTCACAGTTCAGAGTTAGGAAAAATCATTCTAGCCTTAACTCGCTCTCAGAGCTCTCTTTAAAAATTGGGGAAACTACTACACACTTGAGGGTGACTGTTGGCTAATAATAAGCTTCCCACAGTTGATGGTCAAGATCGAATTATTTTGGAAATATTTTACAATCATAGTAAATGAGACAAGATCAACATAAGAGATACTGAAATTGTGCACTGGCTACTGCATGTAGGCCCACTGTTTTATAATGATGGGGTTCTTAAACCTCGCAATAAGAAAAAGACACATTCTAGTAGTACACTCACCTCAGTCTGACCATGCACACATGCGCACAACCATCTTTTCCAGCATTACATCATGTTCTAAAAGATACGGCTACTCTTTAAAGTAGATATCAACTGCACTCCCTTACACTTCTTCCCTAGCCTCCTCTCTCTCTCGTCCCCCTTCCCACTCCAATGAACAGACATAAACTGTTGGAACTTTCCCAATTCTCTGAGAATTCTCTCCAAAACATATACTGAAAACTCATTCTAGAAGAGCTGAAGTGGACTTATTTCATCTACCTGCTTTTATCCACTTAACTGTCTAACAAAGTGTTTGCCAGGAAGTACAAAAGACAGAGCTGGATTTCATTCTACAATAGCTAGTTAATTTGTTTGTCAAAGCTAAAGCTGACTCCAGAATCTTTACTGTGGTGTTTGCAACAAAATAAACCATTTCCTCTTTTACTCAACTGAATTTACAGTAGCAACGGGAAAACAAGGGAATACAAAGAAAGTAGCAGAGCCTAGTGGAAAGAGCACAGACCTACAGGTCAGAGAACCTGGGTCCTAATCACAGCTCCACTTCTTGCATGTGTGTGACCTTGGGCAAGGCACCTAACTTTTCTGTGCCTTGGTTTCCTCATCCATAGAATGGGGATTCAACAACTGTTCCCTCTTACCTAGACTGTGAGCCCAAAGAAGGACGGGGGCTGTGTCCAACCTGATTGTCTTGTATCTACCCCAGTATTTAATATGGTGCTTTAATCAATCAATGGTATGTATTGAGCACTTATTATGTACAAAGCACTCATTGGACTAAGTCCTTGGGAGAGTACAGGTTCCCGCCCTCACAAGCTTGTAGTTCAGAGTATGTGCGCTGGGCACACAGTAAGCACTTAAGTATCACCCTTATTATAGCTTTTCATCCAAAAGGTATGCTTTGAATTACGGGGGATGTCTAATATTTCCCATCAAAGAATATTAACCTAACAGAAATGGACAGAAATAATCTCTGTCTCAGGGTGAACCTTTTGCCTCATCAGGACAATTCTCTTTCATCACATCACTTTTCTAAAGCTACCAGATCCTAAGACCGGACCTCATCCTAAGGATGACTGTATCCTAAGACCAGATCCTCAAAAGCTGGCAAATTTCTATTTGGTATCTTAGGATATTGTTCTTGGTTCAATTTCCTAGTGCTATACATCCTGTGGGCATCCAATAAATAACTATTAATGGTGAGCATCTGAATTTTTTTAAATTCTAAAATATCTGGGAACTTCTTGACGTGGACATCAACATCCCTCTTCCCTCAGCTTCTTTCCTAGCTTCAACTCTCACGCTCTTCCCATTCCACTTCAGCAGGGTCGGCTTCAGACATTTGGCCATCTGAAGGAGGGAGCACAAGGGCCACCCCCATATTCCATACTGACATTATGGGCAACTTTTTGCAGAAGAGTTCTTCTCTGTTGCTGCTATCCACAAATCTGCTCCTCAACTGAGTACTCTGGACAGTTTGGTGCTGAGACTCCAACCTACCCCTAAGAGAGCACTTCCTTCTAGTCACCATCTTTGTAACATTCCACACAGTCACCACCTTTGCCAAGTCCCACAGGCCTTTCCATTTTCCCCATGCCTTCCTGCCCACTACCTCGAGACAATGGCTTACTATGCTTATCATCTGAAGCCATACTTGTAATAGAACAGCAGCTACCTAGGGCAGGATGGAAAAGGAAAAGTGGTAGCTGTGTCCCCAGGAGGGTCCCTGGGGATCTGCCCGACCTCGAGGCTTCTTGTCAAACAGAGACAGTGTCACGTTAAGAATAAATAGGCTGCAAAACAGTTCCATCATCTTCTGGCTATTCCAGAAGATGGAGCACCTAGAGCCACCTTTCGAACTTCTGGAAGCTAAGACACTGACACTCACGAGTGGACGTTTCAATTGGGGTGAACCCAGAGTCCCTGCTCTAGAACACAGTCATTTTAAAGTCTACTTTAAGTTTACTCTTGGCTAGACTCAATCAATACTTCTTGTTGAGCACCAACCCCAAAAAACTACTCAGAGCTTCAGGGCAGAATGAACAACTGCAGCTAAGCCACCTCTCCTTTTGGAGCTGGAAAGCACCCAGAGTTGAAGCCCTAATGTCAGTTACACCTAATTTCCCCTACTTGCAGGACACAGCCCTCAGCCCTGGGACCTGTGGGGTTCTGATCAAACCTCTCAGTGCTGTGAGGCCCCGCCAGAGGTTCTTCTCAACCCTGGCACTAGTGAGAAGAAGCTGTTGCATTCCTTCCCAGCCCAGTGTCGTCAGAGCTATCTGTCAGTAGCAGTGGTGCCGAGGATAATCCAGCTGAGTTCAGATGGGGGGCAGCACTGGGCAGGGAAGGGGTATGACATCTCTGGACTGTTTGCCCTTGCAAGAGCCATGGGGACAGACTAACCCCACAACCTGGGGGCAGACTGGCTACATGGCAACAGTGCCCAAGGAGGAAGGTGAAATGGAGATGAACCAGTGAGAAGGATAAGTTCTTTCACTGAGCAGCTATGTACAAAGCACTATACTAGTATTTGGGAGAGTAGAACAGACGGAAAAGAAACACAATCAAGGGCCCTCTTACATTCCTCTCCTCTTTCTCCCTCATTCCACAATTCATTCAATCGTATTTGAGCGCTTACTGTGTGCAGAGGACTGTACTAAGTGCTTGGGAACGTACGATACAACAATAAACAGTGGCATTCCCTGCCCACAACAAGATCACAATCTAGAAGTGGGGGAGACAGACATCAAAACAAGTAAATAAAATTACAGATAAATACATCAGTGCTCTGGGGCTGGGAGGGGGAAAGAGCAAAGGGAGCAAGTCAGAGTGACGCAGAAGGGAGTGGGAGATGAGGAAAAGTGGGGCTTAGTCTGGGAAGGCCTCTTGGAGATGTGCGTTCAGTAAGGCTTTGAAGCAGGGGAAAGTGGTAGTCCGTCGGATTAGAAGAGAGAGGGTTTTCCAGGCCAGAGGCAGGACATGGGCTAGGGGTCAGCAGCGAGACAGGTAAGATCAAGCCACAGTGAGAAAGTTAGCACTAGAGAAGCGAAGTGTGCAAGCTGGGCTGTAGGAGAGAAATGAGGTGAGGTAGGAGGGGGCAAGGTGATGGAGTGCTTTAAAGCCAATAGAGAGGAGTTTTTGTTTGATGCAGAGGAGGATGGGGAACCACTGGAGTTTTCTGCGAAGCAGGGTGACGTGCCCAGAACGCTTTTGTAGAAAAATGATCCAGGTAGTAAAGTATGGACTGGAGTGGGAAGAGACAGGAGGCTGGGAGGTCAGCAAGGAGGCTGATGCAGTAATCCAGGTAGGAGAGGACGAGTGGTTGCATTAACATGGTAGCAGTTTGGATGGAGAGGAAAGGATGGATTTTAGTGATGTCATTAATGGTGAACTGACAGGATTTAGTGATGAACTGAATATGTGGGTTGAATGAAAGAGATGAGTCAAGGGTAACACCAAAGTTATGGGCTTGGGAGTCAGGAAGGATACTGATGCCATCTACAGTGATGACAAAGTCAGGAGGAGGGCAGGATTTGGGTGGGAAGTCAAGAAGTTCTGTTTTGGACATGTTAAGTTTGAGGTGATGGAAGGACATCCAAGTAGAGATTAGAGAGAAGAGGGAGGAGGAGATGGAAGACTGGAGAGGGGGAGAGAGATCAGGGCTGGACATGTAGATTTGGGTGTCATCTGCATAGAAGTGGTAGTTGAAAACATGGGATCAAATCTCCCCCCTTCTAGACTGAGAGCCCATTGTGGGCAGGGATTGTCTCTATTTGTTGTTGAACTGTACTTTCCAAGCACTTAATCCAGTGCTCTGCACACAGTAAGTGCTCAATAAATACAACTGAATGAGTTCTCCAAGGGAATGAGTGTAGATAGAGACTTAGAAGGGGACTCAGAACTCAACCTTGAGGGACACTCACTGTTAGGGGGTGGGAGGCAGAGGAGGAGCCCGTGAAGGAGGCTGAGAATGAATAACCAGAGACATAAGAGGAGAACCAGGAGAGGACAGTCAGTGAAGTCATGGTTGGATAACATTTCCAGGAGAAGAGGGCGGTCCAGTGTCCAAGGCAGCTGAGAGGTCAAGGAGGCTGGAGTAGAGGTCTTTGGATTTGGCAAGATCATTGGTGAACTTTGAGAGGGCAGTTTCTATGGAGTGAAGGGGACAGACTGGAGTCAAGGAGAGAATTCGAGGAGAGGAATTTGGGAAAACAGATGTAGACAATCAAGGATTTTGGAGAGGAATGGTAGGAGGGAGATGGGATGATAACTGGAGGGAGCCGTGGGGTCAAGGGAGGGTGTTTTTAAGATAGGGGAGACGTGGGCATGTTTGAAAGCAGTGGGGAAGAAGTCAACAGTGAGTGAATGGCTGAAGAGGGCTGTTAGGGAGGGAAGAAGGGAAGGAGCGAGAGTTTTGATAAAGGTGTGAAGACATGGGGTCCGATGCGTATGCGGATAGTTTGAGAGGAGGCAGGAGTTGTCCTCTAGAGAAACTGCTGTGAAGGATGGGAAAGTTGAAGAAGGGGCCAGAAAGGGGAGGAACTGAGGAGGGGTTAGGAGGATGTCCCACCCACCTTAAAAAGAAATGTTGGAATGCTTGGAGCCTATTGTATACAAAGCACTGTATGCAGAGTGAAGGAGATGTTTTAGGAAGATGATTTCGTTTGGGCAGGAGAGGTTTTGGAAAGATTAACTAGACTTCAGGACTGAAGAGAGGAGTGGCTGGAAGCGGGAAACACAGGGAGGCAGCTGATACAACAATCTACCCATGAGATAATTAGAGCTTGAACCAGTGTGGTGATAATTTGGGAGAAAAGGCAGCAGATCTGAAAAATACTGTGAAGATAGAGCCAGCATGATATTGCAACAAAATGTTCGTGAGAGTTAAAAGATAGTGAGGAATCAAAGCTGGAACAGAGGTTGTGGGTTTCTGAAACAAAGAGGACAGTGGTGGTGTTGAGATGGGAACCTTAGGAGAATGGCGGGGTTTATGAGGAAAGGTTCGTGCATTCAATCGTATTTATTGGGCGTTTACTGTGTGCAGAGCACTGTATTAAGCACTTGGGAGGGAACAATACAACAATAGGCAGACATTCCCTGACCACAATGAGTTTACAAGTCTAGAGGGGTAGATGGACATTAATATAAATTATAGATATGAACATAAGTGCTGTGCGACTGGGAGGGGGGAATGAATAAAGGGAGCAAGTCAGGGCAATGCAGAGGGACTGGGAGAAAAGGAAAGGACTTAGTAAGGGAAGGCCATTTGGAGATGTGCTTTCAATAAGGCTTTAAAGGTGGGGAAAGTAACTGACTGTCAGATTTGAGGAGGGAGGGAGGGAGGGCGCTCCACAAAAGGGAGGATGCGGGCCAGAAGTCGGCAGTGAAATAGATGAGAACCAGGTACGGTGAGAAGGTTGGCATTAGAGGAGCAAAGTGTGTGGGCTGGGTTGTAGTAGGAGAGAAGTAAGGTGAGGTAGGAGGGGGGCTTTGATTGAGTGCTTTGAAGCCAATGGTGAGGAGTTTTTGTGTGATGCAGAGGTAGATGGGCAACCACCGGAGTTTCTTGAGGAGTGGGGAAGCATGGCCTGAACGTTTTTGTAGAAAAATAATCCGGGAAGCAGAGTGAAGTATGGACTGGCGTGGGGAGAGACAGGAGGCTGGGATATCAGCAAGGAGGCAAGGTGGAGTAGGATAAGTGACTGTATTAACATCGTAGTTAATGGTTTGGATGGTTGATCCAAACATGGTTTGGATGGAGAGGAAAGGGCAGATTTTAGCAATGTTGTGAAGGTGGAACTGACAGGATTTAGTGATGGATTAAATATGTGGGTTGAATGAGAGAGGGGAGTCAAGGAAAACCCCAAGGTTACAGGCTTGTGAAAGAGGAAGGATGATGGATGACACTCTCAACACTACTCTCTCCACTGAACTCAAGTCACTCATTCCCCTACCCCTTCGATCTCGTACCACTAACCCACAGCCCTATATCACCTCCACAGTCCGCCTCCTTCACTCTTGTGTACGAGCCACAGAGTATTACTGGTGGAAATCTAGATATCAGGCTGACTTCGTCCACTTCAAGTGTATCCTTGCATGCTTTAACTCGGCCCTCTCCTCTGCCCGGCAAGATTATTTCTCCTCCCTTACTGACAGCCATGCCCATCGCCGTGCCAGATGTTCCAGGCATTTAATTCCCTCCTCAAACTCCCTGTTCTCCCTGCCTCCCCCATCCCTTGCCCCCAGTAACCTGGTCACCTACTTTATTGAGAGAATTGACACTATCAGGTGTCATCTCCCTAAAATCTCCCCTGCCCCTTCTTCAACTCTCCCATCTCTCCCAGTACTACCTCTAGAGGAGATCTCCTGCATTCTCTCAAAATCCGCCCCCTCCACCTGTGCATCCAACCCCATCCCTTTGCACCCTATCAAAACACATGTCCCCTCCCTTCTTCCCTCCCTAGCAGCCATCTTCAACTGTTCTGAAGAGTTCGATTTAAGGTATGTTCACCTTAAGGTGCTGGTGGGACATACACATGGAGATGATCTCAAGGCAAGAAGAATGGTGATATCTTAAAAGAGAAGGGTTAGGGCTGGTGAGGTTGACTTGGGTAGCTGAAACCATGTGAATGGATGAGCTGCCTACAAGAACAGAGCTTTGTGGGACACTCATAGTTGGGATATTGAGATAGAAGAATCAGTTAAAAGAGACAGAAAGGGAGGCATCAGAGAGGTAGCAGAACCAGAAATATCTAGGTGGTGAAACCAAGGAGATATAGCACTTTTGGGAATAGGGGATAATAATTATGGTATTTTTAATAGCTATGTGCCAAGCACTGTTCTAAGCGCTGGGGTAGATACAGGGTAATCATGTTGTCCCTCATGGGGCTCACAGTTTTAATCCTCATTTTACAGATGAGGTAACTGAGGCAGAGAAAAGTTAAGTGACTTGCCCAAGGTGACACAGCAGACAAGTGGCAGAGCTGGGATTAGAACCCACGTCCTCTGGCTCCCAACCCCGTGCTTTTTCAACTAAACCACACTGTTTCTCTCAATCACCAGTGTCAAAGGCAGCCAAGAGGTTGTGGAGGATTAGGACAGAGCTAGGAAGGAATAGAAAGGATATGGGAGTAGGAGGGCAGTAAAAAGGTGAGGGTGAAATTTAGGGACGTTCAGGTATGATGGTGTGTATTTTGCCAATAAAGTAGTTGAGGGAGTCATCAGAGGTGCTGTGGGGAGGGGCCCTGATAGCTTCAGGAAGGAGCTAAAGGGCTGAAATATTTGGTGGGGGTAGTGTGCATGAACCTCAATGGAAAAGGAAAAGTTCTGTTGCTGAGCAGAAGAGATGGGTGAGTTATAGCAGGTCAGGGTACATTTGAGGAGCAGCATGGCCTAGTGATAAGTGCACGGGCTTGGGATTCAGAGGTCATGAGGTCTAATCCTGGTTCCGCCACTTATCTGCTGCATGACAAGTCACTTAACTTCTCTGTGCGTCAATTACCTCATCTGTAAAATGGTGATTGAGACTGTGAGCCCCACATGGGAAAATCTGATTACACTGTATTTATCCCAGTGCTTAGAACAGTGCTTGGCACATAGTAAGCACTTAAATACCACAATTACTATTTGAAACAGCGTGGTCTAGTGGAGAGAGCACAGACATGGGAGTCAAGAGGACCTGAATTCTAATCCCAGCTCTGCTACTTGTCTGCTGTGTGACCTGGGGCAAATTACTTAAATTCTCTGTGCCTCGGTTACCTCATCTGTAAAATAGGGATTAAGACTGTCAACCCCACATGGGAGAGGAACTGTGTCCAGCCCAATTTGTTAGTCTCCACCCCAGCACTTACTGGAGTGCCTAGCACACAGTAAGCACGTAACAAATACCACAATTATTATTATTATTTGAAGTGGTGGAAGTCAGGCTGGATTGTGGATTTATGTCATGGAATGACAGCCTAAGGTTTGGTACCAGGCTGGGAACTTCCAAAGGTAAGCAGACTGGGGGTTGGTGGGCAGGTGTGAATTCAAAACCACTTCACCCTAACTAGAATTTTGGGCTCAGCATGAAACTCTGGGGTTGGTCAACAAGTGACAGAATGGTCTGGGATGCCACACTCTGGCAAGGGGAGTGAGAAGCAGCATGGCCTAGTGATAAGGATACGGGCTTGAGAGTCAAAGAATGTTGGTTCTAAACCCAGCTCCTCCACTTGTCTGCTGGGTTATCACAAGTCACTTAATTTCTCTGTGCCTCAATTACCTCATCTGTAAAATGGGGATTAAGACTGTGAATCCCATGTGGGACAGGGACTGTATCCAACCTGATTACCTTGTATCTATCCCAGAGCCTAGGACAGTGCTTGGCACATAGTAAGTGCTTAACAAATACCATAATTATTAATTACTATTATTAAGGGGGTCCAGGTTCTTGATTTAGCACCACTGGTGGGAGGATATCTCACTAAAACAAAAATTTGTGTTTGATATACTTGCCCCATCTTCCCCCAATACACTCTTCAATGGCCTTGCACTTACTTTCCTTCCTTAACTACAATAAACTGTTGGGCTTTGATTATCAGTTAATGACTAGTAAAATAACCAATTCTGTTAATCGACCTTCCAAATTCAAAGAGCATTCCCTCTGCGTCCCTCCCCTTAAGAAAAGGGGGGTGGTGAGAGGAAGGATCAAAACGATTCAGAAAATTGGAGGTGGGGGGCTAGGGAGCCAGTAGATGACTGCAACTCTTAGGTTGAAGTGGGTGGTAGAGGCGGATGACATAGGATAAGATTGGGCGGTTGGGGGGGGGGGGGAGGAGAAAGGGAAAGAGAGAAAAGACGGAGAGAGGAGGGGGAGAGAGAGAGAGAGAGAGAGAGAGAGGGCGAGCAAGCACGCAAGCAAAAAAAACAGACAAGGAGAGCCAGGTTTCAGAGATGGCAAGGAGGAGTAGTGATTGGGTCAGGAACAGGTCAAGGACGGAACAAACTAAAGTTGTCCACCAAAGTCTTTTTGGACACTTTACACTCTCTTAATGGGTAAAACACACACCAAAATTATCCAAATTGAGGTTATTCAGAATTAGGGCAGCCAGGTCCAGTTCTGTGAGTGGTGGGAGAAGAGTTGGGTTATCAAATATTCTTGAGTGCTACCAGTGGCCACCATATTCACAAGGCTAATGGCACCACAAGGTTTGAAGCATAAACTACTAAAGGGAATAAAACACCCCCAATACTAGCACCTCCACATCTCTAACATTCTTTTTTGTTTCCCCCCAAAAAAACTCCTTGCCCCACTGCCAGAGAAATCATTGGTAAAACATACTTAAAAGAAGCAGCAATCTTAGTGTAAAGAGCCCAGGCCTGGGAGTCAGAAGTATCTGGATTCTAACCCTGGCTCCGCCACTTGTCTGCTGAGTGATCTTGGGCAAGTTGCTTAACTTCTTTGTGCCTCATCTGTAAAATTAGGATTAATACTGTGACCGCCATGTGGGACATGGACTGTGTCTAACTTTGTACCCATCCCAATGCTCAGTACAGTGCCCGGCACATAGTAAAGCACTTAAACACTAAAAAAAAAAAAAAAAAGGCTGACCATTTCCACCCTGTTTTGGTTATTTTCTAATTGGTGTTAAAAAAATCAAATGAATACACAATGTAAAATAATAAAATAGTGCCTACCAAACTTAAGACATATTCAAGGGGAAATAAGCAATAGTAACCTATGCAGAGTGTTTGTTTTTTGCATTTTTCTGGATTTTATCTCCACCTTTCAACAGTAAAATGTTCTCTAGTTTAAATACTTCTGTTCACCTTTTCTTACAGATCTTTTGGCATACCTATAGTTTCTCAGGCACTACTAGCAAAGTCTGAACTATGGGTTTCCTCAATTGTAAAACTTAAAGTAGTTCCCGAACTGTGTTAACAATGGGATGGGGCGAAGATATGGTTAAGGCAGGGGGTGGGGGGGGAACGGGACACAATATTTTCTAAATGAGACCTGGAGGGAAAAACGTTTTCCAAAATCAAAGACAAAAAGATGAGAAAAGATCAAGCCAACATTTTAAACTTCCTAGTCAAAGGACAATATGCTTGTATGGATAAAAAGTCAAATAAAATATATTTAAATTGGATCACTCGGTTATTCAAGAGTTGGTTCAGCCAGTTTGGGGATTATCCAAACTTCACACTCCTCCCTCTCTCCTTCTCTAAATATTTCACATTTGAAGAAAGCAAAGCAGGCATGAACCCAAGTCCAGAATAAATCTGGGTGAGAGAAGATAAAACAAGTAGGTAAAATGAGGATTTGAACTGTTCTGATTTTCCTTCATCAGTGTTATTAATCAGTGGTACTTACTGAGAGTTTACTGTGTGCAGAGCGCTTGTACTAAGCATTATCTTTAACCTCTTCTTCCCCCTCCCCATCCTCAACAGATTTTGGAAAATTCTTTCCATTTCTGAGAAATTTGGATCATCTAATTTCAAGGAACACATAGTTTGATACAATAGTAGAAATAAGAAAAATATTTGAGAAATGTTTTTGTCAGGGACTCTCTAATCTCTGGGAAGAGTGAATCCTAGTGGTTGGAAAGATAAGTGTGCCTTCAAGAACTACTGTCTGGCCCAATACCTTGATCACAAACTGAAAATAATTTACACTTTACCTCTCAAAAATGGGAATTCTGAATACTGAATGGCCAAATTTCAAGGTACGTAACTCCTGTTCGGAAGCACAGACTTGAAATGCCCTAACACCACTAACCTACTCTAGCATGGGCATGAAATGTATATGCTATGTTGTTGTGTTGTACCCTCCCAAGCACTTAGTACAGTGCTCTGCACAGTCAGTGCCCAATAAATATGATTGATTGAAGGGGAGAAACAGACTTAGGAGTATAGTTGTCTTTAAGGAAAAAGCCAAAACAAATTTTAGCCCAGGAAAAAAAAAAGGCACTGGCATTTTTTTTGTTTTAAAGACAGAGTAAGAACTCTACAGCAGGTAATAAAAACAAAGGGTATGGGGCTGTAAAAAGACGCATTCAAACAGCTGAACTACTATTAACAACTGAAGCTGAACTATAAAAGCCTTCCATAATTACCCAGCTCATTTCAGTCCACAAAGTCCTTTTCAGTAAACAACTAGAAGCCAGCCTCTTTCCAGGGTTAAAGTTTTAGGTCTTCAGAAACAATGCAAATGCCTAGATATTTGAAACCACAAAAAACAGGAACTAAGATGGGATCTGCTCAAAAGTAGAGATTAAAGAACTGAAATAAACCTGACTGCAATTGCTAACCCATTAAAAGCAGGAGCTGATCATATACAATTCAATCAACACACTTGTCTTCAAAAATTTACCTGACACCTCCTCGGTTAATAAGTGATGAAGATATTTGTTCATGTCTTCATTTCATTTAGTAACATCTGCTTTTTGCTAGGATAATCCAGAGAAAACACGTCTATGCTGCTGACCTGTAAACCCAGCTCTTTCTGGCCTCAAAGATAATTTTGCTAGGAGTGTAGTTAGAATCCCTCCTCCCCTAATTAACTCTTTAAGCACTTTACATTGAGTAAGGAGTCAGTCATGTGAGTGGTGAAGGATGTGTCACAGCTGGGTCAGAAGACATTTAGAAAAACCAGTTTTGCATATACTGTATGTTATACCAAATGGCAGATAGCTCAAATGAACACCTGCAAAGGAAGTCATAGAGTTTTAGAGCATTTGAAACCACTCAGTACAGGACGTGAAGGGCTTCTAATTATTTGATGTTCTCCAAGGTATACTCGAGGTCAATTTATTTAAGGATTAAATTATACCATATAAAACTTTCGGTAGAAAATATCTAGTATTGTAGGTCCCCTAAATCCTACAATAATGGAGCTTCAAAAACTGTTCCTGCATTCATCGGGTCAATTTCCCCAACCTTCCTTAACTGGTCTTTATCATTAATACTAACATTGTCAGCATGGGTACGAAAGGCCAACTCAGTGAGCCCCTGTTAAACATTTCAGAACAGTCTAAAATACAGAGAAAACCCCTCTCAAGTGAAAAGTCTGTTATTTCACTGTTTCCTGTTTTTATTTTGCACATCTGCCTGTGCTGTGCTTTAATTCATTTGTTCAATCATTTATTGAGCGTTTACTGTGCGCAGAGCACTGCACTAAGCACTTGGGAGAATACAAGAGTCACATTCCCTCCCTACAACAAGCTTACAGCCTAGAGAGGGGGAGACAGACAATACAAATAAATAAAATTACAGATATGTACATAGTGCTGTGGGGGTGGAGGGTAGGGGGAAGAGCAAAGGGAGTAAGTCGGAGCCACACAGAAGGGGGTGAAAGATGAGGAAAGGTGGGGCTTAATCTGGGAAGGACTCCTGGAGGAGATGTGTCCTCAATAAGGCTCTGAAGGGGAGGAGAGTAAGAGCATTCCAGACCAGAGGCAGGATATGGGCTAGGGGTCGGCAGCAGGACAGGCGAGATGGAGCCACAGTGAGAAGGTTGGGATTAGAGGAGCGAAGTGTGCAAATTGGGCTGTAGGAGAGAAGCAAGGTGGTGGAGTGCTTTAAAGCCAATGGAGAGGAATTTTTTTTCGATGCAGAGGTGGATGGGCAACCACTGGAATTTTTTGAGGATTGAGATAACGTCCTGAATGTTTTTGTACAAAAATGATCCAGGCAGCAGAGTGAAGTATGGACTGAAATGGGGAGAGAATGGAAGCTGGGAGGTCAGCAAGGAGGCTGATGCAATAATCCAGGCAGGATAGGATGAGTGACTGCATTAACGTGGTAGCAGTTTGGAAGGAGAGGAAAGGGCAGATTTTAGCAATGTTGCAAAGGTGGAACCGACAAGATTTAGTGATGGATTATGTGGGTTGAATGACAGAAAGGAGTCGAGGATAACACCAAGGTGATGGGCTTGTGAGACAGGAAAGATGGTGGTGCCGTTTACAGTGATGGGAAAGTCAGGGGGACGACAGGGTTTGGGTGGGAAGATAAGGAGCTCTGTTTTGGACATGTTAAGTTGGAGGTGATAGGAGGACAACCAAGAAGACCTGTCTTGAAGGCAGGAGGAGATGTGAGACTGGACAGAGGGAGAGAGATTAGGGCTGGAGATGTAGATTTGGATATCAACCTGTCCTTTCTTGAACTTTCCCATCACTGTAGATAGCACAACCATCCTTCCCATCTTGCAAGCCCATAACCTTGGTGTCATCGCTCTCCCATTCACCCACATATCCAATTTGTCACCAAATCCTGTCGGTCTCACCTTCACAATGTCGCAAAGATCCACCCTCTCCTCTCCAACCAAACCGCTACCACGATAATACAATCACTTGCCCTATCTGGACTGGATTACTGCATTAGCCTCCTTTCTGACCTCCCAACCTCCTGTCTCTCCCCACTCCAGTCCATACTTCACTCCGCTACCCAGATTATCTTTGTACAGAAACATTCAGGGCATGTCACCCCCCTCCTCAAAAATCTCCAGTGGTTGCCTATCAACCTCCGTATCAAACAAAAACTCCTATTAGCTTTGAAGCTCTCCATCACCTTGCCCCTTCCTACCTCACCTCCCTTCTCTCCTACATCCCAGTGCGCACACTCTGCTCCTCTAGTACTAACCTTCTCACTGTGCCTCAATCTCACTTATCTTGCCGCCAACCCCTGGCCCACGTCTTACATCTGGCCTGGAATGCCCTCCCTCCTCAAATCCACCAATCACTTCGCCCCACTTCAAAGTGCTATTGAAAGATTCACCTCCTCCAAGGGACCTTCCCAGACTAAGCCCCACTTTTCTTCAGCTCCCACTCCCTTCTGTGTCACCCTGACTCGCTCCCTTTGCTCTCCCCACCCCGGCCCCACAGCACTTATGTATATATGCATATATCTATAATTCTATTTATTTATATTGATGCCTGTTTACTTGAATTAACGTCTGTCTTCCCCTTCTAGACTGAAAACCTGTTGTGGGCAGGGAATGTCTCTCTTCATTGCTGTACTGTACTTTCCAAGCGCTTAGTACAGTGCTCTGCACAGAGTAAGCGCTCAATAAATATGACTGAATGAATATGACCACATAGAAGTGGTAGTTAAAGCCATAGGAGCGAATGAGTTCTCCAAGGGAGTGGGTGGAGATGGAGAATAGAAGGGAACCCAGAACTGAACCTTGAGGGATCCCCACAGTTAGGAGGTGGGAGGCAGAGAAAGAACCCACGAAAGAAACTGAGAATACAGAGATAAGAAGAGAACTGGGGAGGACAGAGTCAGTGAAGCCAAGCTTGAATAAAGTCTCCAGGCGAAGGAGGGATAAACAATGTCCAAGGCGGCTGAGCGATCGAGGAGGATTAGGATGGAGTAGAGGCCATTGGATCTGGCAAAAAGGAGATCACTGACCTTTGAGGGGGCGGCTTCTGTGGAGTGAAGGAAACAGAAGACAGATTGGAGGGGGTCAAGGACAGTATTCGAAGAGAGGAACTTGAGACAGTGGGTGTAGACAACTTGTTCAAGGATTTGGAGAGGAATGGTTGGAGGGAGATGGAGTGATAACTGGAGGGAGCCATGGGGTCAAGGCAGGGTTTTTTAGGATAGGGGAGATATGGGCATGTCTCTATCATTCCTGTTGCATCTGTTTCCAGTCCCTTCTCCCTACTTATAATTCTTGCAATGTGAGCCCCAAGGACAGGAACTGTGTCTTATTCCCACTTGGGTATTCTCTTCTAGTGCTCAGTACAATGGTCTGCACACAATAAGCCCTTAATAATATTACTCTTACTAAATGAAAAATATAACCTAATAAACTTTTCTATTTACCCTGAAACCCATGCAAAGGCTTTCTGAAGGCTTTCCACAAAAGGATACCATCAAGGCAGACTGGAATTTGGGTGCCAATAACAACACTAATTGTATTTGTTAAGCATTTACTGTGTGTCAAGCTCAGAACTAAGCATCTAAGGTTTTTCTGCTTATAGTCAGTTTCACAGCTCTTCCCAAATACTTCCAAAGAAAAAGATAAGGTAATCAAAAATTAAATCCCTGTTTTCAGAAAAAAAATGCTAGGCAAAATTATGAAAAGCACTCTGAGCATAGGGTTTTTGGAGGTTTTTTTTTTTTTTGCCTTTAAACACTTTCATTTTGAATTACAATTTTACTTAGAAAATTATTGGTTTACTACGTGCAGAGCACTGTACTCAGCCCTTGGGAGAGTACAATACAACAATTAGCAGATACATTCCCTGACCAAAACAAGATTACAGTCTAGAGGGGGAGACAGACATTAATATGAATAACTTGTAATATATAATTTAAGGATATGTACACAAGTGCTGTGGGGGTGGGGTGGATATCAAGTGTCCAAAGGTCACAGATCCAACTGCATAGACAGAGAAGGGAGAACAAGCCAGGGAAAATTGGGCTTATTCGGGGATGACCTCTTGAAGTGTCCTCAACAGTGCTCTGAAGGTGGAGAGAGTGGTGGTGTGGCATATATGGAAAAGGAGGAAGGAGTTCCAGGCTAGGGGGAGATCGTGGGAAAGGGGTCAGTGGCAAGATAGTCGAGATCAGGGCAGTGATTGTGTCGACTGGGCTGCAGTAGATTGGTGTGGTAGGAGAGGGCAAGCTGACTGAGTGCTTTAAAAGACAATGGTACGGTGTTTCTGTTTGATGTGGAGGTGGGTGAGGAGACACTGGAAGACCTTGAGGAATGGGGAGATATGGACTGAATGTTTTTATTGATAAATAATCCATCCAGCAGAGCCAATTATGGATTGGAATGGGGAGAGACAGGAGGCCACGAGGTCAGCGAGGATGCAGAAGCAGTAGTTAAGGCAGGTTAGGGTAAGTGCTTGAATCAGCATGGTAGCAGTTTGGATGGAGAGGGAAGGGGAGATTTTAGCAATGTTGTGAAGGTAGAATCGACAGGATTTGGTGACAGACTATGTGGGTGGAATGAGATGAGGTGAGGACAATGCCAAGGCTATGGGCTTGTAAAACAGGGTGAATAGGGTGTTGTCTAGAGTGATGGGAAGGACAGCAGGGAGGACAGGGTTTGGGTGGGAAGATATGTAGTTCAGTTTGGAAATGTTTAATTTGAGGTTTCAGCAGGACATCCAAGTAGATATGTCTTGAAGGTAGGAGGAAATGCGAGATTACAGAGAAGGAGAAAGGTCAGGGATGGAGACATAAATCTGGGAATCATCTGCACAGAGATTGTAATTGAAGCTATGGGAGCGAATGAGTTCTCCAAGAGAGTGGATGTAGAGAGAGAATAGAAGGGTACCTAGAACTGAGCCTTGAGCAACTCCTACTGTCATAGGGTGGGAGGCAGAGGAGGAGCCACCAAAAAAAGACTGAGAACGAGGGGTCAGAGAGATGGGAGGAGAACCAAGAGAGGACAGTGCTAGTGAATCCAAGGCTAGATAAAGCTTCAAAGAGAAGGGGCTTCAGTCAAAGGTGGCTGAGAGATCTAGGAGGATTAGGATGGAATAGAGGAGATCAGATTTGGTGAGAAGGTCATTGGTTACCTTTAAGGGGGCTGTTTCTGAGGAGGGAAGGGGGCAGAAGCCAGATTGGAGGGGATTTAGGAGAGAACTGGAGAATAGGAAGTGGAGAAAGAGGGTGTAAACAACTTTCTCAAAAAGTTTGGAGAGAAATGGTAAGAGGAAGATGGGGCGATAACTGGAGGAAGCCATAGGGTGTTTTTAGGATAGGGGAGACATGGGCATATTTGAAAGCAGTGGGAATGAAGCCGCTGGAAAAATGAACTGTTGAAGATGGCAGTCAAGGAGGGAAGAAGAGAGGGGGCGAGTTTTAAAAAAGTATGAATGGTTGGGGTCAGAAGTACAGGTAGAGGGAGTGGATTTAGAGAGGAGGCGAGAGATTTCATCTTGAGTTACTGCAGGCAATATAAGGAGAATTAAAGAGGGTGGGGGGTGCGGATTGGAGAGGAACTAGGGAGATTTTAGGGAGATCATGCTTGATGGTTTCCATTTTTTTTTTGATGGAGCATGTGGCCAGGTCATGAGGGGAAAAAGATGGTGTGGGTGGGGAGACAGGAGGTTTGAGAAGGTAGTTAAAATGGCTGGAACAGCTGGCAGTGGGTATCGAGTGAATCAGAAGGATATGTATTGTTGTGTGGCAGTGGAGAGGGCCAAATTGCAAAAATACAAAATGTCAGTGTTGGCAGAAGAATTGACACGTCTTTGAAAATTAAACAAAATTTCTGGATGTCTGCACCTACGTAAAAACTTGTAAGCCTGTGAACCTAGGTTTTAATCATTCTGTTATTCAATCAGAAGTCCAAATCCAGATAAAGTGTCAGTTACATTATTTCAAGTCACTACTGCCTACTGCTTTTAAGATGCCTGGCTTTAGGAGAGAGATCAGAGTATTCTGCAGTTTTTTAAGGTTTCACTAGATTCAGGTCCAGAAAATCTAACACGTAAAAGTTAAAATGTTTCTAGCTCTTTAGCAAGTCACCTTACCTCACAGTATCCTATTTCCAGTGCAGCAAAATGGATATTCTCTGCACTCCATTTGTCATGGAAGCAACATGGTCTAGTGGAAACAACATGAGCCTGTGAGTCAGAGGACCTGGGTTCTAATCCAGACTCTGCCACTTGTCTGCTGTGTGACCTTTGGCAAGTCACTTAACTTCTCTGTGCCTCAGTTACCTCATCTGTAAAATGAGGATTAATATTTGTTCTCCCTCCCCCTAGATTGTGAGCCTGAGCAATTATGTCAGGCCCAATTACCTTGTACCTACCCCAGTACTTAGAACAATGCCTGGCACTTAGCTAGTGCTTAATAAATACTATTATTATTATTATAACATGGGTACTACATGGGAAACAACACAGAGTGGTAGAGCTCAAGCCTGGAAGTCAGAAGGTCATGGGTTCTAATCCTGGCTCTGCCACTTGTCTGTGTGACCTTGGGCAAGTCACTTCACTTCTCTGGGCCTCACCTGGAAAATGGCAATTGAAACTGTGAGCCCATGTGGGACAGGGACTATGTCCAACCTGATTTGCTTGTACCCACCCCAGAGTTTAGTACAGTGCCTGGCACAGAGTAAGTGCTTAACAAATACCATCAACATTATTATTTCATTTCCAAATAGAGGTGGTCCAAAAGACTTATGCTTCTTGTTCTTGTGAACTGTCAGATTTAGGCAAAACTCCCCATGGATGCACCTGAGTATCCCTGAGGTCTATAGGTGTGACTGACCCTGTGAGGTTGTCCCTGAGCTTGTGAAGCCATTAGCTTCACTCCTCTAGTTTTTCGGGTAGGGTGGGGGCAGCCAGAGTTAGTCCAACCTGCTCTTCGGAGCCAAAAAGGGACCAAGAAGTTGACCTGTGATGCTGACGTCACCTCTTGCCTCCTCTGGGCAGAGGGAGGAGGCTAAGAAAGATCTCAAAGAGGCTTTCCTGGTCCTTGCTAGGAACCATTCACATTAAATACCTCTAGCCCTGTGGCCCAAAGTACTGGGAGGAGGAGCCATCTGCTGTCTCACTATGCCCCACTTGATCCACCCCAAACATCTGGGGGATTCACTGGGAAAGGGAAAGGAGTTGGAGCTCCAGAGCTTGCCATGGGAAGCAGCACGGCATAGTGGATAGAGCAGAGGCCTGGTAATCTGAAGGTCATGGGTACTAATTCCAGCTCTGCCACTTGGCTGCTGGGTAACCTTGGGCAAGTCTATCTCCCTACTACCCTTCCTTTCCAAAATCTTAGAACGAGTCGTCTACAATAGATGCCTAGAATTCCTTAACTCCCATTCTCTCCTAGACCCCCTCCAATCTGGCTTCCGTCCCCTCCACTCTACCGAGACTGCTCTCTCCAAGGTCACCCATGACCTCCTTCTTGCCAAATCCAATGGCTCCTACTCCATTCTGATCCTCCTTGACCTCTCTGCTGCCTTTGACACTGTCGACCATCCCCTCCTCCTCCATACCTTATCTCACCTTGGCTTCACGGACTCTGTCCTCTCCTAGTTCTCCTCTTACCTCTCTGGCCGATCATTCTCGGTCTCCTACGCTGGAGCCTCCTCCCCCTCCCATCCTTTAACTGTTGGAGTTCCTCAAGGGTCAGTTCTTGGCCCTCTTCTGTTCTCCATTTACACTCACTCCCTCGGTGAACTCATCCGCTCTCACGGCTTTGACTACCATCTCGACGCAGATGACACGCAGATCTACATCTCCGCCCCTGTCCTCTCCCCCTCCCTTCAGGCTCGCATCTCCTCCTGCCTCCGGGACGTCTCCACCTGGATGTCGGCCCACCACCTAAAACTCAACATGAGCAAGACTGAGCTCCTCATCTTCCCTCCCAAGCCAGGTCCGCTCCCAGACTTCTCCATCACCGTGGATGGCACGACCATCCTTCCCGTCCCGCAGGCCCGCAATCTCGGTGTCATCCTTGACTCGTCCCTCTCGTTCACCCCACACATCCTATCCGTTACCAAGACCTGCCGGTTTCACCTCTACAATATCGCCAAGATCCGCCCTTTCCTCTCCACCCAAACGGCTACCTTACTATTACGGGCTCTCGTTATATCCCGGCTTGACTACTGTGTCAGCCTTCTCTCTGACCTCCCTTCCTCCTCTCTCGCCCCGCTCCGGTCTATTCTTCACTCCGCTGCCCGGCTCATCTTCCTGCAGAAACGATCTGGGCATGTCACTCCCCTTCTTAAACAACTCCAGTGGTTACCTATCGACCTCCGCTCCAAACAAAAACTCCTCACTCTAGGCTTCAAGGCTCTCCATCACCTTGCCCCTTCCTACCTCTCCTCCCTTCTCTCTTTCTACCGCCCACCCCGCACGCTCCGCTCCTCTGCCGCCCACCTCCTCGCCGTCCCTCGGTCTCGCCTATCCCGCCGTCGACCCCTGGGTCACGTCCTCCCGCGGTCCTGGAACGCCCTCCCTCCTCACCTCCGCCAAACTGATTCTCTTTCCCTCTTCAAAACCTTACTTAAAAATCACCTCCTCCAAGAGGCCTTCCCAGACTGAGCTCCTCTTCCCCCTCTACTCCCTCTGCCATCCCCCCTTCACCTCTCCGCAGCTAAAGCCTCATTTTCCCCTTTCCCTCTGCTCCTCCACCTCTCCCTTCCCATCCCCACAGCACTGTACTCGTCCGCTCAACTGTATATATTTTCGTTACCCTATTTATTTTGTTAATGAATTGTACATCGCCTTGATTCTATTTAGTTGCCATTGTTTTTACGAGATGTTCTTCCCCTTGACGCTGTTTAGTGCCATTGTTCTTGTCTGTCCGTCTCCCCCGATTAGACTGTAAGCCCGTCAAACGGCAGGGACCGTCTCTATCTGTTGCCGACTTGTTCATCCCAAGCGCTTAGTACAGTGCTCTGCACATAGTAAGCGCTCAATAAATACTATTGAATGAATGAATGAATGAATGAACTTCCCCTCTCTGTGCCTCAGTTACCTCATCTGTAAAATAGGGATTGAGACTGTGAGCCCTGTGTGGGACAGGGTCTGTGTACAACTCTTTTTGCCATATCCGCCCCAGTCCTTAGTACAGTGTCTGGCACATAGTAAGCACTTAAATACATACCGTCATTATTATGGGACACAAGCACAATCAGGATATGCTAAAGATGCTTTCTGCATGAGCTGTCATTCATGAATGACAATACATCTTTAGTTCACTGCAGTAATCTTTTCAAGGAGATTTTCAGCACCCAATCTGCAAGTCTGTTGCTCTCTTACATGTTTGATCCCAATACAACAATTTGGGCAGGGAACATATCTACCAACTCTGCTATACTGTACTCTCCCAAGTGCCCCTTCAAGGCCTCACGCATCTGTAATTTATTTGTATTGATGCCTGCCTTCCCCCTCTAAGCTGTAAACTCATTGTGGGCAGGGGATGTGTCTGTTTATTGTTGTATTGTCTTCTCCCAATTGCCTAGTACAATGCTTTGCACACAGTAAGTGCTCAATAAATATGATAATGAATTTAATGAATGAATTAGTACAGTGCTCTGCACACAGTAAGCACTCAATACCATTGACATGGAAAAAATTTTGTGAAGCACTTGAAAATCTCCCATGTGCTCCTGCTGGCCAACTGGGCAAATAAAAAGTTAGGAGGCCTAACTTTGTCACCAAACCTAGCAAACTGGGTGTATCAAATAACATTTTTATTCTAGTCTAGGGCCTTAAGACCCACTATATGATATCTGCCCTTCTGACTGTTAATCTTTTAATACTTTTAATCGTTTAGACTGTGAGCCCGTTGTTGGGCAGGGAATGTCTCTGTGGCCAGATTGTACCTTCCATGTGCTTAGTACAGTGCTCTGCACATAGTAAGCGCTTGATAAATACAATTGAATGAATGAATGAATGAATAATACAAATTCTTGAAAATAGGCCATTTTTATACTGGAATAGTATGATTTAACTGCTTATTAATTACACAAAAGATCAAAGATGTCTATAATGAATTCATCTGCAAAACAACTTCAAAACCCTGAAGATTACCTCACCCCTAAATATGTCTACTAACTGTGTGATGCCACGTTTGTCATACCCAAAGTGGAAACCACAGGAGGCATGCAGACCAATACAAATATTATTTTTATTAGTAATAATAATAATCACCTCAGCTGAAAATTTGGCACTGCAGTGGGGTTAACACTTTGGCCTGGCATGAGAAGCAGCATGGCTTGGTGGAAAGAGCCCGGGCTTGGGAGTCGGAGGTCATGGGTTCTAATCCCAGCTCCGCCACTTAGCCGTGTGACTTTGGGCAAGTCACTTCACTTCTCTGTGCCTCAGTTCCTCATCTGCAAAATGGGGATTAAGTCTGTGAGCCCCACGCAGGTCAACCTTAGAACAGTGCTTGGCACATAGTAAGCACTAAATAAATACCATCATTATTATCTTTAATCCAATAATCAATAGCATTTACTGAGTACCTACGGTGTGCAGGTGATGTAAAAGCACTGTTTCACATTTCTCATTTGTACCAAATGTACAATTACACTTTCTGTTGAGCCTGAAATGTCCTCCCAGGTTTCATTTCAATTACTGAGGAAAATCTAGGTAACTGTGTAGAAAAAAAGATCCAGCAAAACCAGGCTACACTCAATTCTTCCAGAATGCATATTTTCACATGTTTTGTCCAGATTGGAACAGCAAATTTAGGGAGCACTCCCAGCTATGACACCATTTCCTTGCTCTGATTCCTGCCCAAACGTCATAAATGGATGATAAATACCTGTTCCTCTACTTCCTCTCCTGCAATTCCCTTCTTAATCCCCTACAATCTGGTTCATCCTCCTTCACTCCACAGAGGCCACTCTCTCCACGGTCACTAATGATGTCCTTCTTACCAAACCCCAAATCCCCCTCAACATCCTGGCCGACTGACGTTATGGACCACTTCCTCTTCCTGAAAAAAAATCTATCTAACCTTAGTTTTACAGACCATTCTCTCCTGGCCTTTCTGACCACCCCTTCTCAGTCTCTTTCACTGGCACTTACTCTGCCTCTCTTCCCTTGGGGCTCTGTTCCTGGGTCCGCTTCTCTTTTCACTTTACACACTCACCCTAGATAAGCTCATCCTCTCTCAAGGCCTCAACTACAACATGCATTGCTGGCCACTACTTCTCACTTCCTCTTCAATTAAGCATCTCCTCTTGCCTCCAGAACATCTACACATGGATGTCATACAGGCTCCTCAAGATCAATATGCCCAAAACTGAACTACTCAGCTTCCTTCACAAATTCTCTCTTCCACCTTACTTTCACCACCAACCTCCCTGTCCCTCAAACCCTCACCCTTGGGATTATCCTGGATTCCTGCCTTTTAAAAAAAACAAAAAACCAGTATTTGTTACGCACTATGTGCCAGATACCGTATTCAGTGCTGAAGTAGTTATAAGCTAATTAGGTTGGACACAGTCCATGTCCCACATGGGCTCACAATTTTATTCCCATTTTTCAAATAAGGTAACTGAGGACAAGAGAAGTGAGGTGACGTGCCCAAGGTCCCACACAGCAGAGAAGTGGTAGAGCCGGAATTAGAACCCAGGTCCTATAGAGAAGCAGTGTGGCTCAGTGGAAAGAGCATGGGTTTGGGAGTCAGAGGTCATGGGTTCTAATCCCGGCTCCTCTGCTTGCCAGCTGTGTGACTTTGGGCAAGTCACTTAACTTCTCTGTGCCTCATCTGTAAAATGGGGATTAAAACTGTGAGCCCACGTGGGACAAGATGATCACCTTGTATCCCCCAGCGCTTAGAACAGTGCTTTGCACATAGTAAGCGCTTAAATGCCACCATTTATTCTTTTTTATTCTGATTCCCCAGGCCTGTGTTCTATCCACTAGGCTATGCTGCTTCTCAACCCCTCTTTCAACCCCCATATTTGGTCTGTCACCAATCCTGCTGGTTCTTCCTCCATAACATTTTCAGATTCCACCACTTCCACTCCATCCAAACCACCACCACACTGGTCCAGCTCCTTGTCGCATTCTGTCTTCATTATTGCATCAGTCAGTCAATCATATTTATTGAGCTTTTACTGTGAGCAGAGCTTGGAAGAGTACAAAATAACAGACACATTCCCTGCCCGAGATGAGCTTATAGTCTAGAGGGGGAGAAAGACATTAATATTAAAAAAAATTACAGACATGTACATAAATGCTGTGGGGCTGGGAGGGGGAATGACTAAAGGGAGCAAGTCACGGTGACATAGAAGGCAGTGGGAGAAGATGAAGGGAGGGCTCAGTCAGGGAAGGCCTCTTGGAGGAGATGTGCCTTCAATAAGGCTTTCAAGGAGGGGAGAGTAATTGTGGGACAGGAAGAGGGAGGACATTCCAGGCCAGAGACAGGGCACGGGCGAGAGGTTGGCAGCAAGATAGATGAGATTGAGGTACAGTGAGAAGGAAAACATGAGAGGAGAGAAGTGTGCGGACTGGGTTGTAGTAGGTGAGGTAGTTGCCGGCAAGGTGCTCGCTGATCTCCCTGCTCCAGTTTCTTCCCTTTCCACTCCATACTTCTCTCTGCTGTTTTCTAAAATGTTACTCTGCCCGTACCTTTTCACTCCTGATGACCCATTCCTCTCCACGTCAAGCAGAAACTCATCAATGGCTTCAAGATACTCCATAAGCACTCTCCCCCTTATGTATCCACTCCCTTCTTCTGCTATTCCTCAGCTTGCACTCTTCATTCCTCTCAAGCTAACCTACTCACTGTGCCTCATTCTCATCTCTCCCATGCCACCCTCTTCCCAAGTGAACCAGGGCACCCACCACCTCAAGGTCAAAAGCTATCTCATGACTGGCCGAGCTAGAAAAGCAGAACTTGGAAACAAGGGCAAAACACCACCCCCAAAGTCACTAGACATCCCAAGCCAAGAATACAGAAAATGTCCCTGTATTCCTCTCGAGAGGGAAGCTTTCGTGGGAGGAAGCTAGTTATTTCACCATGTGCAAGTAATGCATTAATGCATTCTTCCCGAGGGGGACATTCAATTCGCCGTGAGTGAATAACTAAAAATAAATGTATACCTCCCCAAAGGGAAGTTCAATTCGCCATGTAGAAAAAATCTGGCATGGCTCAGTGTGACTATCACAGCCATATTTCCAAGGACTACAACTTGGCTGTATCACGGGAAATGACTATATTTCTAATGAACTGTACCCAAGAGCTCAGTACAGCACTCTGCACACAGTAGTTACTCAAACATTAGAGAATGACTAACATGACTGCCACTCTCAACAATAGCTATGAAATAGGTGAGGGCATAAGAGTGTCTGATGAGCGACCACTCAGGGTGCAGACGTTTCTATTTTGCAAGTGTATCAGAGGAGTGAAATTGGGACTGGGATGCCAGGAAGGAGGGTGGGGGGAAGAATCAGACACCCATGTGGGACCACACTCATAAGGTGGGGAGGGCCCAGAACCCCTACTGCCTGAGATCAGGGACAGGACAGAGTCATGGTCCTGAGCCCTGTGGTGGCTCCAATTTTGGGCCAGCCCCCATTTTATATCAAGGAGGAAGGCACACAGTCCAAAGGGTTGTGGACCCAAAGTTCATGACTGCCACATAGTCCTAATCCCAGGAGAGCAAAGGTCCTCACTGAAATTGCCAGCCCCAGTAACCGGAGTCCACACCCTTCTCAGTTGTCACCTTGCAGTGTTTGCTGCTGGCCACATGGGTCTGAGAGTGAGAGGATGGCTCTGCATAACCCATCACTACATCAAGGGGACACCCTGCCTATTGAAAAATTCTACCCCACCATCATTCACCTACTTTGATTCCTGAAATGGCAGCACTTAAAATCAAAGCAACCCTATTTAGGAATGTGCTACTCAGCCCAGTTGGCCAAGTGGCTGGAAAAAGGTGCCCAGCTATCTATATTTATGCTTATTGGGTGGGCCACACATCACAGTGGGGATGAACTCTCATCAGAGACATTGTGGCAGCCATGAATAACCAACCATACCCTGCATGGGGAGGGGTGGGGTCAGAGAAGTTAGATAGAGGAAGGAATTTTTGTCCAAAGTCCAGCCAAACACTGAAGGAGCCGAGCCTCACCACATGTAAGAATGGCAAGTGGGCAGAAGCAAAAAGCCGCATGGCCCAGAAATTCTGCTCCTCTAGCCATGGTACCCTCCTGATCGTTGCTTTTTTCTTTATGCTGTCCATGTTTTGTTTCACCTCTCCTTATGTATCTGTCACCAGACCCTTTCCCCCTCTAAGAGCCAACTGAGGGCCAGAGGGCTTACAAGGGACACCTGCCTCCCAACTTTTAAAATGTTGGGCAGATGGCAGCAGTTTCTATCAGTTGGCCTGGGGCAGTGAGAGAATCCAAAGTCTGCCCCCATTTGAGTAGTGTTTAGCTGACATTTTACACTGTGGATAAAATTATTGCAGAATTTTAACAGGTTTTTCATTATGTTCGCATTGCAACCTTTTGTTCTATCTGCCCTCCCCCACTTGGACTGACAGCCCCATGTGGAGGGCCTGAGTGCGAAACTGATTTGCTTGCAATTACCTTAGCATTTGGGACATTGCTTAGCCATCTAAATGCTTAATAAATTTTAGTAATGAAAAACTAATGCTATCACTTTCCAAAACAAAATGACTGCTATACATAGATGTGCTACTGTTCTTTAATGAAAATTCAAGCACATTTTCTGGTCTCTCATAGATTAACTTTAAATGGTTCTAGTAATTTGGAAGAATTAGCTTCAAGAATTATCCCAAAAGAGATCTCAGCAGTAATAAAAGTCATACGGCCTGACACAGCTACAGAATAACCAAGTGGCAGGAGGGAGGAAAGTGAGCTTTTTTCCAAAACAATTTTAATCTTTGTAAATATATGTTTGGTACCTAATTCATCAGGCAATAAGTAATATGAATCTTATAAAATGTCATTAGCAATAATAATAATAATGTTGGTATTTGTTAAGCGCTTACTATGTGCCGAGCACTGTTCTAAGCGCTGGGGTAGACACGGGGGAATCAGGTTGTCCCACGTGGGGCTCACAGTCTTAATCCCCATTTTACAGATGAGGGAACTGAGGCACAGAGAAGTTAAGTGACTTGCCCACAGTCACACAGCTGGCAAGTGGCAGAGCCGGGGTTCGAACCCATGACCTCTCACTCCACGAGTAGTATATGTAGAGATTTTGGATGGCACCAAGCACTTTAATGCTATTTATTCCATTACACAATGATGTAAAGTCTCACTATATGTTCAGAAGATTATCTCATCATTGGATGGATTCTAGAGATGTGTATACATATGGAGGTCATCCACCACTGTATTCTAAAACTAGCATCTTTTGTAGGGAGAGATTTTTGACTTATCTAATTTATAATCTAGTGTCACAGGTTTTTCATAACTGGCTTCAGTAATAAGTGCTATATAAAGGGTCCTTAAAATACAATATTAATTCCTCAAAATGTTCTTGAAATAAAATAAGTGTTCCCAAAAGAATCACATAAAAAGAATAACTTGCTACTAATCTTCTGAAACCCCCAGGCTCTATTTATTGTTCAGCTTCTTACAATTCTTTCCTTTGAAATTCTCTGGGGATTTCTTTTTCCACTTTATGGGGCAAGTTCTTTCACTGAAAGGAACATGTTCCACAATTCACCTCTAATTAGAAAATGTAGGAGATCTGGCAAGCACTACCTGGTCCTAGAAGAAATCATAATACAACTGTGGAAAGATATTCCCTGGTGTGAATTTAATTGCATCATACCAATTAGGTGCACAAGACAAAAAAGATGTTATTTTATCCATTCACATTCAAAAGCACTGCTAGCAGCTTCTTATTAAATCAAAGAGCTCCGAGGTTTATCATTATTGACTCTCCCTTTCTCATCCTTAATCAGTTTATGAAAAAAAATCAAACAGCCTCTCCAATAGGAAAGCTGTACTTTACATGTTGTATACATTTTACTTTTGTCCTTTCTATCCTGAAGAATTTCTAAGACAGCCAGAAGGAAAAAACAAAAGACTAGATCCTTCTCCAATACCTTGCATTTCCCAATTCCCCATCCTGCAGACCTATGATTACCTACAATCTTGCCCTATTTAAAAATCTGTGAGAAAAGAATAAATTCATGATTTTAGACTCTAAATTCAAAATAGTTGTCATATTAAGAATCATTTTTGGTCTGGGTAGTTATCTTCCACTGTTGTCCTAGTCTAAAACAATACATTTTATACTTTGAATAATGGCATTCTGTTCTATCCCTTCCTTGGGTCTTTTAGGCTAAGTTTTCATCATCATTTTACATATGCTGCTACCTGAAAACAAGAGCCACCTTTTCCCCATTTCTCACTGTTAAAGCTAGAAATCTAGTTTTCTGGGACATGACAAAATTGGCAATCAACTTCGAGCAACTGCAGGCTGTTCCTCATCATGAATGAGTCAGGATAACAGCAGCCATGCTTGCACAAGTAACCAAATCACCACTCAAGACTATCACATCTGCTTATGAATACATTTGCAATACACTGCATGGTTTGGCCACGTGACAACGGCACAGTGAACACAACCAAATATTATTCCAAGTGCAAATTACAATCTTGTGCTGCACAACCATCACTTGGGGAGACTATCTAAAGAAGAAGAATAGTTAACATGTAAGAAGTATTTTTTACACTTCAAATCCAACTATTTACAAATCCTTCCTGTGCCCCTAAAAGGTAGAAAGAAATGAATGTTTACTAAAAGCCATCTGGAATTCAATTGGCCTATTTTAAAAGTGGCTACGTATTAGTCACATTTAAGACAGGGATACTGATTTAGAAAAAGTACCAAAGTAACCCTGAGACAGACAACATGCATTTACCCTGGAAATAAAGCCATGTAATTACGATGACTGCTACAACACTATGAATCAGAATGCTACTGATAAAAGATTTCATTTTTCACAGTTCAATAGCTAAATCTAAATGTGTTGCTTCAAATTTGAAATATCCACATCCCTTAAATATGCAGGATGAGGCAAAAGGTAGAGTTGCACATATAGTTTTGTGGGTTTTGGGGTTTTACATCCAGAGAAAGGTTTTGATACTCAATTTTGCTTTGTCTTGTCTGTTCTCTTCTCAACTTTTAATAAAGTGAAAATCAGTAGTCAGCTGCACTCAAGAACTCAACATTCTTCACAACTTCTTCCCTAAGCAGACCCCACGAATAGACGGACAGGTGAACACAAAAATAAGTGGACCGTTTACCTCTCTGCTACAAAGCCAAAAATATGGAATTTTTTCCACACACTGAAAATGGGACATGAGGTGAGCACTGATCTCCAAATCAAGCTACAGTCAGTGGGGTAGGAAAATCCAAAAAAAAAGTTCAGAATGCAGCCATTTTGTTTTGAGGCAGCGAGAGGGTCCTCCTTGTGGACTTCATGCCAAAGGACACGATGATTAACTCTGATATAATAATCGTGTCGTTTTAATATGTTTTAAGAGCTAGTTCTCACTGAAGCATGAGCTTTCCCTGCCTAACGGAACACGGCCTCACAATAGTCCTACTCAACCAGGAGACTGCAGTTTTAGGATGAACCTGTCCTCCCTCTTCCTTCCCCCTCCCCCCAACCAGGCCTGTCGATCAATGGTATTTCTTGAGCGCTATGTGCAGAGCACTGTTCAAAGCACTTGAGATACTACAGGAGAACCAGGCCCGTTCCCTGCCCATAATGAGCTTACAGCACTAAGGGAAAATGAATTAATTACGCTACAGACAGGTTTAATGACGTGAGACTACAGGAGTGCTTGCAACTGAAGTTGCGGGAAATCAAGCACAAGAGCACGAAGGAGGGAGATGAAGAAGTCGACGGGGGCACGGGGGATGGGGCTCTCTAACAGAGACACAGTTCTGTCCCAGAAGAAGAAAAGGTGGGCAATCCAAAAGAGATCAACCGAATCTCCAGGGAGGGCAGAATACTGCCTCAGGTTAGATGGCGCGGAGATGTGCTGAGGGAAGGGGGGCGGAAGGGAGAGAGGAAATAACGAAGCTGGGCTCCTGTGGAAATTAACGCAGTCACCAGGGTTCGATGCAATGACGGTCCAAGGAAAGAATAACGTCTTGCCACGAGACGAGAAGGGCAAGGGGATGCCGATCTAAAGTAGGGGAAGGGAAGAGGAAATCGTGTTGAGAAAGGAAGCGGTAATGCTCCTAACAGTCCCACACTCCTTTGCGCCCGCCGTGGAGGACGAAGGGTGGTAGAAACGGGGCTTTGACTCAGGGGTGGGCGATTAGGGCGTTAACACGGCCTGAGCTGGAGCTGTTGGGGGGTGGGGGTGAAAATCAAAAGAGGGGGAAAATTGGGCTGTGGGAATGACAAGAGCAAGCTTGCTGGTTGGAATCATCGAAAGGATGGCGGAAGGCGGCCCGCCAAAGGGGTTGAGGGAAGGAGGAATGACGCCAACCCTGGAAAAATGAGCCGGAAAGGGAGACGGGGAAGAGGAAAGACGGCGAAGGAGCGAGGCGCCGCGGGAAGGGTGGGGTGGCGAGGAGCAGGAAGAACGGAAAAAGCAGGTTCCCTACAATATAGGGTCGGGGGGCCTCCGTGGGAGCTGGAAGACAATGAGAGGCGTCTCCGGCGTTACCTGCTACAGGATTGAGCGTGGCGCCCTCAGTGATGCTACTCCCTCCACCAAGTCCCCGGGATCCGCGGTGCCGAAAGTGGCAGTAGGGACGCCTGCAGGCGCCCCCGGCCGAGTATGGACAGTCGATGGCCCGAAAAAATCCGGTGGAGCGCAACATCTTCGTCTTTGTTCGGCCGCCTGGGGAGGGAAGGAGGGAGAGCGGGGGTGGCGGGGCCGCTGCGGGGCTCCTGGCCGAGATGGAGGCCTGACTCCCCCAGGACTCCGCCTCCCACACTCACAGGAACAAGGACTGCTTCCAAACCCTCGCCGCCGCCATCTTTACTGCGGGGGCGGGGGGGGGGAGGGAGGAGGGAGGGCGCTTCAGGACCCGTCGCTAGGGAGACGCGCTAGGCTGCCCGCGACGCGCCTGACAAGAACGCCATCTTCCCGCCTTGGACTGCGGTGCTTTAGCTTCGCCTCGCCGGCCTCCTCAGGTGACCGCCGTCAGTTGGAAGTACTGGGGGAGAAGGGAATGGAGATGAGCAAGTGGTGCCTCGGCTCCCTTGCCAGGGTTGCGGTCTCGTAAATAAATACACATGCACATAAAGCCCGGGCTCTCGGCACGAGTTAAATAGCGTTTTTGTTCGTCTAGACCGACCGGGGGGAGAAAGCAGTAGTGCAACCTGGATTCCAAGTCGTCACTCCACACACAAACCAAGCCAGGGATTTGAACTTCACAGACGGAGGGTCCTAGATTTCTCGGGCAGACTTCGGGGGAGAGAGAATCGGAGCCCGAGATAGGAAAAAGCAAAGATGCCCTGGTTGGAAGGATTTCTGCCCGGTTTCGCTTTCCGCAGCAGTTGTGACCCCTCCCCGCATCTTTACCAAAACGAGCAGAAGAACCTTCGGCCTGTACTTAGGAAAGGATTCGGTGGGATGTCGTTACCACAGCTGGGGAAATGCTACTGATAATCCCTGCGTTGCCTCTAGGGCTCGCATAAATAGCTTCCAATATACAGTCCTTACCTCCCAGTTCCCCAGCTCCCCACTGATTAGAAGGCCCTTTAACTGCCCTGGAATTTATTAGAAGGCCCTTGAAGTGACCTACAGTAGTAATCGGTTTGTTGTTGTTCTTTAACATGTCAAGTCCCCAAGCCATTTTTCCAGTGCACAAAACTTACCCCTCTCCCGAGGCCTTCTGCCGGTAAAACAGTCCAGCAGCAGACGTCAGAATGAATACAATAAGTTCTGGGTTGTGTTGTCTCTTTTTAACATTCAATTCAGATTATTTCCAGTCCAGGCAAATATTGTGAGTTTCCTATTGACCCACAAAAGTTAGAATACCTTCCCAAGTCTGTGATAGGAGCAGTTGGTAGTATTTATTGAATATCTATAGTGCAAGAAGATTGTACTAAGCCCTTGGGAGGGTACAATAGAATTAGAAGACACAATCGCTGACTAAACAACATACAGTCTAATGGGGAAGACAGACAGACACATACTAACTTAAAGGTAGGAGGAAGAAGAGACTAAAAGGATGGAGAAGCAGCGTGGCTTAGTGGAAAGAGCCCGGCCTTGGGAGTCAGAGGATGTGGGTTCTAATCCCGGCTCTGCCACTTGTCTGCTGCGTGACCTTGGGCAAGCCACTTAACTTCTCTGTGCCTCAGTTACCTCATCTGGCATGTAACCCCCCTCCTCAAAAATCTCCAGTGGTTGCCTATCAACCTTCGTATCAAGCAAAAACTCCTCACTATTGGCTTCAAAGCTGTCCATCACCTTGCCCCCTCCTACCTCACCTCCCTTCTCTCCTTCTGCAGCCCAATCCCCACACTCCGCTCCTCTGCCACTAACCTCCTCGCTGGGCCTCGTTCTCGCCTGTCTCTCTGTCGACCCCTGGCCTACGTCCTACCTCTGCGTGGCTCAGTGGAAAGAGCCCAGACTTGGGAGTCCGAGGTCATTGGTTCGAATCGAGGCTCCGCCACTTGGCAGCTGTGTGACTGTGGGCAAGTCACTTAACTTCTCTGTGCCTCAATTACCAGATCTGTAATCTGGGGATTAAGACTGTGAGCCTCATGGAGGACCAACTGATTACCCTGTTTCTACCCCAGCGCTTAGAACAGTGCTCTGCACATAGTAAGCGCTTAACAAATACCAACATTATTACCTCTGGCCTGGAATGTCCTCCCTCCTCACATCTGCCAAACTAGCTCTCTTTCCCCTTCACAGCCCTACTGAGAGCTCACCTCTTCCAGTAGGTCTTCTCAGGCTGAGCCCCCCTTTTCCTCCGCTCCTCCTCCCCTCCCCATCACCGCTACTCCCTCTGCTCTATCACCTTCCCTGCCCCACAGCACTTGTACATATTTATTATTCTATTTATTTTATTAATGATGTGTATACATCTATAATTCTATTTATTTTGATGCTACTGATGCCTGTCTACTTGTTTTGTTTTGTTGTGTCTCCCCCTTCTAGACCATGAGCCCATTTTTGGGTAGGGATTGTCTCTGTTGCCGAATCTTACTTTCCAAGCGCTTAGTACAGTGCTCTGCACAAAGCCGCTCAATAAATATGATTGAATGAATGAATAAATGAGCCCCACGTGGGACAACCTGATTACCCTGTATCTACCCCAGCGCTTAGAACAGTGCTAGGCACATCGTAAGCACTTAAATATCATAATAATAAAAAGTACTTAAATAGCAGAGTACAGTATATAGGTCAATATTTACAGTAGAGCTACAGGTGGTTGTAAACACGTAAGTGTGGAGGTGGTGCAAAAGTATTGAGGTGATGGTAATTGGGAAAATATGACCTTGGGAGAAGAAAAATAAAATGGCAAAAGCCACCTCAAAAGCTTTGAAGGTGGGAGCTGTGGTCTGGCAACTGCATTCTGAGCCACAGTGGGAGAAAAGAGTGGATAAGTAATAGGAAGAGAGTTGATGAAGTGCCAGGAGACCAATGAGGAGTCTGTTAACAATATTTGAAAACTGAACTCCCCATCTTCCCTCCTAAATTCACCCTTCCACCTAACTTTCCCATCACAGTTGATAGCACCAACATCCATCCTATGTCCAAAGCCTGCCTGCAACCTTGGAATTATTCTTGACTCCTTGGTCTCCTTCACCACTCACATTCAGTCTGTTCTTAAATCATTTGGGACTTTCCTCCACATTTTCTGGACCCACTCTTTCCTCTCAATCCAAATGGCCACCACCCTGGTTCAGGTGCTTGGCATATCCTGGCTAAACTAGGCCTCTTCACTGCCCTCCCTACCTCCGGCCTCTCTCCATCCAGTCCATACTTCACTCTGTTGTCCAGATCATTTTCTAAAAAATATTCTGTTCATGTCTCTCCACTTTTCAAAAGCCTCCATCAATTGCCCATCCATCTCCACATCAAACAGAAACTCTTCACCATTAGCTTCAGGTTACGCAACCAACTCTCCCCCTCCTACCTTGTTCCTCTCCTACTACAATCCAGCCTGCCCACTGTACCACTGAAGCACCAACCTACTTACTGTATCTTGATAATAATAATAATAATTATGGTATTTGTTAAGTGCTTACTATATGCCAAGCATTGTTCTAACCATTAGGATAGATACAAGGTAATCAGGTTGTCCCACGTGGGGCTCACAGTCTTAATCCCCATTTTACAGATGAGATAACTGAGGCACAGAGAAGTCAAGTGTCTTATCCATGTTCACACAGCAGACACATGGCGGTGCTGGGATTAAAACCCACATCCTCTGACTCCCAAGCCTGTGCTCTTTCCACTAAGCCAAGCTGTTTCTAATCTCTTGCTGTCAATCCCTTGCTCACATCCCTCCTACAGCCTCAACTACCAGGAATGATTCTCAAATCTACCTCTCCAGCCCTGACCTCTCTCCTGCTTTGCAGTCTCACATTTCCTCCTGCCTTCAGGACATCTCTACTTGGATGTCCTGCAGGCACCTCAAACTGAACATGTCCAAAACAGATTCCTTATCCTCCCCCCAAACCCTGCCTTCCCCAAGACTTTCCCATCACTGTAGACATCATCATCTTTCACATCTCACAAGCCTGTAAACTTGACATTTTTATGGCAATTGTTAATTGTTTTCTATATGCCAGGCACTGTACTGAGTGCTGGGGTAGACACAAGCTAATTCAATAGTATTTATTTATTTATTTATTGAGCGCTTACTATGTGCAGAGCACTGTACTAAGCGCTTGGGATGAACAAGTCGGCAACAGATAGAGACAGTCCCTGCCGTTTGACAGGCTTACAGTCTAATCGGGGGAGACGGACAGACAAGAACAATGGCAATAAACAGAGTCAAGGGGAAGAACATCTCGTAAAAACAATGGCAACTAAATAGAATCAAGGCGATGTACAATTCATTAACAAAATAAATAGGGTAACGAAAATATATACAGTTGAGCGGACGAGTACAGTGCTGTGGGGATGGGAAGGGAGAGGTGGAGGAGCAGAGGGAAAAGGGGAAAATGAGGGTTTAGCTGCGGAGAGGTAAAGGGGGGATGGCAGAGGGAGTAGAGGGAGAAGAGGAGCTCAGTCTGGGAACGCCTCTTGGAGGAGGTGAGTTTTAAGTAGGGTTTTGAAGAGGGGAAGAGAATCAGTTTGGCGGAGGTGAGGAGGGAGGGCGTTCCAGGACCGCGGGAGGACGTGACCCGGGGGTCGACGGCGGGATAGGCGAGACCGAGGGACGGTGAGGAGGTGGGCGGCAGAGGAGCGGAGCGTGCGGGGTGGGCGGTAGAAAGAGAGAAGGGAGGAGAGGTAGGAAGGGGCCAGGTGATGGAGAGCCTTGAAGCCTAGAGTGAGGAGTTTTTGTTTGGAGCGGAGGTTGATAGGCAACCACTGGAGTTGTTTAAGAAGGGGAGTGACATGCCCAGATCGTTTCTGCAGGAAGATGAGCCGGGCAGCGGAGTGAAGAATAGACTAGAGCGGGGCGAGAGAGGAGGAAGGGAGGTCAGAGAGAAGGCTGACACAGTAGTCTAGCCGGGATATAACGAGAGCCCGTAACAGTAAGGTAGCCGTTTGGGTGGAGAGGAAAGGGCGGATCTTGGCGATATTGTAGAGGTGAAACCGGCAGGTCTCGGTAACGGATAGGATGTGTGGGGTGAACGAGAGAGACGAGTCAAAGATGACACCGAGATTGCGGGCCCGAGAGACGGGAAGGATGGTCGTGCCATCCACGGTGATAGAGAAGTCTGGGAGAGGACCGGGTTTGGGAGGGAAGATGAGGAGCTCAGTCTCACTCATGTTGAGTTTTAGGTGGCGGGCCGACATCCAGGTGGAGACGTCCTGGAGGCAGGAGGAGATGCGAGCCTGAAGGGAGGGGGAGAGGACAGGGGCGGAGATGTAGATCTGCGTGTCATCTGTGTAGAGATGGTAGTCAAAGCCGTGAGAGCGAATGAGTTCACCGAGGGAGTGAGTGTAAATGGAGAACAGAAGAGGGCCAAGAACTGACCCTTGAGGAACTCCAACAGCTAAAGGATGGGAGGGGGAGGAGGCTCCAGCGAAAGAGACCGAGAATGACCGGCCAGAGAGGTAAGAGGAGAACCAGGAGAGGACAGAGTCCGTGAAGCCAAGGTGAGATAAGGTATGGAGGAGGAGGGGATGGTCGACAGTGTCAAAGGCAGCAGAGAGGTCAAGGAGGATTAGAATGGAGTAGGAGCCATTGGATTTGGCAAGAAGGAGGTCATGGGTGACCTTAGAGAGAGCAGTCTCGGTAGAGTGGAGGGGACGGAAGCCAGATTGGAGGGGGTCTAGGAGAGAATGGGAGTTAAGGAATTCTAAGCATCGATTGTAGGCGACTCGTTCTAGGATTTTGGAAAGGAAGGGTAGTAGGGAGATAGGGCGATAACTGGAGGGGGAAGTGGGGTCAAGAGCGGGTTTTTTTAGGATGGGGGAGACGTGGGCATGTTTGAAGGCAGAGGGGAAGGAGCCCTTGGAGATTGAGTGGTTAAAAATAGAAGTTAAGGAAGGTAGGAGGGCAGGGGCGATGGTTTTAATAAGGTGAGAGGGAATGGGGTCCGAAGCGCAGGTGGAGGGGGTGGCACTTGCGAGGAGGGAGGAGATCTCCTCTGAGGATACTGCAGGGAAGGATGGGAAAGTAGGGGAGGGGGTTGGTGGGGGGGAGGGGAGAGGCGGAGGGGTGACTTTGGGGAGCTCAGACCTGATCATGTTGATTTTCGTGAGGAAATAGGTGGCCAGATCACTGGGGGTGAGAGATGGGGGAGGGGGAGGAACAGGGGGCCTAAGGAGAGAGTTAAAGGTCCGGAACAATCGGCGGGGGTGACGGGCATGGGTGTCGATGAGGGAGGAGAAGAAGCTTTGCCTGGCGGAGGAGAGGGCAGAGTTAAGGCAGGAAAGGATAAATTTAAAGTGTGTGAGGTTGGCTTGGTGCTTGGACTTTCGCCAGCAGCGCTCAGCAGCTCGAGCATAGGAGCGTAGGAGGTGGACGGAGGAGGTGATCCAGGGCTGTGGGTTAGTGGAGCGAGAGCGGAGGAGGGAAAGGGGGGCGAGAGAGTCGAGATGAGTAGAGAGGGTGGAGTTGAGAGCGGAGACCTGATCGTCAAGAGTGGGAAGAGAGGACAGGGCGGCAAGGTGAGGAGAGATGCTATTGGAAAGACGGATGGGATCGAGAGAGCGGAGGTCTCTGTGGGGCAGTAGCTAAGGTTTGCAGGGGGAGGGAGTGTGAGAGATGAGGCAGGTGAGAAGGTTATGGTCAGAGAGAGGGATTTCAGAGTTGGTGAGGGAGGAGATAGTGCAGCGGTAGGAGATGACGAGATCGAGGGTGTGACCGAGTCGGTGAGTGGGCGCGGTATGGTGGAGGAGGAGGTCGGCAGAGTCGAGGAGGGATAGCAGGCGGGCGGCAGAGGAGTCGTCGGGTACATCCATATGGATGTTGAAGTCTCCGAGGATCAGAGTGGGCAGAGAGGAGAGAAGGAAGGTGAGAAAGGGGTCAAGGTGGTTGAAGAAGTCGGAGGTGGGACCGGGAGGGCGGTAGATGACAGCGACAAGTAACTGGAGGGGGTGGTAGAGGCGAATGATATGGGCTTCGAAGGAGGGGAAGGAGAGGGAGGAGGGAGGAGGGATAGTGCGGAAGCGGCAACGGGGCGAGAGGAGGAAGCCGACGCCTCCTCCCTTATCGGTGAGTCTGGGGGAGTGGGAGAAGGAGAGGCCTCCGCTGGAGAGAGCGGCGGCGGAGACCGTGTCTTCGGGAGAGAGCCACGTTTCCGAAAGGGCGAGGAGGAGGAGAGAGCGAGAGAGGAAAAGGTCATGGATGAAAGGTAGCTTACCTGTAATAGAGCGGGGGTTCCAGAGGCCACACTTGAAAGTAGCTGTGGGTGCAAGGGGGGGAGGGGGGGAAGGGCGGGGGGAGGGGAGGGTTTGGATGGGAAGGAGGTGGCGGGGCCCTGGACGGGAAGAGGGGGACTCAGTCCATGTCTCTCATGAGGCTCACAGTCTTAATCCCCATTTTACAGATGAGGTAACTGAGGCACAGAGAAGTTAAATGACTTGCCCAAGATCACACAGCAGACAAGTGGTGGTGGCAGGATTAGACCACAGGTCCTCCAAGCTTTATCCACTAGGCTACTCTGCTACTCACACCTTGACTCATCTCTCTCATTCAACCCACATATTAAATCTGTCTCCAAATCCTGTCAGTTCTACCTTCACAACATCTCTAAAATCCACCCTTTCCTCTCCATCCAAACGGCTACCAGGCTGATTCAAGCATTTATCATGTCCCGCCTTGATTACTGCATCAGCCTCCTCACTGACCTCCATGCCACCTGTCTCTTCCCACTGCAGTCCATTCTTCACTCTGCTGCCTGGGTCATTTTTCTAAAAAAAAACAACATTATGTACACATCACCCCTCTTCAAAAACCTCTGCTCGTTACCCATCCACCTCTGTATCAAAAGAAAATCCTTACCATTGGCTTTAAAGCACTCAATCAGCTCTCCCCCTCCTACCTTGCCTTGCTAATCTCCTACTATAACCTAGCCCACACATTTCACCCCTCTATCACCAACCTACACTGTAACTCCATCTCACCTGTTTCTCCACCAACCCCTTACTCGTGTCCTCTCTCTTGTCTGGAACTCCCTCTCCTTTCATATTCAACAGACCACCACCTCTCCCCATCTTCAAAGCCCTACTAAAATCATATCTCCTCCAAGAGGCCTTTCTTGACTAATCTCTCATCCCCCTCACCTTTCCCTGTGTTGTCTGTGGACTTAGGTCTGTACACCTTAAGATATTCCACCCCCAGCCCCACATCACTTATGCACATATCTTTATACTCTGCTGCTTCCCCACTCTTCAATTTATTTTCATGCCTGTCTTCCCAACTAGATCATAAGCTCCTTTAGGGCAGGGATCATGTCTATAACTGTTGTATTGTACTTACCCAAGTGCTTAGTATAATGCTCAATACATGCCATTGATTGAACTCCCTCAGCAGGGAATGCATCTCATGCTACTGAGAAGCAGCATCACCTAGTGGAACGAGCTCAGGAGGCGGGGGACCTGGGTTCTACTCTGGGTTCAGCCACTTGTCTGTTGTGTGACCTTGGACAAGTCACTTCACTTCTCTGGGTTTCAATTTCCCCATCTGTAAAATGGGAAAAATGCCTGCTTTCCCTTCGCCTTAGACTGAGAGCCCCATGGGAGGCAGGGACTGTGTCTGACCTAATTCTCTTATATCTCTCCCAGTGCTAAGTACAGCGTGGCTCAGTGGAAAGAGCACGGGCTTGGGAGTCAGAGGTCATGGGTTCTAATCCCGGCTCTGCCACTTGTCGTCTGTGCGATTTAGGGAAGTCACTTAACTTCTCTGGGCCTCAGTTCCCTCAACTGTAAAATGGGGGTTAAGACTGTGAGCCCCACGTGGGACAACCTGATTACCTTGTATCCCCCCCTCAGCGCTTAGAACAGTGCTTGGCACAGAGTAAGTGCTTAACAAATATCATCATCATCATTATTATTATTATTACAGTGCCTGGCACATAGTAAGCACTTAAGAACCACAGTTATCGTAATTACTTAGTACAGTGCATTATAGCCAGTGGGTACTCAATAAGTATCTTTACTACTATTACTACTACTGATAGAAGGAAGGTGAAAAGTGGATATTTAGGTGAGTGCTAAAGCAACAGGGCATGAACCAAAGTGCTACAGGTGGTTCATTCATTCATTGAGTCAGTCATATTTATTGAGCACTTGCTATGTGCAGAGCACTATATTAAGTGCTTGGGAGAGTGCAATACAACAATAAACAGACAATTTCTCTGCCCACATCTAGCTTACAGTCTAGAGGGGGGAGACAGACATCAATATAAATAAAATTACATATTAACAAAAAATGAAATAAAATTAAGTGCTGGGGGATTGAGAGGGGAAAGGGAGCAAGTCAGGGCAATGCAGAAGGGAGTGGGCGATGAAGAAAGGTGGGGCTTAGTCTGGGAAGGCCTCTTGGAGGAGAAGTGCCTTCAATCAGGCTTTGAAGGGGGAGAGAGTAATTGTCCAATTTGAGGAGGGAGGACTTTCCAGGCCAGAGGCAGGACATGGGCTAGGGTTGGCGGCGAGACAGGAAAGATCGAGCCACAGTGAGAAGGTTAGCACTAGAGGAGCAAAGTGTGAGGGCTGGGTGGTAGGAGAGATGAGGAGAGGTGAGGTAGAAGGGGACAAGGTGGTGGAGTGCTTTAAAGCCAATGGCGAGGAGTTTTTGTCTGATGCGGAGGTGGATGGGCAACCACTGGAGGTTTTTGAGGAGCAGGATGACGTGCTGAACGTTTTAATAGAAAAATGATCCAGGCAGCAGAGTAAAGTATGGACTGGAGTGGGGAGTGACTACATAAGTGTGTGGTTCATCCAAAGCCTTTTGAAAAATGGGGAGACATTCTGAATGATGTTTTAGGAAATGATCCAGGCAGCAGAGTGATGTATGCATCTATCTGTCAGTAAGTCTGCTTACCTGCCTGCCTGCCCTCTTCTCTCACAGCCACCACCAACACTACCGCCAGGTGTTGATGGGTGAGGAGCAGGGCCGTGGGCTTAGGCTCCGTGTCCGGGTAGGTGTCCAGCATGGCCCGCTTGGCCTGGAGGGCAAAAAAGGCCAAACCCATCTGGCCCTGGGGACCAGACATGGAGTGAGTCGGGCGAAGGCCTATGTTCCCAGGTTGAGGGTGCAGGTGGGGCCGAGTCTCGCTGGGCAGCCAATTCTGCTGGGGTCAGGGGTACAGCCATTTTGCTGGGAGTCCAGCCATCCTTCCAGAGTCTGGCCATCTTGTTCGGGGCTGGACACCCTGCTGGGGTCCGGTCATCCTGCCAGCATCTGGACAACCTGCCAGGGCCCAACTGCCCTCTAAACTGTAAACTCGTTGTGGGCAAGGAATGTGTCTGTTATATTATTATATTTTACTCTCTCAAGTGCTTAGTACAGTACTCTGAACACAATAAGTGCTCAATAAATACCATTGAGGGCAGAAATCAGAGGCATGGAGATCTGTGAGGAGACTGCCAAACTTGGATATGACTAGTGCCAGGAAGCAGCATGGTGTAGTAGATAGAGCCCGGGCCTGGGAGTCAGTTCATGGATTCTAATCCCGGTTCTGCCACTTGTCTGCTGTGTGACCTTGGGCAAGTCACTTCACTTCTCTCGGCCTCTGTAAAATGAAGATTGAAACTGTGAGCCCCATGTGATTTGCTTGTATCCACCCCAGTGCTTAATACAGTGCCTGGCACATTAGTAAGAACTTAACAAATACCATAATTATTATTATTATTTGGATGGAGAGGAAAGGGAAAAATCTGAGATATGTTGTGGAGGAAAAACCAACAGGATTTAGGGACAATTTGAATATGGGAGTTGAAAAAGAGGGAAGAGTTAAGGATAGTGCCAAGGTTACAGAAATGGAGGAGAATGGTGATGATGTTAATGGTGGGGGGAAAGTTAGGTAAAGGAGAGGATTTGGGAAGGAAAATGAGAAGTTCAGTTTTGGACATGTTGAGCTTGTGCTGCTGGCAGGACATCCATGTGGAGATGGACTGGAGGCAGAAGGTAATGTGAGATTGCCTAGAAGACAAGAGGTCAAGGCCAGCAAGGGAGTTCCGAGAATCATCTGCAAAGAAGTGGTAATTGAAGCCATGGGAGCAAATCAGTTCACCAAGGGAGTGAGTGTAAAGTGAGAAGAGAAGAGGATCAAGAACAGAGTCTGGAGGGACAGCCATAGTTAGTGGGTAGGAGGCAGAAGAAAGCTTGTGAAGAGGCTGAGAAGGATTGGCCAGAGTGGGAGGAAGAGACCAGGAGAGATTCATTCATTCATTCATTCATTCATTCATTCATTCATTCATTCGTATTTATTGAGCATTTAACTGTGTGCAGAGATCTGTCAGTAAAACCAAGTCTAGATAGTGTTTCCTGGAGTAGGTACTTGTCTCCCATTATCTATAGCATCTGGAGAAGTAGTGGAGGAATAAGGTAGATAGTTTGATTTGGCAAGCAGAAGGTCATTGGTAATCTTGACAAGAGCAGTCTCACTGATGTAAAGAGGGTAGAAGAAACAAGATTGTAGAGGGCCAAGAAGGGAACTGGAAGAGAGAAAGTGGAAGCAGCAGGGGTACACAACCTGATTGAGGACTTCGGACAGGAATGCAAAGAGGGATATAGAGCAATAGCTGGAGGGTGCAGTGTGATGTAGAGAGCAACTTTTTTTGGCTACTAGACACATGAGCACATTTTAAGATAAAGGGGAAGGAATCAGAGAGTCAGTGGTTGGTGATGGTGGTCAAGGAAGGAAGAAGGGTGGGCTCAAGTACTTTTAGAAGGTGAGACGGGGTAAGGTCAGAGGAATAGGTAGAGGGGGGAGGTTTTGAAAGCAGCTGAGAGATCTCAAGACACATCTGGGAAGGAAGATAGAATGGATATGGGGGTAAAAGGGAGTTGAGGAGGGGAGGGAGAGGCTTTGTGGAGTTCAGAGTTTGTGAAGAAGGAAGGGAGAGGGAGTAAGCTTAGTTTTGTGCCTTCCACATTTACCCCACACATCCAATCCATCACCAACACCTGCCGGTCTCACTTTCACAATATCGCCAAGATCCACACTTTCCTCTCCATCCGAACTGCTACTGTGCTGGTACAAGCTCTCATAATATCCCGACTGGATTATTGTGTTAGCCTCCTCTCTGATCTCCCTTCCTCCTCTCTCGCCCCGCTCCGGTCTATTCTTCACTCCGCTGCCCGGCTCATCTTCCTGCAGAAACGATCTGGGCATTTACCAAGACCTGCCGGTTTCACCTCTACAATATCGCCAAGATCCGCCCTTTCCTCTCCACCCAAACGGCTACCTTACTATTACGGGCTCTCGTTATATCCCGGCTAGACTACTGTGTCAGCCTTCTCTCTGACCTCCCTTCCTCCTCTCTCGCCCCGCTCCGGTCTATTCTTCACTCCGCTGCCCGGCTCATCTTCCTGCAGAAACGATCTGGGCATGTCACTCCCCTTCTTAAACAACTCCAGTGGTTGCCTATCGACCTCCGCTCCAAACAAAAACTCCTCACTCTAGGCTTCAAGGCTCTCCATCACCTTGCCCCTTCCTACCTCTCCTCCCTTCTCTCTTTCTACCGCCCACCCCGCACGCTCCGCTCCTCTGCCGCCCACCTCCTCGCCGTCCCTCGTTCTCGCCTATCCCGCCGTCGACCCCTGGGTCACGTCCTCCCGCGGTCCTGGAACGCCCTCCCTCCTCACCTCCGCCAAACTGATTCTCTTTCCCTCTTCAAAACCTTACTTAAAAATCACCTCCTCCAAGAGGCCTTCCCAGACTGAGCTCCTCTTCCCCCTCTACTCCCTCTGCCATCCCCCCTTTACCTCTCCGCAGCTAAACCCTCTTTTTCCCCTTTTCCCTCTGCTCCTCCACCTCTCCCTTCCCATCCCCACAGCACTGTACTCATCCGCTCAACTGTATATATTTCCATTACCCTATTTATTTTGTTAATGAATTGTACATCGCCTTGATTCTATTTAGTTGCCATTGTTTTTACGAGATGTTCTTCCCCTTGACGCTGTTTAGTGCCATTGTTCTTGTCTGTCCGTCTCCCCCGATTAGACTGTAAGCCCGTCAAAGGGCAGGGACTGTCTCTATCTGTTGCCGACTTGTTCATCCCAAGCGCTTAGTACAGTGCTCTGCACATAGTAAGCGCTCAATAAATACTATTGAATGAATCTCCCTTCCTCCTGTCTCTCCCCACTCCAGTCTATTCTTCTTTTCACTGCCCGAATCATCTTCCTACAGAAACGCTCTGGGTATGTCACTCACCTCCTCAAAAACCTCCAGTGGTTGCCTATCAACCTTCACACAAAACAAAACTCCTAAGCGTGGCTCAGTGGAAAGAGCTCAGGCTTGGGAGTCAGAGGTCATGGGTTCTAATCCTGCCTCCGCTGCTTGCCAGCTGTGTGATTTTGGGCAAGTCATTTAACTTCTCTGGGCCTCAGTTACCTCATCTGGAAAATGGAGATTAAAACTATGAGCCCCACGTGGGACATCCCGATCACCTTGTATCCCCCAGCGCTTAGAACAGTGCTTTGCACATAATAAGCGCTTAACAAATACCACCATTACTATTATTGGCTTTAAAGCTGTCCACCACCTTGCCCCCTCCTACCTCACCTCCCTTCTCTCTTTCTACTGCCCACCTCGTATACTCCGCTCCTCTGCCACTAACTTCCTCACGGCCCCCCGTTGGCGCCTGTCCCGCCGTCGACCCCTGGCCCACGTCCTACCGCTGTCCTGGAATGCCCTCCCTTCTCACATCTGCCAAACTCTCTTCCCCTCTTCAAAGCCCTACTGAGAGCTCACCTCCTCCAGGAGGCCTTCCCAGACTGAGCCCCCCTTTCCCTCTGCTCTTCTTCCCCTCCCCATTCCCCCTTCTCCCACCCTCTGCTCTTCCCCCTTCCCCTCCCCTCAGCACTCTGCATATTTGTATATATTATTTATTACCCTATTTATTTTGTTAATGATGTGTACATCTCTATGATTCTATAGAGAAGCACCGTGGCTCAGTGGCAAGAGCCCGGGCTTGGGAGTCAGAGCTCATGTGTTGGAATCCCGGCTCCGCCACTTGTCAGCTGGGTGACTGTGGGCAAGTCACCTCACTTCTCTGTGCCTCAGTTACCTCATCTGTAAAATGAGGACCAAGTGTGAGCCTCACGTGGGACAACCTGATTACCCTGTATCTCCCCCAGTGCTTAGAACAGTGCTCGGCACATAGTAAGCGCTTAACAAATACCAACATTATTATTATTATTTATTTATCTTGATGATGTCTGCGCTAAACTGCTTGTTTTGCTTTGTTCTGTTTTGCTTTTCTGTCTGTCTCCCCCATTTAGACTGTGAGCCCGTTATTGGGCAGGGATTGTCTCTATCTGTTGCCGAATTGTATACTCCAAGTGCTTAGTACAGTGCTCTGCACATAGTAAGCACTCAATAAATACTACTGAATGAATGAATTCCAAGATACATTCTGACCAGAGGAGCACTATTAAAGCCAATCCCAAAACACGCATCAGGAAGCATGTACAGTGCTTCTACCAACAATGATGTTAGTGGAATAGGATGTTAAATTGAGGATAAGACAGTTGCCTGCTGTGGAAAGAGGAGAAGATTCAACAGAGCTTTAAGCTCCCACTACCAGAGGCTCTCAAAGAACATTAAAGTCAAGTGTCATCATCTTCATCTTTATCTTCTGTTGATGGCAATACTATTCCACTAGGTTGGAGGGGGAAAAAAACAAGTTTATTCCCATCCATAGAGTCCATGAAGGAGGTCAGTGAAGGAAAGGTTCTGGTCAATGTATGTTCCTTATGGCTCCCTCTTTTTTTTTTTTAAGGATCACAGAACCCCAAGGCTTAATTTTTTATGAAATTTATTAAGTGCTTACTATGTGCCAAGCACTGTACTAAGCACTGGGGTAGATACAAGCATATCAGGTTGGACATGGTCCATGTCCCACATGGGGCTCACAGTCTTAATCCCCATTTTGCAGATGAGGTAACTAAGGCACCAAGAAGTTCAGTGAGTTGCCCAGGGTCACACAGCAGACAAACGGTGGAGCCAGGATTAGAAGCCAGGTCCTCTAACTCCCAGGCCCATGCCCTTTCTACTAGGCCATGCTGCTTCTCAGCATGCTTGGGATTGCAACTGCTGCTAAAGTGTGAATAACCAAGGTGGCCCCTCCTGCTGTGGAGGTTGTGGACAGGGAATATATCTATTATATAGTTATACTGTATTCTCCCAAGTGCTTAGTACAGTGCTCATCTTGCCCTCTCCTACCTTACCTTGCTGATTTTCTACTACAACTCAACCTGTGCACTGTGCTCCTCTAATGCCAACCTCCTACTTACTGTACCTTGATCTCATCTTTATCACCACTGACCCCTTGCCCATATCCTTTCTCTGACTGAAACTCCCTCCCTCTTCATATACGACAGACCATCACTCTCCCCACCTTATAAGCTATTTTAAAAATCACACTCCCCAAGAGGTCTGCCATGACTAAACCCTCTTTCCCCATACTCCCTCTCCATCTCCATTACCTATGCACTTGAATCCATACAGCCCTGCAGCACTTATGTACATATCCATAATTTATTTTAATGTTTGTCTCTCCCTTTAGTCTGTAAGCTCTTTGTTGGCAGGGAACATGTCTACCAACCTTGTTGTAGTGTACTCTCCCAAGTCAGTCAGTCATGTGCAGGACACTGTACTAAGCTCTTGAGAGAATACAGTATAACAATATAACCATATAACAGACATATCCCCTGCCCACAAAGAGCGTACAGTCTAGAGGGGGAGACAGACAATAATACAAATAAAATTAAAGATATGTACACAAGTGCTGTGGGACTGGGAGTCTGGGGAGACTGCAAGTCAGGGCAAAGCAGAGGAAGTGGAAGAAAATGAAAAGAGGAAAAGGAAAAGTCAGGGTAGGCCTCTTGGAGGAGATGCATCTTCAATAAGGCTTTCAAGTAGGGGAGAGTAATTGTCTGTCAGATATGAAGAGGGAGGGCGTTCCAGGACAGAGGCAGGACGTGGGCAAGAGGTTGGTGGCAGGATAGACAAGATCGAGGTACAATGAGAAGGCTAGCATTAGAAGAATGAAGTGTGCAGGCTGCGTTGTAGTAGGAGAGTAGGAGAAGTGAGGTGAGGCAGGAGTGGGTAAGATGATTGAGTCCTTTAAAGCAGATAGTAAGGAGTTTCTGTTGGATATGGAGGTGGATGGGCAACCACTGGCAATTCTTGAAAAGTGGGGAAATGTGGCCTGAACGTTTTCATAGAAAAATGATCTGGGCAGCAGAATGAAGTACGGACTGGAGTGGGGAGAGACAAGAGGCTGGTGGGTCAGCAAGGGGGCTGATACGGTAATCCAGGCAGGATGGGATAAGTGCTTGGATTAAGATGGTAGCAATTTGGATGGAGAGGAAAGGGCGGATTTTAAAGTGTTGTGAAGGTCAAACCAACAGGATTTAGTGATGAATTGAATATGTGGGTTGAATGAGAGAGAGGAGTCAAGGATAATGCCAAGGTTAGTACAGTGCTCTGCAGATAGTAAATAATAAATACCATTGATCTATTGATTGATTAATTGTCCAGGAAGCTGACTCTACAAAGGAGCCTCCATTGCAGCTGCTAATTGGAAAAGGGGGAGGATCAGAGCCTTCTCCCCGCACTTGAAGGTGGGATTATGGGAAATTTCCTTCAGTGGAGATTGAAAGAACTGGGAGGAGATAGTCAATGCTCTTTCTCGGCAACAGGGGCTTGGCTGGAGAAAACCCTGAATTTCCTTCCAGCCTCCCTACTGAGGCAGGCTCTAGACCAGTAGGAACCAAATTACTCCTTCCATTTCACTTCCTTCGCCTCCTGCTAGTGGAGGCCGATTAGATTCTTCCCATTTTCATATAATGAACCGGAAGCTCAGGAAGGCTAAGTAACTTGGCCAAGATCTACACAAGAACAAGATCTCCTACAGAGGACTAGGCTGCCTTCTTTAACAAAAACCCAGATCAGGGTCAACTTGATATTCTGGGCCCCAAATTGCCTTCTCACCACCCCTCATATGACCTGCTTGCTGTGTGATCCCGGGCAAGTCCTTCAATTTCTCTGTGATTCAGTTGCCTCATCTGTAAAATGGGGATTAAATTCTCCTCCCTCCACCTTAGACTGTGAGCCCCAAGTGGGACAGGGACTGTGTCTAAACTGATCAACTTGTATTTACCCCAGCACTTAGAAGAGTGCTGGAAACATAGTAAGCATTTAACAAATGCACTTTAAAAAAATGGGAAACTTTAAGACCTGTCAGCACTTAGACTGCCCCATGAGTGAGAGTAAACCCTACTTCTGGATGCTCTGGCCACCCTCCCTGACCCTGCCAGAACTTAGGTGGGAAACTGGAAGAAAGGTCCTGCCCACCTACCCAAGGGCATATATTGTGTCTATCAAGTCTATTGTACTCTCCCAAGTACTTAGTAATCTGCACACAGTTGGTGCTCAATAAATATCACTGATTGATTCATAAATATATTCAAGCTTGCCTCAGGCACTGGCTCCCTGGGTGTGGTGTCAGATATCACTAGGGGCTGCAGATTTTTCTCTGGGAAGAAGGCTGTCAAAAAATCCATGCTTCTTGCAGATGCATCACGCACCCAGATAGTTAAACAGGCAGATATAGATCTCCAAAAACACACATAAACACCTACACAGGTAAAACATGTCCCCCTCTACTATGGAGCAGCAAGCACAGAAAAGGAGATGGGATACATGGAAAAAAACCATTCTTGCAGGAAGTAGAGCTGAGGTTGTATCAGTAAGGTGGATGGTTGGGAACCAATTCCTCTAGGGCCATTCTTGCTACAGCCCCACTCTCCTAGGTGGTAGAGGAGTGGCCAGTGAAACATACAAAAGTGTGCATTTTGGTCATGTCTTTCCAAGCTCCAGCCCTCCCACCAATCATCACCTGGAAGCTATCTAATTCCTGCATTCACAGGGTCGAAAGTCAATCCAAACCAGGAGTTCCTCCTCATCTCCCTTCATGAGAAAAAAACTAGGATTCTTCCCCCATTTTACAGAGGGAAAATCAGAGGCCTAGAGAGGGGGAACAAATAGCCCTGAACAAACAACAGTTGAGAAATGAAACAAACAAACCAAAAAAAAAAATAGGCATTCTGACTTCTCATCTACACAGCTTGGGCAGACTGCTCTTAAACTAATGTTGCTACATCAGGCCAACAGGATGACCATTCTGATCCCCAACAACCTGCATTTTGTCTTCCTCCCACATCAATCAATTAGTGGTATTTATTGAATGCTTATTGTGTGCAGAACACTGTATTAAGCGCTTGAGAGAGGACAATAGAGTTGGTAGACACAATTCATTCATTCAATAGTATTTATTGAGCGCTTACTATGTGCAGAGCACTGTACTAAGCGCTTGGGATGAACAAGTCGGCAACAGATAGAGACAGTCCCTGCCGTTTGACGGGCTTACAGTCTAATCGGGGGAGACGGACAGACAAGAACAATGGCACTAAACAGCGTCAAGGGGAAGAACATCTCGTAAAAACAATGGCAACTAAATAGAATCAAGGCGATGTACAATTCATTAACAAAATAAATAGGGTAACGAAAATATATACAGTTGAGCGGACAATCCCTGCCCTCAAGGAATTTACAGTCTAGTGGTAAAGAGACACTAAAATAAATTATGGGTAGGAGAAGCGCAAATCGCCACAAATATCTATATCTGCAAATTTCCCCAGTGCTACCTCTTTTGGCCTAGGTCACCCCATCTGTAAAATGGGCACTGGGATGAACAACCCGAGGACTGTCTCCTTTGTCTTAACTAACCTCCTCATTCATTCATTCAATTGTATTTATTGAGCGCTTACTACGTGCAGAGCACTGTACTAAGCACTTGGAATGTACAATTCGGCAACAGATAGAGACAATCCCTGCCCAACAACAGACTCACAGTCTAAAAGGGGGGAAAGAAACAACAAAACAAAACAGAACAAAACAAAACAAGTAGTCTGGCATAAATATCATCAAGATAAATAGAATCATAGATATATACACATCATTAACAAAATAAATAGAGTAAATAATATATACAAATATGCACAGTGCTGTGGGGAGGGGAAGGGGGAAGAGCAGAGGGTGGGAGAAGGGGGCATGGGGAGCGGAGGAGGAGCAGAGGGAAAGGGAGGGCTCGGTCTGGAAAGGCCTCCTGGAGGAGGTGAGCTCTCAGTTGGGCTCTGAAGAGGGGAAGAGAGTTAGTTTGGCAGATGTGAGGAAGGAGGACATTCCAGGTCAGCGGTAGGACGTGGGCCAGGGGTCGACGGTGGGACAGGCACAAACGGGGGACCGTGAGGAGGTTAGCAGCAGAGGAGCGGAGTGTACTGGGTGGGCTGTAGGAGAAGAGAAAGGAGGTGACATAGGAGTGGGCCAGGTGATGGTGGTGAAGCCAAGGGTGAGGAGTTTTTGCTTCATTCGAAGGTTGATAGGCAAACACTGGAGGTTTTTGAGGAGAGGAGTGACATGCCCAGAGCGTTTCTGTAGGAAGATGATCCAGGCAGCAGAATGAAGAATAGACTGGAGCGGGGAGAGATAGGAGGAAGGGAGATCAGAGAGGGGGCTGACACAATAAATTCAGTTGGGATATTACGAGAGCTTGTACCAGCAAGGTATAATAATAATGTTGGTATTTATTAAGCGCTTACTATGTGCAGAGCATTGTTCTAAGTGCTGGGGTAGATACAGGGTAGTCAGGTTGTCCCATGTGAGGCTCACAGTTAATCCCCATTTTACAGATGAGGTAACTGAGGCACAGAGAAGTTAAGCGACTTGCCCACAGTCACACAGCTGACAAGTGGCAGAGCTGGGAGTCGAACCCATGACCTCTGTCAAGGTAGCTGTTTGGATGGAGAAGAAAGGGCGCATCTTGGCGATATTGTGAAGGTGGGACCGGCAGGTTTTGGTGACGGATTGGATGTGTGGGGTGAATGAGAGAGCAGAGTCAAAGATGACACCAAAGTTGCAGGCCTGTGAGACAGGAAGGATGGTAGTGCCGTCCACAGTGAGAGGGAAGTCAGAGGGAGGACGGGGTTTGGGAGGGAAGAAAAGGAGCTCAGTCTTAGACATGTTGAGTTTTAGGTGGCGGGCAGACATCCAGGTGGAGATGTCCTGAAGACAGGGAGAGATATGAGCCTTGGAGGGAAGGGGAGAGAACAGGGGAAGAGATGTAGATTTGGGTGTCTTCTGCGTAGAGATGATAGTTGAAACCCTGGGAGCGAATGAGTTCACTAAGGGACTGGTTGACAGTGTCAAAGGCAGCTGAGAGGTCGAGGAGGATTAGGATACAGTAGGAGCCACTGGATTTGGCAAGAGGGAGGTCACTGGTAACCTTTGAGATGGCAGTTTTGGTGGAGTGGAGGGGACGGAAGCCAGATTGGAGGGGGTCCAGGAAAGAGTTGGAGTTAAGGAATTCAAGGCAGCGAGTGTAGACGGCACGTTGTAGGAGTTTGGAAAGTAAGGGCAGGAGGGAGATAGGACGATAACTCCAAGGGGCAGCGGGGTCAAGAGAGGGTTATTTTAGGATGGGGGAGACATGGGCATGTTTGAAGGCAGAGGGGAAGAAGCCGTAGGAGAGTGAGTGGTTAAAGATGGAAGTTAAGGAGGGGAGGAGGGAGGAGGCAATAGGTGAGCAATTAGGTGAGGGGGAATGGGGTCCGAAGCACAGGTAGAGGGGGTGGCACTTGCGAGGAGGGATTACAAGGTCCAAGCCACCAGACTAGTGATCTCTTTGGACTTTTTTTTTAAAATGGTATTTGTTAAGTGCTTATTATGTACCAAGAACTCTGGGCTTAATCAGGTTGGAAACAGTCCCTATAATAATAATTGTGGTATTCGTTAAGCGCTTACTATGTGCCAGGCAATCTACTAAGCAGTAGGGTGGACACAAGCCAATCGGGTTGGACACAGTCCCTGTCTCACGTGGGGCTCCCAGTCTCCTTCCCCATTTTCCAGATGAGGGAACTGAGGCCCAGAGAAGTGAAGTGACTTGCCCAAGATCACACACAGCAGACAAGTGGCAGAGCCGGGATTAGAACCCATAAGCTTTTGACTCCCAGGCCCATGCTCTATCCACTATGCCATGCTGCTTCCTATCCCACACGATACTCACAGTCTTAATCCCCATTTTAAAGATGAGGTAACTGAGGCACAGAGAAGTGAAGTGGCTTGTCCAAGATCACACAGCAGGAAAGTGGCAGAGCTGGGATGAGAACACTGGTCCTTCTGACTCCCAGGCCTGGGCTGTATCCACTACTCCCCCATCTCATGGATGCCAATCAGGAGGTGTTTCTCTGCCACCCCACTGTTTGAGGACAACCAGAATATTTAGGGTGGCCCAGTCAGCTGGAATAAGAATCCTTCCTCGTTTTCTTCTTGACTTTTTTTCATCATTTCCCCCTTATACAACTCTCGGATAAGCGCTCTTTTTATTTTCATGGCATTTGTTAAGTGCTTACTTTGTGCCAGACCCTGTAGTAAGCGCTCAATAAGTACGATTGAATGAATGAATAATAATAATAATAATGTTGGGATTTGTTAAGCGCTTACTATGTGCAAAGCACTGTTCTAAGCACTGGGGTAGACACAGGGGAATCAGGTTGTCCCACATGAGGCTCACAGTCTTAATCCCCATTTTACAGATGAGGTAACTGAGGCACAGAGAAGTGAAGTGACTTGCCCACAGTCACACAGCTGACAAGTGGCAAAGCTGGGATTCAAACTCATGATCTCTGACTCCAAAGCCCGGGCTCTTTCCACTGAGCCACGCTGCTTCTCCTAATGAATATACTAAGCGCTGGGGTAGATACAAGCTAATCAGGTGGACACAGTCCATGTCCCAAATGGGCCTGGGAGTCTTCATCCCCATTTTACAAATGAAGGAACTGAAGCCTAGAAGAGTGAAGTGACTTGCCTGAAGTCACACAGCCGATAGGTGGAGGTGCCGGGATTAGAACCCAGGTCCTTCTGAGTCCTAGGGCTGGGTTCTACTAGGCCACACCGCTTCTCACACCTGGATTAGGAATGGAGAACCTTAGCAGAGCAATGACTTCAGTAGAAACTTTCCAGTTCCCAGAAGCAGCGGCGGAAGCTACCGCCCACTGCCCCAGGGGAGGCACCCACGGGCACTGTCCACTGCCATCGTGTGAACCCACCCACCCCTGCCCCACCCCCCAGGGACATGGCCACTCGGTGCACTGCCAATTCATTTCCTAGAATTACTCTCCTACTAAAATCCAGCCCGCACACTTCACTACTGTAACGCCGACCCACTCCTTGAATCTCGATCTTGTCTATCTCTCTGCCAACCTCTCGCCCACATCCTGCCTCTGGCCTGGAATGCCCTCCCTCTTCATATCCGACAGACGATGACTCTGCCCTCCTAATAGAAGATGCATCTCATCCCGGAAGCCTTCCCAGACTAAACCTTCCTTTTCTCGTCTCCCACTCCCTTCTGCGTTGCCCTGACTTGCTCCCTTTGTTCACCCCCATCTCTCAGTCCTACAGCACTCATGTCCACCCCCTCTAGAAATAACTGTCTGTCACCCCCTCTAGACCGTGATCTCGTTGTGGGCAGGAAACGTGTCTACCAACTCTGTTCTACGGTACTCTCCCAAGCGCTTATGCAATACTCTTCACACAGTAAGTGGATGCTAATACAATTGATTGATTGGTCTTTCGCTCAACACCAGATGCCAGAGTGGTTAAGGTTGTCTTTCCAGGCTATATATCTGTAGGTTCATCTGGCCCTGTTTAATGAGGCCGGTGGAAGCAGCTTTCTAGAGGTCAGCTCTGCTCGTCAGGTAAAATGAGACATCATGAGGCTCCTTTCGGGTTCCTTTGGAAAAGTCTTTCAATCATTCAATCAGACATATTTATTGAGCACTTATTGGGGGCGGAGCACTGTATTAAGCACTTGGGAGGGTACAATAGAACAATATAACCGACACACTCATCTCTAGACTGTAAGCTCATTGTGGGCAGGGACGGTGCTCTGCACACTGGAAGTGCTCAATAAATACGATTGAATGAACATTCCCTGCCCACAGCGAGCTCACAATTGAATTCTCCTCTAGAGGCCTGTCTGGGAGTGGTGGAAATGTTCTAGGAGTGGCCATGGTGGCGGACTAGGCTGACCGCTTCATTTTTATTGATTGTTTTCTGGGGAAAGTATGTCTAAGCTATCCACGCCCTAGTCCATAACTGGAAAGCTTGGAATTTAGAGAGCATCAAGAAGTGGTGTGGCCTAGTGGAAAGAGCCCAAGTCAATGGATCTGCATTTTAAATTCGGCTTCAACAGTTGGCCACTGTGTGACTTTGGTGACTCAGTTTCCTCATCTGTAAAATGGAGATTCCATCTCTATTCTCCCCCCTACTTAGACTGTGAGCCCCATGTGGGACAGGGAGCTTTTAACCCAATTAACTTGTATCTACTCCAGGACTTAAAACAGTGCTTGACACATAGTAAGCACTTAGCAAATACCATTAAAAAAAATTAAACACAATAATACTAATACTAATGACAGGGTGAGGCAAGTGAAGTGGTGAGGGGAGGATGGGGGAACTTTATGGCCTAACATTTCTCTTCTCTCTATATATTTAGAACACGGAGCTGGGAGTCAGAAGGACCTGGGTTCTAATCCCTAAGCTGCCACTTGTCTGCTGGTGAGCGACATGGTGACGCGGTGAGAGGAAGGTGGGGAGACTTCAGGGAGAACATACGGCCTAATGATTCTTTTATCTCTATATATACATATTTAAAAGCCTCCTAAAGATCCTCATAACTCACAGGGTAAGTGAGAAGCTATTACATGAAAACGTATTTCAACGCCAAAATAGAGGATCCTATGTTTTATTCATCATTACTATCATCTCTGCCTGAGGCCTCTTTCTCAGAGCAACTAAATGATTTTCTAAAACCATCAGCCCATCAGCAAGGCCATTCCTGATCCATCCAAGCCCTAGACTTTAGCTCTGTCACTGGCCTCTTCGAAAGGCTACCATTTTCCAGGTTTCCTGAAGCCAGATGAACAAAATTAGAGTGTTGGCAGATTAATCACAAATGGCTGTTCTGAGGAGCGCACACTCACATGTGAATCTCTACTTCAAGCCTGAAAAAGCCCATCTTCTATGGGCTCAGGGCTGGATCTGTCCCTCTCCATAAGGCAAAAAACTCTTGACTGGTGGTTTCAAGGATTCAAGAGTAGTGTGGCCTAGTGGAAAGAGCCTGGGCCTGGAAGTCAGAGGGATGGGGTTCTAAGCCCAGGTCCACCACTTGTCTTTTCTGTGATCTTGAGCAAGTCACTTCACTTTTCTGGGCCTCAGTTAAATCATCTGTAAAATGGGAATTAGGACTGTGAGACCTAGGTGGAACAGATACTGTGTCCAACCTTACTAGACTATACCTACCCCAGCACTTAGTACAGTGTCTGGCACATACTAAGTGCTTAACAAATACCATTTTTTAAAAAAGGCTCTCCACCCACTCTATCTTACATGTCTGCTCTTTTCACCCTCTAACTAATAATAATAATGATAATTGTGGTATTTAAGTGTTTGATATGTGCCAGGCACTGTACTAAGCTCTGGGGTAGATACAAGATAATCGGGTTGGATACAGTCTCTGTTCATTCATTCATTCAACAGTATTCATTGAGCGCTTACTGGATGCAAAGCTCTGTACTAAGTGCTTGGGAGAGTTCACTTTTACAAGAAACACATTCATGCCCACAATGAGCTCACGGACTAGGGGGAGAGACAGATATTAATATAAATAAATAGATAAATAAATTATAGATATAGGATATATACATTCATTCAATCCTATTTATTGAGCGCTTACTGTGTGCAGAGTCCTGTGGGGATGGGAGGGAGGATGAATGAAGAAGCAAGTAAGAGCTATGAGGAAAGGAGTGGGAGGAGAAGAGAGAAGGGCTTAGGGAAGGTTTCTTGGAGGAAATGTGCCTTTAATAAAGCTTTGAAGTAGGGGAGAGCAATTATCTGTCTGATTTGAAGAGGGAGGGCGTTTCAGGCCAGAGGTAGAATGTGGGCGAGAGGTCGGTGGCGAGATAGACGAGATAGAGTTCAAGCGAAAAAGTTAGTATTAGTGTCTGTCCCACACAGGACTCCTAGTCTTATTCCCATTTTACAGATGTGCTGACTGATGCACAAAGAAGTGACGTGACTCACCCAAGGCCACGCAGCAAAAAAGTGGAGGAGCCAGGATTCCTAGCTCATGCTCTTTGCTCTTCCCAACCTAACCTGAGGTCTTACTCTCTACTCTCTCAATCAATTAATTAATCATTCAGTAGTATTTATTGAGTGCCTACTTTGGGCAGAGCACTGTACTGAAGGCTTGGGAGAGAACAAGAGAGTTAGTAGACATGACCCCTACCTTCAATCTAGCAAGGGAGTCACACTCTAAAATAAACTGCAGGTAGGAGAAGGAACAGAGCACTGAGCCCTATACATAATCAATCAGTGGTATTTATTGAGCACTTGTCGTGAGCAGAGCACTGAATTAAGCACTTGGGAGAGTACAATATAACAGAGCTGGTAGACACGTTCCCTGCCCACAGTGAGTTTACAGTCTAGAGGGGGGAGTGCTGTGGGTGTTGGGAAGAACACTTAAGTACTTAGAGGGTATGGATGCAACTGAGAAGCAGCATGGCCTCGTGGAAGGAGCACAGACCTGGAAGTCAGAGGACCTGACTCCCGTCATCTCTAGCCACTGCACATCTCTACCCTCAGCATCTCTGAAATCCCTCTATCTGACCACAACCTCCTCACTTGTCTTCTCTCCCACACACCTCCTCTCCATAAATCTGTACTGTTCCCCACAGAGACCTCCAATTTTTTGACCCCATCCAATTTTCTCAACAATTCATAATGCCCCACTTAGTCTCCATTCCCAGACTACCTTCCCTTGATGACCAAATTGACACTCTCAACATCACCCTCTCCACTGAACTCAACTCATTCACTCCCCTATCCCTTCGTCGATCTCATACCAGTAACCCACAGCCCCGGATCACCGGCAAAGTCTGTCTCCTTCACTCTTGCGCACAAGCCAGAGAGAGCTGCTGGCAGAAATCTCCATATCAGGCCGACCTTGTCCACTTTAAGTTTATCCTTGCGTGCTTTAACTCTGCCCTCTGCTCTGCCTGGCAAAATTATTTCTCCACACTTATTGACACCCTTGCCCATCACCCTCACCATTTATTCCAGACATTTAACTCCCTCCTCAAACTCCTGCCCCCCTGCCTCCCCCATTCCTTGACCCCAATGACCTGGCCACCTACTTTATTAAGCAAATTGACACTATCAGGCATGATCTCACTAAAATCTCCCCTGCACCTCCTCAGTCCCTCCTCACTCCTGCCCCCTTTTCAACTCTCCCATCTTTCCCAGCAGTATCTCACAAGGAGATCTCCTACCTTCTCTCAAATCCACCCCCTCCTCCCACGCATCCGACCCCAACCCTTTGCACCTTATGAAAACGCTTGTCCCTTCCCTTCTTCCCTCCCTAACAGCCATCTTCAACTTTTGATCTCCAATGGCTTCTTCCCCACTGCTTTCAAACATGCCCATGTCATTCAACTCTTCCTCATCACTCCAGACACCACAGGAAAGAACAAGATAAAGCTGGTAGAAATGATAAAAGGAATAGCAATTTTCTGTGCCCCAGGTTTGAGTCCAAAGAGTCTTAGAAGGGGATTAATACATCAACACAGAGCAGGGGGTGCCCAGCATTCTCCTGCTCACATATATATCTGGTATGCTGTATCTCAGAGAACAGGCTGTCGGCATGAGTGTTTATGCATGCTTCTGAAAGGGAGCTAATATGGGCTTAATTCATTCTGAGGGTTCTTTTGGGGAAGGAAAGAAACTTTGCCCCCAGTATCCTAATTTTCCCTAATTTTCTCTAAGTTTCTGTTTTGAAGAGTTCAAATGAGAGGTCACCTAGTTCTCCATCTATGTAGTATTCATCGAGCGCCTACAATGTGCTCATCTTAAATTGAGAGGTGTCCATCTTGGGAAAGCAGCGTGGCTCAGTGGAAGGAGCCTGGGCTTCGGAGTCAGAGGTCATGAGTTCGACTCCCAGCTCTGCTACTTGTCAGCTGTGTGACTGTGGGCAAGTCACTTCACTTCTCTGTGCCTCAGTTACCTCATCTGTAATATGGGGATTAACTGTGAGCCTCACGTGGGACAACCTGATTACCCAGTATCTCCCCCAGCGCTTAGAACAGTGCTCGGCACATAGTAAGTGCTTAACAAATACCAACATCTTATTATTGAAGAGTTCTGGGGAAGGAGATTCCACAACCAATATTCAATTTGAATCTTCACACTGCAAAAGAAACTCCCAAAATCTCATGAGGTCCAGAAGGGGAAACATGGTCAAAAGGAGAAACCTCTCTGATGGCTGAGAAGCAGTAAGGCCTAGGTTCTAATTCGCAGCATGATTTAGTGAATACAGCATGGGGTTGGGAGTCTGAAGGTCATGGGTTCTAATCCTGATTCTGCCATGTCTGCTGTATGGCCTTGGGCAAGTCACTTAACTTCTCTGGGCCTCAGTTACCTCATCTGTAAAATGGGGTTTAAGACTGTGAGTCCCATGTGGGACAGGGACCCCCATGTGGGACAGGGACCGTTTCCAACCCAATTTGCTTGTATCCACCCTAGCTCTTAGTGCAGTTTTCTGGCACATAGTAAGCGCTTAACATATACCACAATTATTATTATTATTACTATTATTATTCTAATCCTTGCTCTACCACCCGTATGCTATGTGACCTTAGGCAAGTCACTTAATTTCTCTGGGCCTCAGTTATCTCATCTTAAAATGGGGATTAAGGTTGTGAGCCCTATGTGGAACAGGGGCTTGTTTAACCTGATTAGTTTGTATCTACCCAAGCGCTTAGTACAGTGCCTGGCACATAGTAAGCACTTAACAAATACCACTAAAAAAAGCTCCTTTTAGATCTCACTCACTGGCTTCTCTTCTATTTCTCAACCCTTAACTGTGAATGACCTGCAAGACCTCCCTATTCTTCTCACCCACACTCAGCTCTCTTGGGGAGCTCATCTGCCCATCTATCACATCTTTGCAGGGGACTCCCAAATCTACCACTCACCAATTCTACAATCCAAATCTTCCTCTTGTTCCAGAACATCTCAACTTGTATGTCCTTCCATCTGCCCTTCAAATCGAAATGCTAACACTGAACTAACTACTTATCTTCCTTATAGAGAAGGAAGCGTGCTTATAGAGAAGCAGCGTGGCGTAGTGGAAAGAGCACGGGCTTGGGATTCAGAGGTCTTGGGTTCTGATCCCGGCTCTGGCACTTGTCAGCTGTGTGACTTTGGGCAAGTCACTTCACTTCTCTGGGCCTCAGTTACCTCATCTGTAAAATGGGGATTAAGACTCTGAGCCCCACATGGGACAAGCTGATTATCTTGGATCTACCCCAGCGCTTAGAACAGTGCTTGGCACATAGTAAGCACTTAACAAATACAATCATCATCATCTTCCCTCCTAAACGCCCCCTCTCCTAACTTTCTCAACTCTGTCTATAACACCACCATCTCCTCTGTTTCAGAAAATCCACAACCTTGACATCATCCCCTACCCTTACTGTCCTACCAGTTCCTCCACAGCATTTCCTTTTCATCCAAATGATTTATCTTATCAGACTCACTGGTCTTCCTGCCTAAAGCCTTTCTCCTATTTGATCTACCCTACACTCTATTGCCTGAATCATCATCTTTGAAATGTCAATTGGCATATCTGAATCAATCTGGTATTTATTCAATATGTGCAGAGCACTGTTCTTGGGAGAGTACAATAGTGGATCCCTAATCTTGAGGACCTTACAATTGGTGTAGGAGTCAGACATTAAAATAAATTACAGGTAGGGGAAGCAAGAGAGTATAAAGATACGTGCAGAAGTGCTGGGGGTAGGGGTGGGGTGAGTATCAAAGTGCTCAGGGGGTACAGACCCAAGTGCTTAAGCAATACTGAAGGGAATGAGAATGAGAGAAGGCAGAGAAGGCTTTTTGGAGGAGTAGGACTTGGAAGATGGGGAGGGTGGTGCACTTCTCAGAAACCTCCAATAGCTACCTATTTCCCTCTGCATCAAGCAAGAACTCTTTACAACTGGTTTCAAGTCTCTCCACTAGCTTGCTCCATCTTACATGTCAACTATCTTCATCTGCTACTCCCTAGCACACACTCTATGATCCTCCCAAGTTCACCTAACTGTACTCCTTCTAAGGTTGGGAGCCCTCCAAAAGACAGGGAAAGTGTCTAACTCCTAACTGTATATTCTCTTCCAGTGCTTAGTACAGGGATCTGTTCCCAGTAAGAGCTTAATAAATCATATTACTACTACTACCCTCTGTCTTGGAACACCCTCCCTCTTCATATTTGACAATTACTCTCCCCCACCTTCAAAGCCAACTGAAGACACATCTCCTCAAAGAGGCCTTCCCTGACTAAGCCCTCATTTCCTCGTCTCCTATTCCTTCTGCATCACCCTTGCAGCTGGATTTGCTCCCTTTATTCACCCCTCCCTCAGCTCCACAGCACTTATCCATAATTTATTTATTTTAATGTCTGTCTCCCCCTCTAGACTGTAAATTCATGGGCAGGGAATGTGTCTACTAACTCTGTTATAGTATTATATTGTACTTTTCCAAGCACTTAATACAGTGTTCTGCACAGACTAAGTGCTCAATTAGTGTGATGGATTGATTGATTGGTTGATATTACCTTGTTCTCATCTCTCTCAGCTCCAACCCCTTGCTCATGCTGTTCCTTTGGCCTGGAGCTCCCCCAACCCCAAATATTTCAGACCACAGCTCTCCCCCATCTTCATTCATTCATTCTTTCAATAGTATGTATTGAGCACTTACTATGTGCAGAGCACTGTACTAAGCACTTGGAATGTACAATTTGGCAACAGATACAGACAATCCCTGCCCAATGATGGGCTTACAGCCTAAACAGGGGAGACAGCAAAGCAAAACAGAACAAAACAAAACAAGACAACATCATCAAGATAAATGGAATCAGGGAGATATATACCTCATTAACAAAATAAATAGGGTAATAAATAATATATACAAATGAGCATAGTGCTGAGGGGAGATGAGGGGAGTTCTGAGAAAAGATGGGAGGACTTCCATCTCTTATCCTCCAATTTCCATGGCACTGAACATTTTAAGGGAAGCAGCGTGGCTCAGTGGAAAGAGCCTGGGCTTCGGAGTCAGAGGTCATGAGTTCGACTCCCAGCTCTGCTACTTGTCAGCTGTATGACTGTGGGCAAGTCACTTCACTTCTCTGTGCCTCAGTTACCTCATCCATAATATGGAGATTAACTGTGAGCCTCACGTGGGACAACCTGATTACCCAGTATCTCCCCCAGCGCTTAGAACAGTGCTCGGCACATAGCGCTTAACAAATGCCAACATTATTATTATTATTATGTAAACACCCTCGTGAGACCAAGCAATAGAGCTTCTAGGAAATGTGTTTAACTCCACCTCTTGAATTAGCTCGGTAAAGACCCTCACTTCAAAGCCCAAAGCCTGCCTGCTCCTCTCTCTCCACCAAATGGCTGAGTAAATCCACCGGGAACATCTCATCACAACTCCCAGGGCCCCTGCTTCTGGCATGCCTCCTGCACCGAGGCCACAAGATTCTAAGCTGCTGCAGTGTACCCCTCCAGCTTCTCTCTCCACCACATGGCCAAGCAAATCCATCGGGAAACTGCTGTTCCCTCCCCACAGCAAAGTCCAGGCCCCACAGCAACCTCCTCTACTGGACTGCCACGCTACCTCCTCAGGAACCCGTGAGGAGACTTCATCCCGACCTGCCCTGCACCACACTGGCAGGGCAGAGTAAAACAACCACAGCCTGGCACCACCTCTGCAAAAGCTCAGGAAGACTGTGGCAGCTGCTGCTGGAGCGCTCACTGTGGCTGCAGTTGTGACTGTGGACTCTGAGCCATGACGAGCTTGAAATCTGCACCTCTGGCCACAGTACCCTACTGAGTTTTGTTTTTTGTCTTTATGTTGTCTCGGTGTTTTACATCATCTCTCCTTACATGTCAGTCTCCAGTTCCCTCTCCCACCTTATATTCTTAGATCACGAGCCCCATTAGGGGTAAGGACCCATGTCTAATTCCCACCTGTGTATTCTTTCCCAGTGCGTAATACAATGTTTCCCAGTATTTGGTACAGCACTGAGAAAGTGTTAAGAAACACTATTAGTACTACTACTATTGAAATTCTATTTCTTCCAGTTTATCTACAATTAATTCAAAACAACAAAGTTGTGTTAACCAAACAACCACCCTTAACATTAACCATTGTATATTATTTACTTAACTATTTCACCCTGACATTTGTATTGCTTCCATTTTGTCTCTATACCCAAACTACTGTCTCTTGATGCGCAAAGTGACGCCCTCAACACTACCCTCTCCACTGAACTCAACTCCCTTGCCCCTCTGTCCCTCTGCTGGTCTCGTATCACTAACCTGCAACCCTGGATCACCTCCACTGTACACTTCCTCTGCTCCTGTGCCCGAGCTGAGGAATGTTGTTGGTGAAAATCCAGACATCTCTCTGATCTTGTCGCCTTTAATTAATTCTTACCTGGTTCTATTTGGTCCTACCCTCTGCCCATCAACAATACTTCTCCTTCCTAATTCACTCCCATACCCACTGCTCCGCAATGACCTAGCCACATACTTCATCAGCAAAATTGAAACCATCAGGTATGATAGCCCCAAAATCAAACCTCCAATTCCTCTCTCCTCCTTCACCCTCTTCAACACTCCCTATATTCCCTGCAGTAACTCAAGAAGAGCCTTGAGTTAGTTCTTTATCTCCACCCACTCCACCTCTGCTTCTGACCCCATTCCCTCGTACCTTTTTAAAACACTTACCCCTTCCCTTCTTCCCTCCTTGACTGCCATCTTCAACTGTTCACTTTCCAACAGTTTCTTCCCCACTGCTTTCAAACATGCCCATGCCTCTCCTATCCTAAAAAAACCCTCCCTTGACCCGGTGGCTCCCTCCAATTATCACTCCATCTCCCTCCTACCATTCCTCTCCAAACATCTTGGGAGAGTTATTTACATCCATTGTCTCCACTTCCTGTACTTCAATGTTTTCCTTCATCCCCTCCAATTTGGCTTCCACCCCCTTCACTCCACAGAAACAGGTAACCAGTGACCTTCTTCTTGCCAAATCTATCCTAATTCTCCTAGATCTCTTAGCTACCTTCTACACTATAAACCACCCCTTCTTCTTGAAACATTTTTCAACCTTGGATTAACTGACACTGTCTTGTCTTGGGTCTCCTCTTTGACCACTCCTTCTCAGTTTCTTTTGCTGGCTCCTCCTCTGCCTCCCACCCTCTGCCAAGAAGGATCCCTCAAGGCTCAGTTCTAGATCCCCCTCTATTCCCCATCTACACCTACTCCCTTGGAGGACCCATTCGCTCTCATGGCTTCAACTACCATATTTATGCAGATGATTCCCAAATCTACATCTCCAGACCTGATCTGTCTCTTGCAATCTCACATTTCCTCCTGCCTTCAGGACTTCTCTTCCTGGATATCCTGCCAACACCTTAAACTAAACATGTTTAAAACTGAGCTCTTTGTCCTCCCACCCAAACCCTGTCCTCCCCCTGTCTTTTCCATCACTGTAGACAATACACTATCTTCCCTATCTCACAAGCCCATAACCTTGGTGTTACCCATTTTTTAAAGGTATTTGTTAAGCGCTTACTATGTGCCAGGCATAAGTGCTGGGGTAGATACAAACTAATCAGGTTGAACACAGTCCCTGTCTCACTGGAGGCTCACGGTCTTAATCCCCATTCATTCATTTATTCAATCGTATTTATTGAACGCTTACTGTGTGCAGAGCACTATGCTAAGTGCTTGAGAGAGTACAATATAACAATAAATAGATACATTCTCTACCAATGAACTTATAGTCTAGAGGGTGAGAGAGATATTAATGTAAATAAATTACAGATATGTATGTAAGTGCTGTAGGGCTGGGAGAGGGGATGAATAAAGGAAGCAAGTCAGGGTGGTGCAGAAGGGAGTGGGAGAAGAGGAAAGGGGGGCTTAGTCAGAGAAGGCCTGCTGGAGGAGACATGCTTTCAATAAGGCTTTGAAGTGGGGAAGAGTGATTGCCTGTCCAGTTTGAGGAGGGATGACACACAGGCCAGAGGGAGGACTTGTGTGAAGGATCGGTGGGGATATATCCAAGGTGGAGGTACAGTGAGAAGGTTGGCATTAGAGGAGCGAAGTGTGTGGGCTGGGTTGTAATCGGAAAGTAGTGAGGTGAGGTAGGAGGGGGCAAGGTGATTGAGTGCTTTAAAGCCAATGGTGAGAAGTTTTTGTTTGATACAGAGGTGGATGGGCAACCACTGGGATTTCTTGAGGAGTGGGGAAACATGTCCTGAATGTTTTTGTGGAAAAATGATTCAGGCAGCGGCGTGAAGTATAGACTGGAGTGGGGAGAGGCAGGAGGCTAAAAGGTCAACAAGGAGGCCGACATAGTAATCAAGGTGGGAGAGGATAATGATTGTATCAACGTGGTAGCAGTAGGGATGGAGAGAAAAGGGCAGATTTTAGCGATGTTGCAAAGGTGGAAACAACAGGATTTAGCGATCGATTGAATATGTGGGTTGAATGAGAGACAGGAGTCAAGGATAATACCAAGCCTACGGGTTTGTGAGACAGGAAGGATGGTGGTGCTGTCTACAGTGATGGGAAAGTCAGGGGGAGGACAGGGTTTGGGTGAGAAGATAAGGAGTTCTGTTTTGGACATGTTAAGTTTGAGGTGACTGGAGAATATCCAAGTAGAGATGTCTTGAAGATAGCAGGAAATGTGAGACTGCAGAGAGGGAGAGAGATCAGGGCTGGAGATGTAGATTGGGTGTCATCTGCATAGAGGTGGTTGTTGAAGCCATGGGAGCGAATGGGTCCTCCAAGGGAGTAGGTGTAGATGGAGAATAGAGGGGGACCTCAAACTGAGTCTTGAGGAATCCCTCTTGGCAGAGGGTGGGAGGCAGAGGAGGACCCCATGAAGGAGACTGAGAATGAGTGGCCAGAGAGATATGAGGAGAACCAGGAGAGGACAGTGTCAGTGAAGCCAAGGTTGGATAATGTTTCCAGGAGAAGCAGGTGGTTGACAGTGTCCAAGGCAGCTGAGTGATCGAGGATGATTAGAATGGAGTAGAGGCTGTTGGGGCAAGAAGGAGATCATTGGTGACCTTTGAGAGGGTGGTTTCTGTGGAGTAAAGTGGACAGAAGCCAGATTGGAGGGGGTCAAGGAGCGAGTTGGAGGGAATTTGAGACAGTGGGTGTAGACAACTCATTCAAGGAGTTTGGAGAGGAATGGTGGGAGAGAGATGGGGCAATAACTGAAGGGAGCCATGGGATCCAGGGAGGGTTTTTTTTTTTTAGAAGAAGAGAGACAGGGGCATGTTTGAAAGCAGTGGGGAAGAAGCCTTGGGAGAGTGAGATGAGGCAACTAAGGCACAGAAAAGTGGAGTGACTTGCCCAAGGTCACGCAGTAAACAGGCAGTGGAGCTGGCATTAGAACCTAGGTCCTCTGACTCCCAAGCCCACCCTCTCTCTGCTAGGTCACACTGCTTCCACATGACTCAGTCCTTGCCCACCCTTGGCTTGAGCAAGCAACAAGGCTTCTGAGAGTCCTGTGTGTGGGGGGGGAGGCTGACTCCAGAGCTGGGGTTTAAGGTTGCTCTGATCCACGTTTGTCTTGCCTAACCACCAGAAGAGTTGTCTTCATGCCTGTAGATGGACTGTTTGAAAAGCATCCAGCCTTTCTGGAATCCTTTGCCTCTTGAACATTCTTTCTTCTGGGGAGACAGCTAGACAGCTTTTGACTTCCTGCTTTTGGGGTTTTTTTATGGTATTTGTTAAGCACTTAAAATGTATCTGGCACTGTACTAAGTACTGGGGTAGATATAAGATAATCAGGTTGGACACGGTTCTTCTACCACATAAGGCTCACATTCTAAGTAGGAGACCTCTCTCTTCTATGTCATCTATGCACTTGGATGTGACTTGTGAGAATTTGATATTTGCCCCACCCTCAATCCCACAGCACTTATGTACATATCTTTAAACTATATATTATAAATTATTTATATTATCTGTCTTCCCCTCTAGACTGTAAGCTCATTGTGGGCAGGGAAAATGTCTGCTAACTCTGCTGTATTGTAGTCTCCCAAGCACTCAATACAGTGCTCTACACATAGTAAGCCCTCAATACTACTCAATTGATTGATGGATTCTTCTTGCTCCCATTATTTATAAATACATTTTGTTTTTGCCTCCCCCATTAATAATAATGGTATTTGTTTGTGAAGCGCTTAGTATATGTAAGCACCTTATTAAGCGCTGCAGTAGATACATGATAATCAGGTCTCACATGGGTCTCCCAGTCCAAGAAGGAGGAAGAACAGATATTGAATCCCATTTTGCAGATGAGGCAACTGAGGCACAGGGAAGTTAAGTGACTTGCCCAAGACCACAGAGCAGGTACTTGGTGGACCTGGGATTAGAACTCTGACTCCGAGGCCCGTACTTTACCCAATAGGCCAGTGCTGCTTCTCATTAGATCGTGTGCTCTTAGATGGCCGGCAATATACATCTTGCTTCTTTTGAACTTGCCTTTCATCTTTAAACCAAAGGACAACTCTACTACTATTACTGTGCTCCCAAGCACCTAATACAATGCTCACAGTGCTTAGTAGGTGCTCAATAAATACCAATGATCGATTGGAAGAAGCTACTTGTAGGGCCCTACAGAGAGTTAATAGTGGGTCTGGAATTACAACACAAATAACCTCCTTTCCAGGGCAGACTTGGGCCCGGCTCTACTCCCATCCCAGAGAGCAGCCATTTGAGGGGAGCGAGGGAGTGGCAGGTCCAACAGAGTTAGTGTTAGCAGCTGATTGTTCTTAGTTGCCTGGCAACAAGCCAGGGGAGCCTGAGTGAAGAAGGATGCTGCAGGAGGGGAGAGGCTAGGAGAGCAAGGGAAGCTTGAGTGAGTCAATAATGTATATTGAGTGCTCACTCTGCAGAGCACTGTACTAAGGACTTGGAAAAGTACTAGAGAATCCTGAGTGAAAAAGGGCACTGAGGTGGAGATAGGGGTGCACCTCTGAATAGCGATGATGTCAGAGTCAGATGAGAGTAACGTCCTGCAGTTCCAGCAGCTCTGCTCTCCAGTCATTTCTCCCTGAGCATGGCCAGGGTCTCTCCTGTCACCCTCCTTATCCCTCCAACTACTTTCTAGCCCATTCTGAGAGGTGAAGAGGGGTGGAGGAGGGAAACCATACCATTCCAGGGATACCATATCATCTCCCCTACCCCCCACCGACCCATCTCCCCAAGTCCTAAGTTGCTCTGCCTTCATGGGGAACTGGGTTTGCTAGGGAGACCAAGGGGCTTTATTGGTGTTTAGGCTCAGCATCCAAGTTTCCCCCTTCTTCCCTAACTCTTAGATTGTGAGTCCATTGCATAGGCTATGGACTGGGTCCAACCAGATCATCTTTTATCTAATTCTAGCTCTTAGCACAGTGCTTGGCACAGAGTCCATAAATGCTTAATCAATACCATAACCACTTCCCCTCAAGGCTAAAACTTGCCAGGCCACCTACCAGCTGGGGAGGCAACATCTGGTCTATTTTCAGCCTTGTGGGCCTTGGCCAAGCTTGGCCTACAGGTAGCAGAATGAGGCTTAAAGGGAAAGGCTCAGCTCCCCCAAGGCCCTCAAAGAGCTCTCTATAGCTTCAGCAGCCAGGAAGAGGTCTGGTCCTTGAAGGCCCTAAGGAGAACGTGCAATGGAAGGAGGTAGAGGCTAGTGACTAACCTGTTACTCTCGGAGCTAAGGTTTTTGCAGACCTCATGCTGTGCTTTGTGGTCAGATAACTACCCAGGCACATTGGGCTAATAGTGTGGATCAGTAAGGAGCTTGCAAAGAGGCTTAATCAGCTCAACCATCCGTGGTGTTAATGTTAACATGCTCCCCAAGCTTCCTCATAGCTAGTCCTGAAGTTGTTTGCCCTCTTCCCTCACCATGCCTTTCACCAAGGCTGACTGGTTGCAATCCCCACCTTCTCTGTTCTTCCTCCCCTGGAAAGAGCATAGAGACAATGAAGCAGTACAAAATTAGAACTAGAAGAGAAGCAAGGTCCCTATACTCTCTTCATTCTGAAACTCTCCCAGCCCCAGAGATTCCAGACACCAGTAACAAGGGGTTTAAAATTTTATTGTTTTAAATACAGCTAGACCACGCTCCACCTCCATAGAATAAAGGCTACTGAAAAATCTGGATCTTTGCACACACACACAAGCATACACACTAATGCACACACACACACACACACACACACACACATCCTTCCTGTCCCATCTCAGTTGGCAAGACTAGCTTTGGGCTCCATACCCTCAACCTCCCTGAGCTGGGCTTCCCCAGATGATGTAGGACCAGACTGTCTTGAGAGAAATCTCTCAGACCTGGAGGGGACCTGGGAAGAACCCCTGCCTTCTCACCCCCTTACCCCCGACACACCCACAACCTTTCCTGCCTCCTCAGAACTACTCTGAAGAGACACAGAACCCAGACAGATGAGTTTCTGAAACTCTTAAAACACCTCACTTGGGAGGATGTCACCAACACACATGACTTGGTCATTATCGGGTTGGTTGCTTTTCTGCTAAAAATTGGTTTGCTCATTTGTACTGACCCAATCCTGCCCTGGATCTATGCATCGGGTTGAAGGGGGAAGCAAGATAGGGGAAGAAAGAGGGGGCCTTTAACTCCTAGGATAGAAGTAAATGAGATACCTTTAAGGGAGCAGTAGGAAGAGTATAATAGGGATGGCCAGGAATTGGGCACCAATGAAATATTTCTTCTAAGAAACTTTAGGTCAGGGACTATGGAAGCACAATAGGGAGGGCCAAGAGATTATTCACTAGCCAACTATAAGGCAGAGTTCCTCTGCTACCCACCTTCCTCCCTTCTCCAACTAAGACTGTAGTGTGCTAACCTGGCACATAGCACCAAGGCCCATTTGCAACCTCCAGGGGTGAGGTAGAGGGCATATGAACTACCCAGCTGGATGCCAGAGCACTACCCTTGCCTACTGGCGACTTCTCCCCTTCTGATAGTTTCCTAGAAGGACACAGCAATGGGCTCTACCTAAAATTCCAAGGAAGAAACCAGGAGGGAGAGTAACATTCTGAAGGTTCGGGGTGAGGATGGAGACAGAGGGACTCTCCTGGAGGAGCTACCACACTGCTATCTATCCTATAAACTGTAAGCTTACTGTGGGCAGGGAAAGTGTCTACTGTTATTGTACCCTACCAAGTGCTTAGTACAAGGCTCTGCACACAGTAAGCATTCAATAAATAAGATTGATGTAAACAGGGAGGTATCCCAGAGAGGAGTGCTGAAAAGCCAAGACCACTGCCCCTGGCTTTAGGGAGAGAGCACAAGTGGGGAGGGGAAGTACTTTATCTGAGGACCACTGAATTCCCTACACTACAAAGGAGGGACAGGACTCTCCCCTAGTCCCCTGTGTACCTGTGGCTTAGTCCTTTCAGGGTTAGAGGACAATTTCAGGACAAATCCACTTAGTGAGGTCCCTGAGACATTCTTAGATTCTTGGCTCCACTTACTACAAAGGAATAATCTAACATATACCAGTTTTTCACTATAAGGGACAGGGAAGGGAGGTAACTTATCAACAGCCTGCATCAAATTCTCAAAGAGAGGAAAAATCAGTTACCAAAAATGAAATGCCACATTTCTAACCCTGTCTTCCACTTGGTCATGATCCCAGTCATACTCTCTCCCCATTGATAGCAGAATGTGAGGTCTGGAGCCCAAGAAACTAGGAAAAAACACATTCAAGCTTAAAATCCCATATGGCTAACACTTGTGCCTTTTGAAAACCATTCCAGTTTTGCAGTTACCTGGCTCAGGTGGAAAAAGTATCTTAGTCCAGAGCAATCCAGGGCAAGAGAAGAGGCCAAGAAATGGGTACCCCTTGGCCCTGAGACCAAGATTCCAGCCCTGCTGCCCAGTCCTAAGCAGATCTGTTCCTCTCTGCAGTGGGCAGATAGGGGGAAAAACTCAGTTGCCTATCTTTCTATGACACAATAATAATGATGGCTTACTGGAAAGAGCACGGGCTTGGGAGTCAGAGGACATGGGTTCTCACCCCGGCCCCACCATGTGTCTGCTGTGTGACCTTGGGCAAGCCACTTCACTTCTCTGTGCCTCAGTTACCTCATCTATAAAATGGGGATTAAAACTGTGAGCCCCCATGGGACAACCTGATTAACTTGTACCTACCCCAGCACTTAGAACAGTGATTGGCACATAGTAAGTGCTTAACAAATACGATAACTATTAATTATTATTATTACACTGTCCCTATCCCACATGAGTTCACAGTCTTAATCCCCATTTTACAAAGGCAACTATGGCACTGAGAAGTTAAGTGACTTGCCCAAGGTCACACAGCCAACAAGTGGTAGAGCAGGATTAGAATCCAGGTCTGGCTGGGGCCAATTTTTTGCTTGAAGGTAATAAAAGTTTTCTATTGGCTCAGTGTGAATGCAAATGAAATCCTGACACCCTTGCACAGAATCCAGGTGTGGCGGGCCAGACACAAAGGAGAACATGCAGACCTGAGCCAAAGATCAAGAGGGCTTTGGGGAAATGATAATCATTCTCCCTGGGATGTGGCCTGGAAAGATAGTAGAGAATGGTTCCAAAGAAACAGCTTCTGAAACTACGGCTTGCAGAGAGTACAACTTGGTTTGAGAAGATGCAGAGAAAGGCAAGTGGGGATCTTGGGTGTCAAGGAACCACCACGTTGGGAGAGGGGACTGGGACTGGAGCAATGCAGTATACTGGGGGAATACAAGGCAGTTGGGGAAGGTTGCAAGGATGCCAGCCAGATTCTAATTAACCCAGAATAATTCCAAACTCACCCCTGATATAGACCTGTTCATCCTGACCCCAGGCCAAGAAAGCAAGCAGGCTGCCTGCCAACCTGCCCCATCCCAGAAGGGCTATAGAGAAAAATTAAATTCAGCTTTCTTCCCTATTGTCACTCACCCTAGACAAGAGAAATATTTGCCAGGATGGATTTATTGGGGAGGCCCTGACAAAGCAACCCTTCTCAGGTCTGACCTGACTTACCAGTTCTTTGGAAAGGGCCATATACCCCTCCCCGTCTACAGGTGAAGAAACCAAACACATGTCTGTAAACAAAGAAATAAATAAGCCTGCCAGCAGTCAAGTTCCCTGCTGCAGTTCCACTGGAAAGTTCAGTAACAATACCCTACTGACACCTGAGATTAACCAGAAGTGTAATTGTGTGGGGGGAGAGGGTAGCAGGGAGGCAATGATATTTTGATAGAGATTTTGATAGAGATTGCCACCAATTTCCCAAACATCTTTAACAGTTTCCCTTTAAGAGGAAGGGATTGGGCTAGAGACTGAGGCAGACTCATGAGGCCCAGATAAGATAAACCAGAGGCCAGCTCATCACCAGGCTTCACATTCCCTGCCAGCCCCCAAGTGCCCTGTTCAGCTCTGTTAGGCTAAAGGGAGAATATCACTGGAGACCATGGAAAATATTCCAACTCTTGTTGTGGGACTGGGTTAAACCAACTGAATTCTAACTTTCCTCACCCTGAGCAGTTAAACCCCTGGAGCTCAGGAGAATATTTTGGAGAATGACACCAGCAACTTAATCTGCTTTATGGAATTTCCTGCAAAGTGAATTCAAACTGACTTCTGAATCACATTGGCGGTGTCTCCCCCAAACACCTTAAACCCAATCAGTTTGTGTTATTTGTCCCATGCTTGTGAATGAGCAATTCACAAAGGGCCAAATGAGGATCCAAAGGACCAAAAGTAGTGATTGTACACACAGTACAAGAGTCAAAACACACACACACACACACACACACACACACACACACTCTTCAAACCTCCAAGAGGAATGAGTCAACATGGGCCTCCTCAGCTCCTTGAGGTCACACACCCTGCTAGCTAGGAGTACTTGGAGTCCCAGCTTCTCATCAACTTGGATTCTACATTTAATATATAGCTAAAAAAACCATAACCATCACTATGCACATAAATAGAAATTATTCCTTCTCTAAAGTCCTGCCTCCTTTTAGGCAAGACAGACAATTAAGAACAGTCCTTCAACTGAATCCTTTGGATGGGGGTTCAACTCTATGGGAAGGGTTTTCTGTAAGTTTAAGAGATGAGACATCCTAGGAGCTCTGGGAATTCTTGTTGCAAACGAGGCTCGGATCAACTCATTTCCACCTCCAAAGGGGTTATAACCTGAAAGACTGTGGAACATCTAGTGCAGATCAGAGGAAACAGAATCAGGGTTCAGCCCTCTTCCCAAACTCTCTTCATCCAGTCTCAGCAAAAGCTACTTCAAGTTGTCATGACTTGATAAACAGTGTCCAGAAAGAACATCCACTCTTTTTCCCAAGCTTCCCCAATGATAACTGCTGGTGCATGCCTTATGGCCCGCCCCGAACCCTTTGTCATCGTGCCAAGGAAACAGGAAGAGGAGCTGTCACTTCTCAGCTGTTGCTTCACTTGTTCAGTCTCACCATGATGGAAACAATTAAAACAATTATGTGAGATAGTTCTTGTCTTATGACTTTGGCTCTGAGGAAGATCCATGCCATTCACTCTGCTATGCAAGCATTGGATAGAGTGGAAGAAGGGAGCAGAAAAGAGATGAAATCAACCCAGTCACTGAGCAGGAACAACAGCAGGTGGACAGGAAGCTGAAGAGGGAAGGAAAAAAAGGGAAGAAGGGATCAGTTCTCTGCCTTCTGTTAGCTGTTTTTTCGGGAATGTTGCTCCGTAGAGGGGCACAGTACGCCAAGCCTGGGAAGACGGGGGTCCAAGGCCCGGCCAGTCCTGTGGTGCTGGTGAGCTCAACAGTGTTCCTTCTCTTCATCACCCTGGCCAGGTGAGAGGAGTCCTGGGGTTGTGCTGAGCGCCCAATCCCTCTACCCTATAGGAGGAACTTGGCAGGGCTGGTTGTGGGACTGGCACTGCAAGGGGTAGAGGCTAGCATGTCATCGGCAGAGGTGCTTTGGTGGCCTTGGCGCTTGATCATGGCAGGGTGAAAGGCGGGGTGGCGGCGAGCATGCTTTGTCAGGTGGTCGCTGCGCATGAAACGCTTATCACAGAGTGGGCAGCAGAACCTCTTCTCCCCTGTGTGGGTGCGGAAATGCCGGGCCAGTTCATCTGAGCGTGCAAATTTCTTGCTGCAGCCCAGCCAAGTGCAGGGGAATGGCCTTTCACCTGCAGGGGAAATAAAGCAACAGACTGAGAATCAACATAAACTCCCAAGGCCGGTGACAGCCGCCCTCTAATTCCCTACTCCATTATGCAGATAATTCAGAACCCAATCCAAAATTAAGACAGGTCCTGTCCTTGGAGATCATATGCTAACTATCCCCACCGCCCAGCCCTTGGATCCTCCATTTTCTGCACCAGGAGCATGTCTCACCTTAGAGCTTGTCTCCTCCTTACTCTTTCAGCAGTAACTACTAGCTCTAAGTTCTTTTGTGTCTGTGGGAGTCTCTCAAGGCTCAGTTGTGGAGTTCCTTCTATTCTCCATCTACACCCACTCCCATGGAGAACTCATTCTTTTCTCCAAAAACTGCTTCTGCTTGATTTGTTTTTACTTCCATCTCCCCTCCCTCCCCCACAATTCCCTAAGCTCAGCAAAATGTCACTTTTTAGAGGACAGCATTTGTTTGAAACTTTTGAGCTTTATGCTGCTTTACTTCTTGTTCCCAGAGGTTCCCAGTCCCACATCCTAGAAACCTGGACACCTTTCCAGGCCTGCCAAAGGAAAACGGCATCTTGCAACCAGTTTATTTCAGGGGTACAGCCTAAAATTTTGGGGCTGAAAAAGTAGAACAGCCTCAACTGCTCATGTTTCCTGAGTTAACACTCAGACTGCACAGAACAACCCACAAAACAGGAGCTCACTCTCAGGGCCCTGTTGGAAAAACTGGAGCAGCTGCCCTACTGCCCTGGGCTTGCAATGGGAAAATGAGGTGGAGGAAGGGATATGTACAGGAGGATGAGAAGTTCAGTAAATCAGTTTTAGACATATTGAGCTTAAGGTCAGGGTAGAACATCCACGCCCTAATGTCAGGGAGGCAACAAGAAAGGGGAGACTATAGCTGAGAGGTTGGGGCTACTGAAAGAGGTTTGGGAGTCATCTGCATTGAGGTGGTAGGCAAAGCTATGGGAGAGGATGTCAAGTGGGAAGACGAGGGGACCTTGAACAGGGCCTTGAGAGACACCACCTTTAGGGGGTGAGATGCAGAGGAAGAACTGGCAAAAAAAAAAACCCCAAAATAAAAATATTATGACACCTTATTTAATGTTGTAATAGTATGCTTCAATGAAAGCAAAACATGGGAAGCAGTGTGGGCTAGTGGAAAGAACATGGGTCTGGGAGTCAGAGGACCTGGCTTCTAATCTCAGCTCCACCGCTTGACTACTGTGTGACCTTGGACAAGATACTTAACTTTTGTGTGTCTGTTATCTCATCTGTAAAATGGGAATTACATCATCTTCCCTCCTACTCAGACTGTGAGCCCCAACTGGGACAGGGACTGTGTCCAACTTAATTATCTTGTATCTGTCCCAGCACTTAATACAGTGCCTAGCACATAGTAGGCACTTAACAAGTACCACTATTAGAAGGGGCAGATTTGAAATGCAGATGAGAGATTGACAGACCGCTGGAAAGGATGAGAGTGTGTTGGGGAGAGGGCTCTAATGTTGTTAACATAGTATTAGGCAAAGCTTTCAGGGAAAGAAGGGTAGAAGTGGGGATACTGAGGTCTTCAGAAGGTAGATCTACCTCCTAAAGAAACAGTGTTGCCTAGAGGATAGAGCCCGGGCCTGGGATCTAATCTCGGCTCTGCTACTTGTCTGCTGTGTGACCACGGGTAAGTCACTTAACCTGTGCCTCAGTTACCTCATCTGCAAAATGGGGATTAAGACTGTGAGCCCCATGTGGGACACGAACTGTGTCCAACCTGATGATCCTGTGCTTAGTAAAGTGCCTGGCACAAAGTAAGCTCTAACAAAACACCATTAAAAAAAAAGATACATCTGGAGTAATTGGTGGGTTCAGTGAGAACGGTAGTTGATATGGCAGAAGTAATGTTCCTGAGCAAAGATGGCACAGTTGTAGCAAATGAGGTTGAATGAGGTGGCAGAAGTCTGGTGCCTGAATTTCCACCAACAGTCTCTGCAGCCCCAGCACAAGAATGAAAGAAGTGAAGAAGTGGAGGTGATCCAGGGCTGGGAATTGGCGGTGACAGCGAGAAGCAGCGTGGCTCAGTGGAAAGAGCACGGGCTTTGGAGTCCGAGGTCATGGGTTCGAATCCCGGCTCGGCCACTTGTCAGCTGTGTGACTTTGGGCAAGTCACTTAACTTCTCAGTGCCTCAGTTACCTCATCTGTAAAATGGGGATTAAGACTGTAAGCCCCACATGGGACAACCTGATTCCCTTGTGTGTACCCCAGCGCTTAGAACAGTGCTCGGCACATAATAAGCGCTTAACAAATACCAACATTATTATTATTATTATTATTAACAGTGGGGAAAAGGAGTTGAGTTTGGAGGAAAGAATGGACTAGAAACGGGAGGTTTGGTAAAGAATCCAACTGGCAAGATGCCTTGAGATAAGTGAAGTGTGTGTGTGTGTGTGTGTGTGTGTGTGTGTGTGTGTGTGTTGGGGGGTGGTTCTGAAGACCGGAGGGAGATCACTTAAGGGAGAACACTTCCCTGTCACCTAAGCACTTAGGTATTCAAGTAACTTATCAACAATAATAATAATTGGGGTATTTAAGTGCTGCAGTAGAGACAATGCAATCAGATCAGAAACAGTCACTGTCCCGCAAGGGGCAAGTCCCACAAGTCTAAAGGGGAGGTGAATTTATTTCATTGTCCATTTCCTCCACTAGATTGTAAACTCCTTGAAGGAAAGCATCAGATCTACTCAATCTACTGTACTCTCCCAACCACTTTATTCAGTTTCTGCAGCGTGTGCTCAATAAGTACTATTAATTGAGAGAGAGAGAGATGAGAGAAGGCTTTTTTAGTATGTACACTATATGCTCTGGGTGGGCAGGGAATGGGTCTACCAACTCTATTTTATTGTACTTTAGCAAGTGTTTAGTACAGTGCTCTACATACAGTAAGCATTCAATAAATATGATTGAATGAAATACCATTGTTTGATTTATATTTAATGGCAGAGGGGAAGAAAATAGCAAAGAACCTGAAAATGACAGTAAGAAAATTGAGGTGGGTGGGAGAAAGTCTTTTCACCCATCCCCAATGTTAACTTGGAAAAAATGCTGGACTGCAGGTTCTGAGGTTTGGGAAATAAATCCCACTTTCCCCTATCCCCAATGGTCCCTTTAATAATAATAATAATAATAATAATAATGATAATGTTGGTATTTGTTAAGCTCTTACTATGTGCAAAGCACTGTTCTAAGCACTGGGAGGATACAAGGTGATCAGGTTGTCCCACGTGGGACTCACAGTTTTAATCCCCATTTTACAGATGAGGTAACTGAGGCACAGAGAAGTCAAGTGTCTTACCCAAGTTCACATAGCTGGCAAGCTGCGGATTCAGGATTAGAACCCATGACCTCTGACTCCCAAGCCTGGGCTCTTTCCACTGAGCCACGCTGCTTCATTTTCCCAAAAAGACTCCTCACCCCAAGGGATATGCCTCTTCAAACCTATTTCCAAAGTCTGCGTCCAAAAACCAGAGCTACCTCTGAAATAGGTCAATTAAGGCCAAATTATATTCAGAGGCTTCTGAGAGAAGTTTCCTTTTCATCACCTAGGCTAACTGTGGGGACACACCCCTCTCCCACTACTAGATTCCCCCATTCACCTTGAATCAGGGAAAGGTCCTAAATCAAAAGACTCTAAACAAATAGAGTTTTGGGCAGAAGGGGAAAGAAATCATGAACAGTGTAAAAAATCCCAACAAAAAGAACACCATTTTTGGATTAAACAAACCATTTAAACCACAGAATGGTGAGAACCCAATGAAATGGACTTTTACCTTTATGGATAATTTACTCCTCATTAGCAGCTCCCTAAAAGAATGGGCAAAATAAAAAGCGAAGAAGCTCCATTTGGTTGATTTTGCTTCTCAGCAATCTAGGAAAAATGTTAGTGGGAGAAGAGGCTGATCCTTTGGCTAAAATGTGTTCTGTGTTCAATAATAATCTAAATTCTCCTGGTTAGAGATATTTGGCACTGACTATAGTTGGCTGGGTCCAAATTTGGTTTTAATCCAAGTAATTTGGAAGGGAGTTTACCAAAAAAAAAAAATCAGTGCCAATGCAGAATAAATGCCCTGGGTGCAGAATTAAATACTAAATTTTACCCCTCTTTCATGGGTATGGGCTGTTAAACCAATTGACTGTTAACTAACTCATTGTGGGCACGGCACATGCTACAAACTCTGTTATATCATACCCTCCCAAGTGGTTAGTACAGTGGTCTGCACAGTATGCGCTCAATAAATGATTAATTTGAATTTCCCACCTCAAAAAAATAATCTAAAGCCACCAGCCCTCCTGAATCTACATTAAACCAAAATAGATCACCTCTAGACCCAGCTCTCTGCTCTACCCTACTCTCTCTTTTCACTGGCAATTTACAAACCATACCACAAACTCCACAGTATGACCCATAGGCCAGCTCAGTCACTGGTGGGAGAAAGCACCCAGGAAATAGAGTTGGAAAGGCAGAAAAGAAGTTTATACTGATAGGGACCTAGGGCTAAGGCCAGGTCAATTCAAGAGGTTTCCAAACTGACATTCATCAGACTGCGGGGAATAGACTTTGCCTCTAGTGAAGTTACTACTACTAGAAATAATAGTGGTATTTGTTAAGCGCACACTTTGTTGCAAGCACTGTACTAAGCACTGGGATAGGTAAAAGATACTCAAGCTATAAACAGTCCCTGTCCCTCAGGGAGCTCACAGTCTAATGAGGAGGTAGAATAAGTATTTAATCACCATATTACAGGTGAGGAAACTGAGGCACAGAGAAGTTAGGTGACTTGCACGCAAGAGGCAGAGCCAGGATTAGAAAACTCAATTATAACTGTCAGTGACAATTTTTTTCTTTTCTTCCTGAGGCACAGAGAAGTGAAGTAACTTGCCCAAGGACACACAGCCGACATGTGGCAGAGCCAGGATTAGAACCCGGGTCTTTCTAACTCCCAGGCCCATGCTCTACCCATTAGGCCACTCTACTCAGTGAAGACCCTTCCCAGGTGGGAATCCCATGACAGTCAAGATGGTGGAAGCAGTATTGAACAGTTACACAAAACACCAGTTAAAAGGTTCTCTGAGATCCTCAATAAAAATGGGGGGGGGTGCGGGGGGGTGGGAAAGGGCAGCAGAACCATTCCATTCCCCACCAAATAGGGACCGCCTTCCCTGGCAACCCTTTATGCATCTTGTATTGGGGTATTGTGTGGGGGGGGGGGGGGCGGGTGAGGGGGAGTGTGGAGAAGAGAGCCTTACCAGTTCTGTCTTTGACCGGCATCGAAACTTAACCCCAAATCCCTTCTCCCTTTTCACTTTAAATTCAAATCATTCTAAAAATCACACACGCTTCCGGAGGAGCATCGCCCCAACCAGAGCCTGTCTAGGGCTCCATTCTACCCACTCAGCCCTGAAGTTAGTCACAGCCACTCTCACGAACTGAGCTACCTTCCCACTCCTGAATAGCTCTCTCCTCTGAACTACTTCCATTCTCACTTATCACCAAATTAAAACATGGATACGCACTCCTTAAAATGCAAACGTCGCCACTCCCGCTATCCTATCCCGTCATGATTATTGCATTAGCCTCCTTGCCAACCACCCTGACTCCTGCCTCTCCCCACTCCAGTCCATACTTGGCTCTGCTGCCCGAATCACTTTGCTACCAAAACGTTCAGTCCATGTTTGCCCCCTCCTCAAGAACCTCCAGTGGTTGCCCATCCACCGCCGCATCACACAAAAAAACTCCCTCCATCACCTTGCCCCCTCCTCCCTCACCTCGCTACTCTCCTACTACAACGCAACTCGCAAACTTTGCTCCTCTAAGACACACTTCTTACTGTACCTCGATCTCCTCTATCTTGCTGCTTAACCCTCACCCACGTCCAGCCTCTGGCCTGGAACGCCCTCCCTCCTCAAATCCGTCAGACAGTTACTCTCCCCCTTCCCCTCCCCACCACTCCAAGGCAAACCTCCTCTAAGGGGCCTTCCCTGATCAAGCCCTCTTTTCGTTTTCTTCGACTGCCTTCTACGTCGCCCTGGCTTGCACCCTTTATTCACCCCTCCCTCGACCCCGCATCCCTTATGTACATATCCCTAATTTATTGATTTATGCTGTCTGCTCCCCCTCTAGCCTCTAAACTCGTTGTAGGCAGGGAACGTCTCTCTCCCACGCGATTAGTACAGTGCTCCGCACACAGTAAGCACTCGGCCTCAAAAACCCAATTCGGAGAGGTGGAGCCTCAACACCACCCGATTAGACGGCTGGGCCATCATGTAGATGGAAATATCTTCTGAATTTAGTACACTTTGTACCCTCTCACTCTTCCTCCCCTCCCCAAATGGGCACCATGCCAAACTCGCAGTCACACCACACTGCCTAGCCCCACCCCTCCCACTCCTCACCACCCGGTCCCCACCATGAAGGCGGGAATTGACTCCCGCTTTGCAACTGTACTAGCCACACTCCCTTCGCCACTTGGCCCGATAATTCATTCATTCAATCGAATTTACTGAGCGCCTACTGTGTGCAGGGCACCGTACTTATTTACTAGTGGGGGGGGGGAGGGGGTGAAACAGACTAACTCTTTCAGCCAAATAGTTCCGTTCCCCTAAAGCTCCTAAACTTCTATACTCCGCTGTTCCCAAGCCCTCCTCATATATACACAAAGCCCCGCACACTCGGGCCGACCCGCCCGTCTCTTCCGAGCCACGCCAAAATCCCTTTTGCCGAAAGAGGGGGGGAAGCCTGCGGTCCTCCGCGTACCGTCCAGGCCCGCACTAGGAAGGGGGCGCCACCACGCGGGGGGGAGAAAAAGTGGTGAGAGAGAATGTGGCAGGGGCCGCGTGGAAAATCACCGATCCAACCTCCCCCACGCCCACCAAGTTGCGTTAAAGACGCTTCTCCCTCGTAGCCGGCAGGGAACAAAAGGGGTGGGGGGGCAAGAGGTCGGGGCGAAAGTGGAAACGGGAGGGCAAGAAACGGAGGAAGGGGGATGGCGAACGGGGTGGAGGTGAAACGATCGGGGGACGGGGCGGCGGGGAGTGCTAAAGGCGGAAGAAGGGAAAGGAGGGAGGGGGACTAGAGCGAAGTTCCAGGGTCGGGGAGTCTGTAGCGGCCGGGCTCACCTGTATGCGTTCGCATGTGAGCCTTCAGGTGGGAGGATTTCCCGTAAACTTTCAGGCAGTCTGGGAAGAGGCACGGGTGGCGCTTGCCTGGCGGCGACGGGCTGTGGCAGCGGGCGGCGGCGGGAGGAAGCGGGCTAGCGGTACCACTCTCGAGATCTCCTGTCTCGCCGGGGTAGGAACAGGACGAAGAGGACGACGAGGAGTGGCCGCTGTCCGAGCGTGTGGAGGCGGGGCGCAGCCCGCCCAGGTCCGTCAGGATGTTGGCGGCGACCAGCGGGTTGGAGGGCGTCGGGGACGCGGCTCCAGGCAGCGTGGTGAGCCCGCCGCCGGAGCTGGTCCCCGCCTTCTGCAGTGTTTCCCGCACCCCCCGGCTGCAGTCCCCAGGGGGCGGGGGCAGGGCGGCGGCCGGCCGGTGCACCACGGCGCCAGTGGAGATGGACATCAGGCACTCGGCGGCGAAGTAGTCCACGCAAGCCACCGCAGACATGCCCCACCCAGGCCAGGGCCTTAGAGTTTGGGGAAAGCGGAGCCCGGGTCGCTGCCCACGCCCGTTCCTCACTCCCTCTAACCGCTCCGCTGCCCGGCTCCGCCCGCCCCGCGCACAGAATGACGCGTCCTGACGCACCGAAGAGCGAGGGGGGCGGGCGGGGGACCCCGCCTAGGGGGGCTTGAGCCTCGGAGTCTTCCACCTCAAGGGGAAGGCCGGCCCCGCCCCCTCTCCAACTTCCCGCCACCCCGCCCCTTTTCGGCCCCGGGATGCGGTCTACCGCCCTGCCCCCGTGGCTCCGTCTCCACGTGCTCCGCAGGCAGCGCCCGCCCCCTCCCTCCCGTCCTCGGGGGTGATTCTCCTACTTCTTCCTCCGTTCCCCTCCCCCTTTCCCCAGCCTCCTGTCACCGAGACACGCCTCCATTTTCCAGAGATCGCCTCTCCCCTCGGTACCCGTTAAGACGCTCTCCCACCTCTCCTAGACCCTGCCGTTCTCTCGGGCAGTCCGTTCTCCGTCTCAGACACTCCCGCCTATCCTCCCTCTCCTCCACTGGCTCTCCTCGGAACCCAAGTACTCCTTCTCCCCCTCTCTTCCCCCGGCACTCATCCTGCCTCGCTCTCAGGTACTGCCCCGTCCCTCCCTTTCCTCTCCAGACAACATTCCCTTCTTTAGAGAAGCAGCGTAGTTCAGTGGAGAGAGCCGGGCCTGGGGGTCCGAGGTCATGGGTTCGAATCCCTGCTCTGCCACTTGGCTGCGGGCAAATCATTCACTTCTCTGTGCCTCAGTTACCTCATCTGTCAAATGGGGATAAAGACTGTGAGCCTCACGTGGGACAACCTCATTGCCCTGTATCTACCCCAGCGCTTAGAACAGTGCTCTGCACATAGTAAGCGCTTAACAAATACCAACATTACTATTATTATTACCCCCAGCACATTCACCATAGCCCCGATCTTCTCTGCCACTAGTTTTAGCACTCCCTCCCCCACCCAAGGGCTCAGGATTGGCCCCTCCCTAGCTCATTATGCCAGACCCCAAATTAACCCCAACCTCGGGCTGCGTGTTCCTGAGTTTCTTCACAAGTAGGTGCTATTAGTCTCGCTTCTCCTTGAGATACTACCCCCACCCCTTCTTGCCCCCTTGTCAAGAAGGTGAGCAGAGTTCTTACTGAGGGCAGGGTCCAGATGCCATGGAGTGGGGTGGGGGGCCGGGGCAGTAAGCGCTTAACAAATACCAACATTATTTTTCCTTGAACGCAGTGATTTTGGTCTTCGACTGTACCCTCCCGAGTGCCTCGTATAGTACCAGTAATAATAATAATAATGGTATTTGTTAAGCACTTACTATGTGATGAGCACTAATAATGTTGGTATTTGTTAAGCGCTTACTATGTGCCGAGCACTGTTCTAAGCGCTGGGGTAGACATAGGGGAATCAGGTTGTCCCACGTGGAGCTCACAGTCTTAATCCCCATTTTACAGATGAGGGAACTGAGGCACAGAGAAGTTAAGTGACTTGCCCACAGTCACACAGCCGACAAGTGGCAGAGCTGGGATTCGAACTCATGAGCCCTGACTCCAAAGCCCATGGTCTTTCCACTGAGCCACGTTCTAAGTGCTGGGGTACAGTGTCATCAGATAGTCCTAAGTGGGCCTCACATTTTCTAATCCCCATTTTTACAGATGAGGTAACTGAGGCACAGAGAAGTTAAGTGACCTGCCCAAGGTCACCCAGCAGACAAGCGGCAGAGCAGGGATTAGAACCCACGACCTCTGACTCCCAAGACCGTGCTCTTTCCACTAAGCCACGCTGCTATTAAGAGAGTAGGCACTCAATAAATGCTAGTGATTAACTGTTTGAGAATCAAGGAAGTGGAGGAGGGGATTAAAAAGCAGAAATTATCCCCTTCTCTCTACCCCAAGCCCAAGGAGGCCCTGTATCATTTAAGCTGTTCCAGGCCTTGTACCCTCCCCATCTAGGGTTGTGCTTTTGGACTGTTAATAAGCTGTGTAGAGGTGGAACAAAGGGGGCCAGTGGGGAAGGACCTATTCCAGGGGGTTAAGCAAATTCTTCAATCAATCAATTGTATTTATTGAGTGCTTACTGTGTGCAGATCACTGTACTAAATGCTTGGAAAAGTAAAGTATAATAGAGTTGGTAAATATGTTCCCTTTCTACAAGGAGCTTACAATCTAGAGGGAGAGACAGGCATTAATATAAAATTATATATTTATATTATATTAGAGATAATATTAATTGTATAGAGTATGTTATTCAAGACCTGTGCAACCAGGTTTCCATACTGCCTTGGCCCCAGACTCCCCAGCTTCTCTGAGTAGTAATAGTACCTACTGAGCATCTACTGTGTTCAAAGCACTGAACTAACCATTGGGAAAAAATATGAGTGAGAATTAGATATGATCCCTGCCCCTCAAAGAGCTAACAATCTAAGAATTAGGCAGGGGTGGGATGGTATTTCACAACAGATATAAGGAAATATAAAAACAATAAAAACATTAAAAAATAATCTAACAGGTCTGGTGGTAAAGGGGGACAGACAGGAGCCTGACCGTAGCCACCCAGAGCATCTTGAGTTCAGCCACAATCGATTCTTCCCAATGTTCTAAAATGTATGGAATCATGCATCCAACTCCCTCCTGGCTTTGTTGGTGCAGGTCGGGGGCTCCAGGTGGGTGTTACTTGGTGGTCTGGTGGGGTAGGAGGTTGAGGGGCACACTGCTGCGGTTGAGAACATCTGTACCTCACAAATGCCTGTTGAGACTCGTTGAGCTTCTGCAACCTTTGTGAGCTGGGTGGCAGGTGAGGGTGTCTCAGGGCAGTAGAAGGAATGATGGCATCTGGAACCTGCCCTCAGTGAGAACTTTGTTCACCTTCCTGACAAGTGGGCGACAAGGGGTGGGGTAGGGTTTCAAGGAGGAGGAAGGAAGCTAAGCAGCATTTGTCAGTGAGAGGAAACTCAGGAACACGCAGCCGATTGGGCTGTGGGCTAACTTGGGGTGTGGCATAATAAACTAGGGAGGGGCAATGTTGAACCCTTGGGTCAGGGAGGGAGCATAAGGCTAGTGAGTGACACACCCTTGGGGGTGTGATTGGAGTATTACAACCTAATGGGAGAGACAGACACAAAATAAATTACGGATAGGAAGAATAATAATAATGTTGGTATTTGTTAAGCACTTACTAACAGGGTAATCAGGTTGTCCCACGTGAGGCTCACAGTTAATCTCCATTTTACAGATGAGGTAACTGAGGCACAGAGAAGTTAAGTGACTTGCCCAGAGTCACACAGCTGACAAGTGGCAGAGCCGGGAGTTGAACCCATGATCTCTGACTCCGAAGCCCAGGCTCTTTCCACTGAGCCACGCTGCTTCCCAAGGGAATGGAAAGATGGATTTGAGGACAAGTAAGTGCTTGAATAGTATATGGTGTAAATCAAAATGTACAGAAGTGCTATGGGTAACAATGAACAAATTAGTGCTTACGGTGGTTAGTTGGAGGAGGAGGAGGCAGCCCCAGGGAGAAGAAAATTAATTGGAAAAAAACTTCCTGGCGGAGGTGGGATTTCAGAAAGGTTTTGAAGATGGGGAGAGCTGTGGTCTGGTGGATCTGAACTGGGGAGAGTTCCAGGTGGAGGAAGGGTGGGAGCAAGGGGTGGGAGGAGGTGAGAACAGGCATAGTAAAATGAGTTTAGGAGGAATAAAGTGTGAAGTAGGGAGTAGTGAAAGAAGAGAGTGGATAAGTAAGAGGAATAGAGTGCTTTAAAGACAATGGTCTGGAGTTTCTGCTTGATGCCCGAAGGAATAGGTAAATACTGAAGGTTTTTGAGGTGGAGAGTGATATGCGCAGAATATATGGACAGCAGAGTGAGGTATAGACTAAAGAAGGGTCTTCCCTTCTAAAAGCAGGAGGCAGGGAGACCAATGAGGCGGTTCAAAAAGTTGTCTAGCCAGGATACTAGTGCCTGGACCAGGGTGGTGGCTGTTTGGGTGGAGAGAAAAAGGTGTACATGTAGACTGGTAAACTCCTTCTGGGCAGGGAACGTGTCTACCAACTCTTTTATATGGTACTCTCCCAAGAGCTTAGTTCAGTGTTCTGCACAGAGTAAATGCTCAATAAATTTAATTGATTGATCTGGGAAATGTGGAGGAATAACTGGCAGAATTTAGTGACAGACTATGAGCTGAAAGAGAGTGAGGACTGAAGAATTGCTGATATGGGCAAACCATCTCTTCTGAATATCTTGGAGTTGCTCAACTCCAGCAACTCCAGCTATATCCAGCTTCCAAATTTTGTCCCTTTACCCAGCAAGCCATACCTTAACCCGTCTCTCTGGGGCCTGGAGCAGTCGTTTATGTCTAGCTTATTCCCTGGCACAATTAGCTCTTTAAGTTTCCATTTTACCACTCTCTGGGCCCGCCCCTAATGTAGGAGTGTAGGAAAGATTGAGCTGGGGGATTGAGAGGGAAAGAGAGATGCACTGGTCTGTATGAGCAGTGTGAAGTTGGATGGGGCTGGGGGTGTACCAAAGAGATATATCTAGGGCAAGGGAACATGGGCAAAACATTATTATCATTAATAATAATCATATTAACTGAGTGCTTACTGTGTGCAAAGCACTGTACTAAGCACTCGGGAGAGTACAACATCAGACACATTCCCTGCCCACAACGAGCTCACAGGCTTCCTACCTGAAAATGGCTTCCTACCTGAAAAAATCTACTTGATGCTGCTCAGAAGGGGGTTTTATCATTGTAGGGGCTGGGCAGGTAAAATTACTTCGGGCTGAAGCAACCATGGGGGAGAAGAGTCAGGGCATTCTGCCGAATCATAACAGAATCACAATGGCACCCCTCAGGGTTGTGCCTCCTTAGTGCTCTCCTTGCTCCTCTTTCTTATTCCCATTTCTTTTCCCAGTCCTCTTATGCTCATCCATTTGCTCCCCACCCATCTTCCAAAGTGTTCTGTGGCCAGGAACAGATATCCTGTTTATGGGCACAAAAGTATCATTGCAGCACCAGGCTCAGGGGGCTAATGGAGATGGGGTTGCCATGGTTATATATCGCTCTCACCGTCTCCCAAACATTTAGATCAGTGTTCTGAACACAATAGGTACTCAATACTACTGATGGATTGACTGTTACATTTCTAGGAAGGAAAATCTTGCCTGATGCCATGCTTGGAGAGCTGGGCAAAACCCTTTGTAGGAAATCTGTGAATCCATTTGCTCTTTCCTCCACCTCAATCTATCAGTGGTATTCACTGAGCACTTATTGTATGCAGAGCACTCTACTAAGCACATAGGAAAGTACAATACAACAGAGTTGGTAGGGTCATTTCCTGCCCACAAAGAGCTTACAGTTTACAGAGGGAGACATATATTAATAATAATAATTGTGGTGTTTGTTAAGCACTTACTATGTGCCAAGCACTGTTCTAAGCACTGGGGTAGATACAAGGTAATCAGGTTGTCCCACGTGAGGCTCACAGTTAATCCCCATTTTACAGATGAGGTAACTGAGGTACAGAGAAGTTAAGTGGCTTACCCAAAGTCACAGAGCAGACAAGTGGCGGAGCTGGGATTAGAACCCACGTCCTCTGACTCCCCAGCCCGTGCTCTTTCCACTAAGCCAAGCTGCTTCTCTATATTAAAATAAATTACAGATAGGGGGAAATAGTAAAGCATAAGGATATGAACAGAAGTGCTATGGGGCTGAGGTGTGGGTTGAACAAAAGAGATGACTTGAGGTCACAAGCTTGTGAGACAGGGAGGATGGTGGTGTCGCCTACAGTGATAGGAAAGTCATTCATTAATTCAGCTGTATTTATTGAGCGCTTACTGTGCACAAAGCGCTTGGGAGAGTACAGTATAACAACAGACACATTCTTGCCCACAAAAAGCTCAGAGTTTCGAGGGGGAGACAGACATTAATATAAAAAAATAAATAGATAAATGAATTACCGATATATACAGATATATACATATATACTGTGGTGATGGGAGGGAGGATGACTGAAGGAGCAAGTAAGAGCGGCACAAAAGGGAGTGGGAGAAGAGGAGGGGAGGGTTTTGTCAGAGAAGGTTTCTTGGAGGAGATGTGCTTTCAATAGGGTTTTGAGGTGGGGGAGAGCAGTTATCTGTCTGATATGAAGAGAGAGGGCATTCCAAGCCAGAGGTAGGATGTGGGCAAGAGGTCGGCAGAGAGATAGAGGAGATCAAGGAACAGTGAGAAGGTTAGCATTAGAGGAATCAAGTGTGCCGGCTGGGTTGTAGTAGGAGAGTTGCAAGGTGAGGTAGGAGGGGGCAAGGTGAGAAAGTGCTTTAAAGGCAATTGTGAGGAATTTTTGTTTGGTAGGAAAGTCGGGGGAGGGCAGGGTATGGGTGGAAGAGTTCTGCACCTTTCCCTTTCCCTACCAGATTGCAGTGTGAGTGAGAAGAACGGGTGAAAACCCAGTTTGCTGTAGGTTGAAAGAAGTAAGCAAAGGCAAAGGCAGAGGCAACCCAGCTACTGCCTTCTGCCCTCCCCTTCAGCGCCTTTCAATTCCACCTCTCCTCTCAGTGCCAAAGAAGTCAATCAATCGTATTTATTGAGCGCTTACTATATGTAGAACACTGTACTAGGCTCTTGGGAGAGTACAGTATAACAAAATAACGGAAACATTCCCTGCCCACAACAAGTCGACTTGCCCCCAGGGCTATTTGGGCCTTGTAAGTAGGGACTTGAGAAGCAGCATGGTGGGCAGGAAAGCAGCAACAAAGGGGGAGGAAGGTCTTTCCCAGGGAGACCCTCCTGCTGCTCTCTGCTTTCCTCTTGCCCTTCTTCAGACCATCCTTTTTCTTTCTAACTTCCAGGCTCTTCCTCCAATTTTTCCTGAAGGAGAAACAAGAAGGAGTGTCTTGAGGTAACAATAGCAACTTCTAGGGGGCACAGTAGTTGTGTTAGTTGGTGCAGTTGTTGGTCCTGATCACACGTAATGCAGAGGATACAGGAGCCTCAGTGTCCTGCAGACCCTAAACCTGTCTCCACACTGGCAGCATTTTGAGTCTGAGCCCCCACAAGGAAAAGAACTCTGATATGAATCCCCCCACTCCCAACCTAATCATTTCTGGTATAACCTAGTTTGGTTTAACCCAATCTGTTGATGTTCCTCACTCAGGACATGGAGTCTGCATGAATGAATGAGTGACCCCAGGGGCTCAGCAGAGGTTTTGTTTAGTCAACCCGACCTCCATGTTTAAAAAAGGGATTTGGTTACACGGGGCCTGACGTGGTCAGGTTAGGTCACTTTAGATCTTGCACCTTTTGGATTTATAATGGTTATTTGGCCTTGGTTTAGGTCTGCTAAACAAAGGAAGCTTTTCATCATTAAGAGAGAAAATGCCCTAGGTATATGGAAGGGGATGGGAGTACCCACAGGGACTGTTTAGCAAATGGGGAAACTGAGGAAGTACTCTATTTAGGTTCACAGCCCCTCAGAAGAGTCAGAGCTTCTCTGCAGGCCTCTGGGTAAATGCCCAAGAATCCACAGGAGTCATCTGGCTCTGTAATCAGTTTAGGCACCACTGTGAGTAGCATTGAGTTCCAGAATAGGCCCAGCACTACCCCAGACTCTCCAGAACTCTCAGAATATGGGTTAACTCACGGCTGGTTCAGACTGCAGGGAGTTCTTCAAACTGGACCAGTAGCCCTAGGGGTGGGCCACAACCACACTGGATGTTTTGAGGAGGAGGATTAGGGGACTAGCATAGGGGCTGGGGAGCAAGGAGTGGAAGATAGGCAAAGGGGTGCCAAGGTGGGGGATCAGCAAGGAGATGGGTAGGAAAAGATGGGCCAGGCCATAGTTGGCTCATGAGGGACAGAACTTGGGAAAGAGCAGGCTGTGGTGCACAGCCAGGGCTATTGCAGAGAATAAAAAAGAGAGGTCCGAACCTTGAGGACAGAGGGAGGGAAAACAAGCCTGGAGGGATGGGAACATTGCAGAGGAGCCTCAGGCAAGAATTATCCATGACACAGACCCACACACAGGTATTCATGTATATACATCATACAGAGACACATACACACATAAGCACACCCGTACATTTTGCCTTCCCTCTCCCTAGTGCTTCCATCCACTTCTCCCTAAGCTTCCTCAGTGAAAACTGTGCTATAGTGAGTCTTTGGTGAGAACTGTGTGATTTCAAACCATCCTACTCAGGGGTCTGGTTGAAAGGTAAGGGAACGTGTTTACCAACTTTGTTATATCATACTCTCCCAAACACTTAAGTACAGTGCTTTGCACATAGTAAGTGCTCATTAAATATTATTGATTGATTAGAATTGTTGAGAAGGGAGAAAACTATATTTCCCAGGAGGCAAAGGGTCTGACTTACTGCATTCCGCAATAGTATCAGGTAGTCCGGATGAAGCCAAGCTCCCAGAGTTCTCTTGAAAGGGCAAAGCTAAGCCCTGGTCTCTTCCAGCGCTTAGAACAGTGCTTGGCACATAGTAAGTGCTTAACAAATACCACCACCATTTGCCCTCTGACTCTGCTAAGAAAAGGTTTGTACCTGCTTTGCTTCCAGTGTAACACAAGAGAATATGGTGCTTGTGGGAAAATAGTCCTGAGGAATAAAGGTTGATGATTTACTTGGAGATTTTAGGGTTTTAATTTCAGTTTTTCCAAATGAAAGCTTTAGTGTGAAGGTGTCCCTAGCCCCGGGACTTATCCTGAGTACATGGTAAGGAGCCTGTTTACCAACTACTCAATTCATATGATAAGGTTAATCAAGCAGTAAGGGGCTTTCAGTTTGTGATCTACTTCTGAGTTCCTCTAGTCTGTAAACTCCTCTTGTCTCTAAGCTCCTCCTCTAGTCTGTAAGCTCCTTGTCAACAGGGATTGTCTATTCCTACTCTTTTGTACTATGTTCCCCCAAGTGCTTAATACAGTGCTCTGCACCCAAGAAACACTCAGTGAATGATTGATCGATCCATGGTTTCCATTTGAATCTCCTTTTGAATTCTTTTCAACTGTAGCTTTGATTAAAATATTATTTATTGGTAATCATTTTGTCTGGGAAAACATTATCTCTCAGCCAGTTTTACCAAGACCTTTGTAGAACTCTCTTTTGAATCCTGGACAGACTCCTTATTGCCTTTATTCCTTCTGTCCTTTATGTCCTGTTGGTAGGAGGGCCAGTATATCTGCTCTTCATTCATTCCCCCTCATAGGTCAGCAAGAAGGCCCCAGTCTTGCAAATCAAGTCAGTGTGGATGGGATCTCAGTGACATCATTATAAATTCATTCTTAACCCTTATTGAATATATTAGGCACAGCAGGAACTGTCTCTGGCTCTGTGCTTCATCCTTCAGCAGCCAATTTGGAACTGTGGTTATGAACACTGTTACTGAGTGTTACACTAAATCACACACACACACACACGCTCTCTCACCCACATTCATATCTTCAAAACACTCGCACATGAGCACACACACAAACACAACTCTATTCACATGTTGGAAACGTTCAGGGCATGTCATCCCCCTCCTCAAAAATCTCCAGTATACACCTCCGTATCAAATAAAGACTACTCACCATTGGCTTTAAAGCCCTCCATCACCTTGCCCCCTCCTACCTCACCTCCTTTCTCTCCTTCTACAACCCAACCAGCACACTTCGCTCCTCTGATGCTAACCTTCTCACTGTTCCTCAATCTCGCCTGTCTCACTGCCTACATCCTACCTCTGGCCTTCCCTCCTCAAATCCGCCAATCACTACCCTCAACCCCCCCTTCAAAGCCTTACTGAAGGCACATCTCCTTCAAGAGGCCTTCCCAGACTAACCCCCACTTTTCCTCATCTCCCACTCCATTCTGCAGCACCCCGACTTGCTTCCTTTGCTCTTCCCTCTCTCCCCGCCCCACAGCGCTTATGTACATATCTGTAATTTTATTTATTTATATTGATGTCTGTTTACTTGTATTGATGTCTTTCTCCTCTCCTCTAACTCAATGTGGGCAGAAATTGTCTCTCTTTATTACTGTATTGTACTTTCCCAAGTGCTTAGTACAGTGTTCTGCACATAGTAAGTGCTCAATAAATACAATTGAATGAATGAATGTTGGTGTGCATCACTGGCTCGTCTGACCCCATTATCTCCTTGCAGAGGGGTTTGATCCAATGTTGAATCCTCCTGGCCCCAAGCAGACTTGCGGAGGGCCCTGTTGTTCCAAATAAGCTGGACACCTCAATTTTTCTTTTTAATGACTCCTCCCTTCCAATAGGCTGCTGCTTTTCCCCAGGGGAACCAACTCCCTCGGGGCCTCATTTCACCTCTTCACCTCATCCAGCCTCTTCAAGGTCTAGGTGTCTGATACTAAGGGAAAACCTTCAATGGGCATCAATGGTGGGGGAGATTGTCTTTTTTTCCTCCCCAACTGCTTCAGGTGCCCTGTTGAGTACAGAAAACACTCACATCCTTGATATGGGCCCTAATCTATGAGGAGTCCAGTGGATGGGAGAAGGTAGAGAGTAGAGCAGCAGTAGCAAAGAGTCTGTGGACCAAAAGCAAATAGGTGAGGAGAGTGAGGAAGCCCTGGAAAAGGAGGTGGGAGAAGAAGGGCTGAGGCAGGTTCTATCCATTTATTCATTCAATAGTATTTATTGAGAGTTTACTATGTGCAGAGCACTGTACTAAGCACTTGGAATGTACAATTTGGCAACAGATAGAGATAATCCCTGCCCAATAACGGGCTCATAGTCTAAACGGGGGAGACAGACAGCAAAGCAAAGCAAAACAGAACAAAACAAAACAAGACAACATCATCAAGATAAATAGAATCATGGAGACATACACCTCATTAATAAAATAAATAGGGTAATTAATATATACAAATATGCACAGTGCTGAGAGGAGGAGAAGGGGAAGAGCAGAGGGCGGGGGGGGCAATGGGAGGGGAGGAGGAGCAGAGGGAAAGGGGGGGCTCAGTCTGGGAAGGCCTCCTGGAGGAGGTGAGCTCTCAGTATGGTTTTGAAGGGGGGAAGAGAGTTAGGTTGGTGGATGTGAGGAGGGAGGGCATTCCAGGTCAGTGGTAGGACATGGACAGGGGTAGGATGGCGGGACAGGTGCAAATGGGGGACCGTGAGGAGGTGAGCAGCAGAGGAGCGGAGTGTACGGGGTGGGCAGTAGAAAGAGAGAAGGGAGGTGAGGTAGGAGGGGGCAAGATGATGGAGAGCTTTGAAGCCAAGGGTGAGGAGTTTTTGTTTCATGTGAACCCAAGCCACCAGCTCCCATTGTGCTCCTGGTGACATTGTGCTCCCCTACTCGGGCCTGGGGACATTGTGCTCCCCTGCTCAGGCCTGGGGAAATTGTGCTCCCCTGCTCAGGCCTGGGGACATTGTGCTCCCCCGCTCAGGCCTGGGGACATTGTGCTCTCCTGCTTGGGCCTGGGGACATTGTGCTCCCCAACCGCCCTCCCCCCACTCCGCCCGGAAGCGGCCATTTTGGGAAGCCCTCACTCCCTCTTCCCCCGTGAGGTGATTGATTTCCCCCGCCCCGGGCAACGATGTCCTTGTTCTCACTGTGTTACCTTACCTTAGCCGCCACCTACGCCCGCAACCCACCCCGGACATCCTCAGTGCTCCCGCCACCACCTCAGAGACATTTGGACATGAGCCCCAGGACTCTCCTTGCCGCTGGCCTTTTGACTTTGATTTTGATTAGGTCGACCCTTAGTCAAGTCAACCCCTGACCCTGGTCATCACCCGCTTATTAATAATATTTTATTGTATCATGTTACTATATTACCACTTTCGCATGTTATTATTAATTGTTCTCAGTGCTGCCACTTACCTCTCTGGCCTCACCATGTCCTTCCACCCCCCCCTCCTCCCATCTGCCCTGCCCAATCCTCTCCTTTCCCTTCCCCTCTCTCGCCCAGCTCTTTCCCGCTATCTCCTCTGCCTCCTCCTCTCCTCCCCTCCCCCGCCCTAGAACCCCACTTTACCAGCACCACCCCTCTTTCCCTTCCCCCTACGCTCCTCCCCACCAAACCCCCTCCTCCCACCCTCCCCCCTTCCCTCTTCCCCACCCACATCCCATCCCAGTCCTCCTGTCTCACTACCATCCCTCCTCCCCCCTCCTCGTCCAGGGCCCCGCCACCTCGTTCCCATCCAAACCCTCCCCTGGCTGCTCCCCCCCTTGCACCCACAGCTACTTTCAAGTGTGGCTTTTGGAACCCTTGCTCCATTACAGGTAAACTTCCTTTCATCCTTGACCTTTTCCTTTCCCGCTCTCCTCCTCCTCGCCCTTACGGAAACCTGGCTCACTCCTGAAGACACGGTCTCCGCCGCTGCTCTCTCCAGCGGAGGCTTCTCCTTCTCCCACTCCCCCAGACTCACTGGAAAGGGAGGAGGCGTTGGCTTCCTCCTCTCACCCCGTTGCCGCTTCCGCACTATCCCTCCTCCCCCTTCCCTCTCCTTCCCCTCCTTTGAAGCCATATCATTCGCCTCTACCACCCCCTCCAGATACTTGTAGCTGTCATCTACTGCCCTCCTGGTCCCACCACCGACTTCTTCAACCACCTAGACCCCTTTCTCACCTTCCTTCTCTCTTTCTCTCTGCCCACTCTGATCCTCGGAGACTTGAACATTCACATGGATGTAACCGGTGACTCCTCTGCTATCGCTCCTCGACTCAGCTGACCTCCTGCTCCACCATACCTTGCCCACTCACCGATTCGGTCACACCCTCGATCTCGCTATCTCCTACCGCTGCACTATCTCCTCCCTCACCAACTCTGAAATCCCTCTCTCAGACGATAACCTTCTCACCTGCCTCCTCTCTCACACTCTCTCCCCCTGCAAATCTGTACTACTCCCCCCCCAGAGACCTCTGCTCTCTTGATCCCATTCATCTCTCCAAAAACATCTCTCCCCACCTTGCCCCCCGTCCTCTCTTCCCACTCTCGATGATCAGGTCACCACTCTCAACTCCACCTCTCTACTCATCTCAACTCTTTCGCCCCCCTTTCCCTCCGCCGCTCTCACTCCACTAACCCACAGCCCTGGGTCACCACCTCTGTCTGCCTTCTACGCTCCTATGCTCAAGCTGCTGAGCGCTGCTGGCGAAGGTCCAACCACTAAGCCGACCTTATCCATTTCAAATTTATCCTTTCCTGTCTTAACTCTGCCCTCTCCTCCGCCAGACAAAACTTCTTTTCTTCCCTCATTGACACCCATGCCCGTCACCCCCACCAATTGTTCCGGACCTTTAATTCTCTCCTCAGGTCCCCTGTTCCTCCCCCTCCCCCATCCCTCACCCCCAACAATCTGGCCACCTACTTCATCACAAAAATCAACACAATCAGGTCTGAGCTCCCCAAAGTCACCCCTCCCCCTCTTGCCTCCCCCCCCAACCCTCTCCCCTATTTTCCCATCCTTCCCTGCAGTATCCTCAGAGGAGATCTCCTCCGTCCTCGCAAGTGCCAACCCCTCCACCCGTGCCTCGGACCCCATTCCCGCTCACCTTCAAAAACCATCGCCCCTTCCCTCCTCCCCTCCTTAACTTCTATTTTTAACTGCTCACTCTCCAATGGCTTCTTCCCCTCTGCCTTCAAACATGCCCATGTTTCCCCCATCCTAAAAAAACCCTCTCTCGACCCCACTTCCCCTTAGAGTTATTGCCCTATCTCCCTACTACCCTTTCTTTCCAAGCTCCTAGAACGAGTCGTCTAAACTCGCTGCCTAGAATTCCTTAACTCCCATTCTCTCCTGGACCTCCTCCAATCTGACTTCCGTCCCCTCCACTCTACCGAGACTGTGCTCTCTAAGGTCACCCATGACCTCCTTCTTGCCAAATCCAATGGCTCCTACTCTATCCTAATCCTCCTTGACCTCTCAGCTGCCTTTGACACTGTCGACCATCCCCTTCTCCTCCACACCTTATCTCACCTTGGCTTCACGGACTCCGTCCTCTCCTGGTCCTCCTCTTATCTCTCTGGCCGGTCATTCTCGATCTCCTTTGCAGGCTCCTCCTCCCCCTCCTATCCTCTAACTGTTGGAGTTCCTCAAGGGTCAGTTCTTGGCCCTCTTCTGTTCTCCATCTACACTCACTCCCTCGATGAACTCATTTGCTCTCACGGCTTCAACTATCATCTCTAAGCAGATGACACACAGATCTACATCTCTGCCCCTGTCCTCTCCCCCTCCCTTCAGGCTCGTATCTCCTCCTGCCTCCAAGACGTCTCTACCTGGATGTCTGCCCGCCACCTAAAACTCAACATGGCCAAAACTGAGCTCCTCATCTTCCCTCCCAAGCCCTGTCTTCTTCCTAACTTCCCTATCACTGTGGATGGTACCACCATCCTTCCCATCTCTCAAGCCCGCAACCTCGGTGTCATCTTCGACTTGGTTCTCTCTTTCACCCCACACATCCAATCCATCACCAAGACCTGCCGGTCTCACCTTTATAATATCGCCAAGATCCGCCCTTTCCTCTCCACCCAAACGGCTATCTAACTGTTACAGGCTCTCATAATATCCCGGCTGGATTATTGTGTCAGCCTTCTCTCTGATCTCCCTTCCTCCTGTCTCTCCCTGCTCCAGTCTATTCTTCATTCCGCTGCCCGGCTCATCTTCCTGCAGAAACATTCTGGGCATGTCACTCCCCTTCTTAAAAACCTCCAGTGGTTACCTATTAACCTCCGCATGAAACAAAAACTTCTCACTCTAGGCTTCAAGGCTCTCCATCACCTTGCCCCCTCTTACCTCACCTCCCTTCTTTCTTTTTAATGCCCACCCCGCACTCTCCGCTCCTCTGCCGCCCACCTCCTCACCGTCCCCCATTCTCGCCTATCCCGCCCTCGACCCCTGGGCCACGTCCTCCCGCTGTCCTGGAATGCCCTCCCTCCTCACCTCTGCCAAACTAATTCTCTTCCCCTCTTCAAAACCCTACTTAGAGCTCACCTCCTCCAAGAGGCCTTCCCAGACTGAGCTTCCCCTTTTCCCTCTGCTCCCTCTGCTCCTCCTCTACCCCCCCTTCACCTCCCCTCTGCTAAGCCCTCTTTTCCCCCCTTTCCCTCTGCTCCTCCCCCTCTCCCTTCCCCTCTCCTCAGCACTGCGCTTGTTCGCTCAATTGTATATATTTTCATTACCGTATTTATTTTGTTAAGGAGATGTACATCACCTTGATTCTATTTATTGCTATTGTTTTAATGAGATGTTCATCCCCTTGATTCTATTTATTGCTATTGTTTTTGTCTGTCTGTCTCCCCCGATTAGACTGTAAACCCGTCATTGGGCAGGGACTGTCTCTATCTGTTGCCGATTTGTACATTCCAAGTGCTTAGTACAGTGCTCTACACATAGTAAGCGCTCAATAAATACTATTGAATGAATGAATGAATGAAAGGTTGATAGGCAACCACTGGAGGTTTTTGAGGAGGGGAGTGACATGTCCAGAGTGTTTCTGTAGGAAGATGATCCAGGCAATGGAATGAAGAATAGACTGGAGTGGGGAGAGACGGAAGGAAGGGACATCAGATAGAAGGCTGACACAATAATCCAGTCAGGATATTATGAGAGCTTGTACCAGCATGATAGCAGTTTGGATGGAGAGGAAAGGGAGGATCTTGGCGATATTGTGAAGGTGAGACCGGCAGGTGTTGGTGACGGATTGGATGTGTGGGGTGAATGAGAGAGCTGAGTCAAGGACGACACCAAGGTTGTGGGCCTGTGAGACGGGAAGGATGGTAGTGCCGTCCACAGTGACAGGCAAGTCAGGGAGAGGACAGGGTTTGGGAGGGAAGATAAGGAGCTCAGTTTTAGACATATTGAGTTTTAGGTGGAGGGCAGACATCCAGGTGGAGATGTCCTGGAGGCAGGAGGAGATGCAAGCCTGGGGGGAGGGGGAGAGAACAGGGGAGATGTAGATTTGGGTGTCATCTGCATAGCGATGATAGTTGAAGCCGTGGGAGCAAATGAGTTCACCAAGGGAGTGAGTACAGATGGAGAACAGAAGGGAATCAAGAACTGATCCTTGAGGAACCCCTACAGTTAGTGGATGGGAGCGGGAGGAGGAGCCCGCGAAGGAGACTGAGAATGAACGGCCAGAAAGAAAAGAGGAGTACCAGGAGAGGACGGACTCCATGAAGCCAAGGTTGGATAACATGTTGAGGAGAAGGGGATGGTGAACAGTGTCAAAGGCAGCTGAGAGGTCGAGGAGGATTAGGATAGAGTAGGAGCCATTGAATTTGGCAAGAAGGAAGTCATGGGTGACCTTAGAGAGGGCAGTTTCGTGGAGTGGAGGGGATAGAAGCCAGATTGGAGGGGGTTCAAGAGAGAGGCATCACCCATTTTCACAGCTCAGAGACAGGGGCAAAGTGAGGGCAAGAAGATATTGGGTTTTTTAGGGGAAGGGTAAATGGGATGGGACTTGGGAGTCACAGGCAGAGTCAAAGAGTTAGTAGATCAGAGAGACCCAATTTCAAAATTGGGACCTTTCAGCACCACTTTTCAGCAGAAACTTTCATCTCTTTAGAGTCTTTTCTGATGTTTTCAGAGACCTAAGGTGAATGAGGATGGGAGGCCAGCTTCAACAGCTGTAGTGGCAAAATTAGCGGTCTTACTCCATTGCTGGAAATACAGAGGGCAAATATGGAGCTGACACCTAACTCCCTCCTTAGGCTCCCTGTTCCTCCCCCATCCCTCACCCCCAAAGATCTGGCCACCTACTTCATTAGGAAAATTAACACCATCAGGTCTGAGCTCACCAAAGTCACTCCTCCCCCTTCTCCACCCCCCCCCCCGCCCCCTTCTCTACTTTCCCATCCTTCCCAGCAGTATCTTCAGAGGAGATCTCCTCCCTCCTCTCAAGTGCCATCCCCTCCACTTGTGCTTCTGACCCCATTCCCTCTCACCTTGTAAAAACTCTCACCCCTTCCCTCCTCCCCTCCTTAACTTCCATCTTCAACCCCTCACTTTCCAATGGCTTATTCCCCGCTGTCTTCAAAAATGCCCCCCAAAACCCTCCCTTGACCCCACTGCCCCTCCAGTTATTACCCCATCTCCCTCCTACCCTTCCTTCCAAACTCCTAGAGTGAGTCATCTACACTCACTGCCTCAAATTCCTCTCCTCCAATTCTCTTCCGTCCCCTCCACTCCACCGAAACTGCCCTCTCAAAGGTCACCAATGACCTCCTTCTTGCCAAATTCAATGGCTCCTACTCTATCCTAATCCTCCTTGACCTCTCAGCTGCCTTTGACACTGTTCACCATCCCCTTCTCCTCAACATGTTATCCAACCTTGGCTTCACGGACTCCGTCCTCTCCTGGTTCTCCTCATTTATCTGGCCGTTCACTCTCAGTCTCCTTCACGGGCTCCTCCTCCCCCTCCCATCCCCTAACTGTAGGGTTTCCTCAAGGGTCAGTTCTTGGTTCCCTTTTGTTCTCCATCTATACTCATTCCCTTAGCGAACTCATTCGCTCCCACAGCTTCAACTATCATTTCTACACAGATGATTTCCAAATCTACATCTCCTCCCCTGTTCTCTCTCCCTCCCCCCAGGCTTGCATCTCCTCCTGCCTTCAGGACATCTCCACGTGGATGTCCTCCCGCCACCTAAACCTCATAATTATCTTCCCTTCCAAACCCTGTCCTCTCCCTGACTTTCCTGTCACTGTGGACCCCCGCAACCTTGGTGTCATCCTTGACTCTGCTCTCTCATTCATCCCACATATCCAATACATCACCAAAACCTGCCGGTCTCACCTTCACAACATCACCAAGATCTGTCCTTTCCTCTCCATCCAAACCACTACCACGTTAGTACAATCACTCGTCCTATCCCGACTGGATTACTGCATCAGCATCCTTTCTGATCGCCCAACCTCCTGTCTCTCCCCTCTTCAGTCTATACTTCACTCTGCTGCCTGGATTATCTTTCTACAAAAACATTCTGGGCAAGTCACCCCACTCCTCAAAAATCTCCAGTGGTTGCCTATCAACCTTCGCATGAAGCAAAAACTCCTCACTCTTGACTTCAAAGCTCTCCATCACCTAGCCCCCTCCTACCTCACCTTCCTTGTCTCCTTCTACAGCCCAGCTCGCACACTCCATTCCTCTGGTGCTAACCTCCTCACTGTGCCTCGTTCTCGCTTGTCCCACTGTCAGCCCCTGACCCACATTCTACCTCTGGCCTGGAATGCCCTCCCTCCTCACATCTGCCAAACGAGCACACTTCCCCCTTTCAAAGCCCTACTGAAAGGTCACCTCCTTCAGGAAGCCTTCCCAGACTAAGTCCCCCTTTTCCTCTGCTCCTCCTCCCCTCCCCATCGTCCTGACTCCCTCCCCTGCTCTACCCCCCCATCCCAGTCCCACGCACTTATGTACATATTATTCTATTTTATTAATGATGTGTATATATCTATAATTTTATTTATTTACATTGATGCTATATTTATATTGATGCCTGTTTACTTGTTTTGTTTTGTTGTCTGTCTCCCCCCTTCTAGACTGTGAGCCCATTGTTGGGTAGGGATTGTCTCTATTTATTGCTGAACTGTACTTTCCAAGCGCTGTGTAAGTGCTCAATAAATACAATTGAATGAATGAATGAATGAATGAATGAATGGTAGGCACCATTCCAGCTCCAGGATCTGGGCAGAGGTGTCAATTAGAAGGTCCCAAAATTGCTTTTACCAGGATTTGGGATGGGTAGTTACCATGCTTACCTGACTACAGATGCCTTGAAAACTGCTCTTGCCCCTAATGACCTGGTCTCCTACTTTATTGAGAAAATTGAAACCATCAGCCATGATCTCCCTAGAATCTCCCCTGCTCCTCTCCAGTCTCTCCCTCCTCCTGTCTCCCATCTTTCCTAGCTGTATCTCAATAGCAGATTTCCCACCTTCTCTCAAAATCCATCCCCTCCACCTGTGCGTCCTACCCCACCCCTTTCCACCTTATCAAAACCCTTGCCCCCTCCCTTCTTCCCTTCCTGATAGCCATCTTCAGCTGTTCATTCTCGAATGGCTTCTTCACCACTGCTTGCAAATATGCTTACGTCTCCCCTATCCTAAAATAACTCTCCCTTGACCTCACGGCTCTTTCCAGTTATCCCCTCCATCTTCCTCCTACTATTCCTCTCTAAATTCCTTGAGTGAGTTGTCTACACCTGCTGCCTCCACTTCCTCTCCTCTCCAATTCTCTCCTTGAACCCCTCCAATCTGGCTTCCATCCCCTTCACTCCACAGAAACTGCCTCTTGAAGGTCACCAATGATTTCCTTCTTGCCAAATTCAGCAGCCTCTATTCCATCCTAATTCTCCTAGCTGTATTTTGAAACTGTCAATCACCCCCTTATCCTGGAAACATTACCCAATTTAGGTTTCCCTGATAGTAAATCAATCATATTAAATCTGGCTTCCGCCCCCTTCATTCCACAGAAACTGCCCTCTCAAAGGTCACCAATGATTTCCTTCTTGCCAAATTCAGTGGCCTCTACTCCATCCTAATCCTTAGCTGTCTTTGAGACTGTCGACCACCCCCTTCTCCTGGAAACCTTATCCAACTTAGGTTTCACTGATATTGTCCTCTCCCCATTCTCCTCCTATCTCTCTGGACTTTCATTTTCAGTCTCTTTTGTAGGCTTCTTCTTGGCCTCCCACTCCCTGTTGGGAGTCCCTCAGGACTGGGTCTCCCATCTATTCTCCATCTACACCCACTCCCTTGAAGAACTCATTCATCCCCATGGCTTCAACTACCATCTCTGTGTGGTTGATTCCCAAATCTACATCTCCAGCCCTGATCTCATTCATTCATTCATTCATTCATTCAATAGTATTTATTGAGTGCTTACTATGTGCAGAGCACTGTATTAAGTGCTTGGAATGTACAATTCGGCAACAGATAGAGACAATCCCTGCCCATTGATGGGCTTACAGTCTAATCGGGGGAGACAGACAAAAACAATAGCAATAAATAGAATCAAGGGGATGTACACCTCATTAACAAAATAAATAGGGTAATAAAAATATATACAAATGAGCAAATGAGCACAGTGCTGAGGGGAGGGGAAGGGAGAGGGGGAGGAACAGAGGGAAAGGGGGCAAGGGGGCTTAGCTGAGGGGTGGTGAAGGGGGGGTAGAGGGGGAGCAGAGGGAGCAGAGGGAAAAGGGGAAGCTCAGGCTGGGAAGTGTCCTGGACGATTTACCATCTTGTCTCTGTTCTGTCTCCTTCCCATATTGTACTAGGCAATTAACCATCCTGTCTCCATTCTATCTCCTTCCAATATTGTGCTAGACATCCTGTCTCCATTTAATCTCCTTCCTCTGTTAGATCAATCAGTTAAATTTGGGTAACGATGTGTCAATTACATTACCTTATAAGGGCCACTCCTAAGAAATGGTCCTGAATGGAGGGTGGAGTTCCAGGCAACACAAGGGGACTGGGTGGGATTTGGGGTGCGCCCTGGAAGAATTGTGGTCGAGTGGAATGTGGAAATGCTTGCAAATAAAGGTACCGGGTTGAGGACGGCTTGTGGCTGTTTTTCCCTCATACCCCGCCGGAGTGAATGGGCGGCAGCCACTTTCCGCCCTTTCCTGCTCTCTCTCCTTCTCTGCAGTCTCATATTTCCTTCTGCCTTCAGGACACCTCAAATGTATGATGTCCAAAACAGAAATCCTCATATTCCCACCCCAACCCTGTCCTCCCCATGACTTTCCCAACATTGTAGGAAGCACCACCATCACCCTTTGTTTCACAAACCTGTCTCATAACCTTGGCGTTATCCTCCACTCATCTCGCTCATTCAACCCACCTATTCAATCTGTCATCAAATCCTGTCAGTCCAACCTTCACAACATCGCAAAAATCCACCCTTTGCTCTCCAAACTGCTACCATGTTAATCCAAGCATTTATCCTATCCCAGCGTGATTACTGCATCAGCCTCCTTGCTGACCTTCCTGACTCCTGTCTCTACCTATTTCAGTCCATACTTCACTCTGCTGCCCAGGTCATTTTTCTACAGAAATGTTCAGTCCATATTTCCCCACTCCTCAAGAATCTCCAGTGGTCGCCCATCCTTGTCAAAGGCTTTAAAGCACTCAATCCCTTGCCCCCTCCTACTTTATCTTGGGAAGCAGCATGATGTAAGGGATAGAGCCCGGGCCTGGGAGTCAGAAGGTCATGAGTTCTAATCCCGGCTCCGCCACTTGTCTGCTATGTGACCCTGGACAAGTTACTTCACTTCTCTGGGCCTCAGTTACCTCATCTGTAAAATGGGGTTTGAGACTGTGAGCCCCATGTGGGACAGGGACCGTGTCCAAACCGGTTTGCTTGTATCCACCCCAGCGCTTAGTACAGTGCCCTGCACATTGTTAGCACTTAACAAATACCATTATTATTATTATTATTATTATTATTATTATTATTATCTACCTGATTTCCTAATACAACCAAGCCCACACACTTCACTCCTCTAATGCCAAACTACTCACTATACCTCGATTTTGTCCATCTTACTGCCACCCCTCGCCCACATCCTGCCTCTGGCCTGGAACTCCTTCCCCCTTCATATTGACAGACGTTTACTCTCCCCACCTTCAAAGCACCTTATTTAAGTCACATCTCCTGCAAGAGGCCTCCCTGACTAAGCCCCCATTTCCTCTTTTCCCACTCCCTTCTGAGTCACCCTTACACTAGGGTTTGCACCCTTTATTCACCCCTCCCTCAGTCCCATAGCATTTATGTACATATCTGTAATTTAATCTATTTATTTATATTAATGTCTATCTCCCCTTCTGGACTGTAAGCTTGTTGTGGGCAGGGTACGTGTCTACCAAGTCTGTTATATGGTACTTTCCCAAGTGCTTAATAGAGTGCTCTGCACACAGTAAACACTCAAAAATATGATTGATCGACTGCTCAAGTCAAGGGGGGCAGGGGATTGGGGTGGCTGGAGTGTCTGAGATAGGAACCCATCCCTCTGGGTTCCCAGCGTGGTTCTGGGTTTTCCAATCCCCGGGAAGACTCTGATTCTGTCACTGCTCCTCTTCACCATCACCAAGGCCTGGCTGACTCCAATCCCCACTGGACTCACTGGGAAAGGAGAAGGAATTGGCCTACTTCTTCTTGCCACCCAGTGCCACTTTTGCATCATCCCACCCTCTCCATACTTTTCTTTCTCTTCCTTTGAAGCCCATATCATATGCTTCTACCACCTACTTCAATTTTTAGTCGTTGTCATCTACTGCTCCCCAGGCCCAGCTGCCAATTTTTTGAGCAATTGTGATGCCTTTCTCACTTGATTTCTCTCCTTCTCCATCCTAAACTGATCCTTGGGGACTTCAATATCCACATGGATGTTCCTGATGACCTCCCAGTCATCTGCTTCCTCTCACTCAACTCTTCTGACCTTCTGCTCTAATTCACCTCATCCACTCACTAAATTGGGTACACACTTGGTCCCATAATCTGTAATCAAGTTATAATCTCTAACCTCACCACACCAATTCTGAAAGGCCACTCTCAGATCACAACCTCCTTACTTGCCTTCTCTCCCACATACCTCTTTTCTGCACAACTGTCTTCTCCCTACACAGAGAACTCTGATCCCTTCTCCCAGGCCATCATGCCTCATTTGGTCTCCCTACCCAATGTCTCCCTCCCTCTTGAGGCACAAATCCCTGCCCTCAATTCTTTCTGCTTTCTCCACCAACCTTGAGTAGACTCTCTTGCACCTCCTGTCCCTTCATCAATCTCATACCACCAACCTCTAGCCCTGTATTCCTTCATAATTTGCTTTCTCCACTCCTGTACTCATGCAATAGAGTGCTGTTGGTGGAAATTTAGGCACCAGACTGACTTCATCCTCACCTGCTATAATTCTGCAACACTACTTTTCCTTATTGACTCCCATTCCCACTGCCCCCCACTAAGTATTTCAGTCTAACACCCTCCTTAAACTCCGGCAGTACCGCCATCTCCCTCCACTCTTACTCCTGTTGACCTTGCTAACTACATATTGATAAAATGGAAATCAGGTGGAAACTCCTCAAAATCATCTTCCTAGCTTCCTCTTATCCCCTAATCTACTCTCTCATCCTTCCTGGCCATTTTCAGGAGATCTCCCACTTGCTTTCAAAATCTACTCCCTCCTCCTGTGCCTCAGACCCCATCTGTTCTCACCTTATAAAATCACTTGCACATACATTTCTTCCTTCTCTGACTGCCATCTTTAACTGCTCACTCTCTGATGGTTCTTTCCCCTTTGCCTTCAAATAAGCTCATTTGTTCCCTAACCTTAAAAAAACCCAAAACAAAACAAAAAACCCTTGACCCCACTGCACCATCTATTGTCCCATCTCCCTCCTATCATTCTGGCCCAAACTCCTCCAACAAACTCCTGTTTATACCCTCTGCCTCCACCTATTCTCCTCTAACTCCTTGGATTCGCTATAACTTGTCTTCTGCTCTCTGCTGAAACTGCTCTCTTGATTCCCTCAGGAGTGGATTATCCATGGTCACCAATGATGTCCTCACCAAATCTAATGGATTCTACTCTGTCCTAATCCTTCTTGACCTCTTGGCTGCCTTAGACACTATATTCATTCACTCGTATTTATTGAACTCTTACTATGTGCAGAGCACTATACTGAGCTTTTGGGAGAGTACAATATAACAACAAACAGACACATTCCCTGCCCACAATGAGCTTAAAGTCTTGTACCACCCTTTCTTCCGGAAGCATGTCAAATCATGGTTTCCCTGATACTGTGCTTTCCTGGCTCTCCTCCTAACTCTCTGGTAGCTCCTCTTTTTATAAAAAATGGTATTTTTAAAAAATGGTATGTGCCAGGCCCTCTACTAAGCGCTGGGGTAGATACAAGATAATCGGGTTGGACACAGTTTATGTCCCACATAGGACTCACAGTCCTAATCCCTATTTTACAGAAGAGGTAACTTGGGCACCAAGAAGTTAAGTGATTTGTCCAGTCTCTTCTTAGATTGAGTTCTTCTCAGTCTCTTTTGCTGGCTATTCCTCTCCCTCAAATCCCCTAGCTGCGGGGGCTCCCTCCAGGCTCAGTTTGGAGGCCCCTTCTACACCTACAGCTTCCACAACCACCTCTATGTGGATGACAGAGAAGCAGTGTGACCTCATGGAAAGAACACAGCCCTGGGAGTCAGAAGATCTGTGTTCTAATCCTGGCTCTGCCACTGTCCTTCTATGTCACTTAACTGCTCTGTGCCTCAGTTTCCCCATCTGTAAAACAGAGGGTCAGTACTTGTTCTGTCTCCTCAAACTGTAAGCCCCATGTGGGACAGAAACTCTCTCTGACCTGATTATCTTGAATCTATCCCAGCACTTGGCACATAGTAAGTGTTGACCAAATACTACAATCATTATTATCATTAAGGAGTTCCAGATGGAAGAGAGGGCATGAGCAAGAGGTTGTTGGTGGGAGGGATGAGAACAAGGCATGATGTAGGTGGGTGCGCTTGAGAGAAACAAAGAATGTGAGCTGCGGTGAAGTGGGAGAAAAGAGTGGGTAAGTAGGAGAGCTGACTGAGTACCTTAAAGTCAGTAGTTGGGAGTTTTTGGCATGCAGAGAGAAATGGACAGCCCGTAAAGATTTTTGAGGTGAGGGGAGAGGTGTGCGGAATGTTCGAGTCAGCTGAGTGAAGTATGGACTGGAGAGGGGAGAGATTGGAGGCAGGGAGGTCAGCAAGGAGGCTGGAGCAGTAGTCAAATCAGGATATGAGAAGTGTGTGGACTAGCATGGTAGCAGTTTGGATGGAGAGAAAAGGGCAGATCCTAGAGATGTTGTGAAGGAAAAACTGACAGAGTTTGGTAATGGACTGTTTATGGTGGTTGAACGAGAGGGGAATCATGGTTGTAGCCTTTCCCCTTCACATCCAGCAAACTACTGGATCTTCAAGACCCATCTGAAATTATATCTTCTTCAGGAGGCCTTCCTTGATCCCTCTCTCTTCTCCCCAACCAACTTCCCCTGTCCTGCCACTTCAGCACTTCCCGTCACCCAAGCACTCGAGTACTTACCCCCTCCCCAACCCCCGGGCACTTGTGTAGATATCTTTCTAATTTATTGCTTCCCTTACATGTAATTTATTTGAGTGTCTGTCTCCTCCAGTAGACTGTAAATTGCTTGAGGGCAGGAATCATGTCTACAAAGTATAATACTCTCCTAAGCACTTAGTACAGTGCTTTGCACAGGGCAAGTACTCCATTTAGACTGTGAGTCCGTTATTGGGCAGGGATTGTCTCTATTGCCGAATTGTATATTCCAAGCACTTAGTAAGTGCTCTGCACATAGTAAGCACTCAATAAATACTATTGAATGAATAAATAAATATCACTGATTAATTGATTGCTTGAAGGCTGAGCCCCTTCCTTCGTCTTCCCCTTCCCCAAAGACCTTCAAACTAATCTTCTTATGCCACCTTTTAAAACTGTCTTCCTTCCAACCCTTCCTCTTGCCTGGAACTTCCATCCTCCTTTAAATCTGCCAGATCATAGCTTGTCCCATCTTCAAAGCTTTCCTAAAATCCCACGTCCTCCAGGGAAGTCCTACCTTCTTAGGTGGTGTCTAATCACATATGTTTATTCACTTTAACAGTTATGCATAATTTCAATTTATAATAGAACACTTTTTTAGCTCTTTATTCTTCTATATTATTGCTTTCTCCAACTATTTGTGAATGGCTTGTGCCTATCGATATGCAGCGATAAGCAGCAGAGAAGCAGCGTGGCTTAGTGGAAAGAGCACAGGTTTGGGAGTCAGAGGACATGGGTTCTAATCCTGGCTCCGCTGCTTGTCTGCTGTGTAACCTTGGGCAAGCCACTTAACTTCTCTGGGCCTCAGTTACCTCATCTGTCAAATGGGGATGAAGACTGTGAGCCCCATGTGGGACAAGCTGATTACCTTGTATCTACCCCATCACTTAGAACAGTGCTTGGCACATAGTAAGTACTTAACAAATACCATAATTGTTATTAATTATTATTATTATCTATCTTCTCTTTTAGATTTTAAACTCCTTGAAGTCAGGGACCATGCCTCTTAGTTGTACTTTCCCAAGAACTTAGTAACAGTGCAGTGCACCCAGAAGGCACTCGCTAAATACCATTAATTGATTGATTGATCCTCCCTGTCTGGGCTAGAGACTTGCACGCTAGCTCAGGATGGTACATTGCCTTCTGTGTTTACCCTCCCAACCAACTACCACCAAATTATTGTGGGGGACAAGGGCTAAGAAGACTTCCCTGCCATCTTGGATTCTCCCTGAAGAGAAGGCCTGGCCTCATTTGTGGTTGTGAGTGGTAGCCAAGTTTAGATACCATCGTTGATTCCTTGGCAGCATCACATTAGAATGGAAATAACCCCAATTCTAAATTCAATCCCTTATGTAGACAACATGTCCAGTGAAATTCAGCCTGGGCCTTTCTCCTGGGAATTGGAGGAAAGGACAGAGAGCAGCTACTTTGCCCCACCCTGGGAACAGCCAAGACTGTTAGACTGAAACTGATCTTTTAGACCGTAAGCTCTTTGAGGGCTTGGATCATGTCTATCAACTGTATTGCACTCTCCTGAGCACTTTAGTACAGTGCTCTGCACAGAGTAAGAGCTCAATAAATACTACTCATTGGTCGATCTAGGGAACAACTGGATCATTGATCTTCCCTGGGGAGGTGGCCCCAAGGTAATGAACATTCTCTGGCTCTGAGCAAACCCTCTCCTGCTTGGGGATTAGGGGGCAAAAGCAGCGGAAGGGGCAGCACCCCCAGTCTCCCACCCACTAGACAGTTGAGCTGCCTTGCCATCAGGCCCCTGTGCATCATCCTGGACCTGGGATCCCATTCTGCCATGTACCACTATGGTGGGAAGGACAGAAGCAGAAACAGCATAAGGTCACCACAGAGTTTGGAGCATTAGTTAAGCTGTGGCAGCTGCTGTAGCTGTGGTGGGTACTTTGGCTGCAGGTGTGACTACTGGAATCTGAGCCTTGAAGACCCCATACCTCCACTCCTCTAGCCACAGTAGCCTACTGCTTTTGTTCTGCTTGTTTTTACTTTATGTATATTTTTCCTTGCCATGTTTTTTGGTGCTTTTATTGTTTCATCTCTCCTTATGTGTCTCTCCAATGTCCCTTGCTCCACCTTTATTCTTAAATTGCAAGTCCCTGGAGATCGTGTTTAACATTCAACAATAGCAAATGGGTTTTTTTCCCTCCTCTTTCTCCACCTCCTCCTCTTCCTCCTTCTCCTCTTCTTCCTCCGCCTCCTCCTCTTTCTCTTCTCCCTTCTCCTCCCTATACCTTCCTAGGTCACATCATCACCTTTCATCCATGCAGTGCAAACCTTCATTTTATAAGTCATTGGCTGGGGACCTGAAGGAGCAGAACAGTCTCTGTGGATACTCAGCCAGACAACAGAACCAAACCTTAAAAGAGTTCTGATGCCAGGACCCTTCATTGCCTGGCTAAGGGAAGGGTCCCTCTCATTCATTCATTCAGTAGTATTTATTGAGCACTTACGGTGTGCATAGCACTCTACTAAGCCCTTGGGAGAGTACAGTATAACATAAGACACATTCTCTGCCCACAATGAACTCTCAGGTTAGAGGGACAGACAGACATTAATATAAATAAATAAATTACTGATATATACATATGTGCTGTGGGGAAGGGAGAGAGGATGAATGAAGGAGCAAGTATGAGCAGCGCAGAAGGGAGTGGGAGAAGAGGAGAGGAGGGCTCAGTCAGGGAAGGCTTCCTGGAGGAGATGTGCCTTCAATAAGGCTTTGAAGTGGGGGAGAGCAATTATCTGATATGAAGAGGGAGGGCGTTCCAGGACAGAGGTAGGATGTGGGTGCATGGTCGGCAGTGAGATAGATGAGACCAAGGTACAGTGAGAAGGTTAGCATTAGAGGAATGAAGTGTCCAGGCTGGGTTGTAGTAGGAGAGTAGTGAGGTGAGGTAGGAGGGGGCAAGGTGATTAAGTGCTTTAAATCCAATGGTGAGGAGTTTTTGTTTGATGCAGTGGTGGGTTTTTGTTTGATGCGGTGGTGGATGGGCAACCAATGGAGTTTCTTGAGGAGTGGGGACACATGAACATTTTTGAAGGAAAATGATTCGGGCAGCAGAATGGAATATGGACTGGAGTGGGGAAAGACAGGAGGCAGGGAGGTCAGCAAGGAGGCAGATACAGTAACCAAGGTGGGATAGGATATGTGCTTGCATTAATGTGGTAGCAGTTTGGATGGAGAGGAAGGGGTGGATTTTGGTGATGTTGTGAAGGTAGAACTGATAGGATTTAGTGATGGCTTGAATATGTGGGTGGAACGAGAGAGAGGAGTCAAGGATAATGCCAAGATTATGGGTTTGTGAGACAGGAAGGATGGTGATGCCATTAACAGTGTTGGGAAGGTGAGTGGAAGGACAGGGTTTGGGTGGGAAGATAAGAAGTTCAGTTTTAGCCATATTAAGTTTGAGGTGACGGGAGGACATCCAAGTAGAGATGTCTTGAAGGTGGGAGGAAATGTGAGACTACAGAAAGGGAGAAAGATCAGGGCTGGAGATGTAGATTTGGCATAGAGGTGATAGTTGAAGCCATGTGAGCGAATGAGTTTTCCAAGGGAGTGGGTATAGATGGAGAAAAGAAGGGGACCCAGAACTGAACCTTGAGGGACACCCAGTTAGGGGATGGGAGGCAGAGGAGAGACTGAGAATGAACAGCCAGAGAGATACGAGGAGAACCAGAAGAGGAGAGTGTTAGAGAAGCCGAGGTTGGATAATGTTTCCAGGAGAAGGGAGTGGTCGACAATGTCAAAGGCAGCTGAGAGGTTGAGGAGGATTAGGATGGAGTAGAGACTGTTGGATTTGGTGAGGAGATCACTGGTGACCTTTGAGAGGCGGTTTCTGTGGAGCAAAGGGGATGGAAGTCAGACTGTAGAGTGTCAAGGAGAGAACTGGATTGGAGAGCATCTCCTTCCCTCTCAGGGCTTGAACACCCATTCTAATCTCTGATAGGGTGGGGAGGAGATGCCCTGCAGGGTATATTGGAAGGTTGGTGGTCACCAGAGCTGAGAAAAGTAGAAGGATGGGGTTGGGGAGTCGAAGGAGGTGGCTGAGAGCAAGGGACAGAGAGGAGAGAGGATGATGTAGACTGTGGAATGGGGTTAGAGAGCAGGGGAGAGGGATCATGGGTTAGAGAAGTGGGGGGACAGGGACAGAGAAGTTCAATCTAATGAAATGATAAGAGGGAGCTGAGGTTGACTGCTGGGAGAGATGAAATCTTTGGGAGTAGTCAGTGCTGCCCCACACAGAAGGAAGAAGGAGAAGTGTCAAACCAGGACAGATAAAATGGAGAGGGAGCAGGAGAACATGTCTGAGCACCTTTAACTCTGAAATTCCTCATTCTGAGAAGACCCAGTGAATTTGGAGAGAACTTACAGCAAATGGGCTCTTTGAGTTGTTTTGAGGAATTAGGACCAGAATAAGGAGGGAGAGGGGAAGAGAAAAAAGAGATGGTAGCGGTTGGAGCAGCACAGGACAGTCTGGAGCAGGAGGGAAATGACTGCTAAATGGGACAGGGAGGGAATGGGGGACTGGGGCAAGTGAGATTCCAGAGTGGAGAGGTTAGAGGAAGGGATTGAGAGTTCAATTCATTGGAGTTCTCTGCCTTGACTTGGGAAGTAGTGTTCGGGACAGGTGAATTGAAAAATGTCCACTGGAAATTCCTTCCCACCATGTTCTTCCCCAAAACCTGTCTGAACTGATTAAGTTGTATTTACCCTGGTGCTTAGAACAGTGTTTGACACAGATATAGGACTTAACTAATACCATAAGAATAACTGTTTCAGAGCTCTCTTTTACAGACTCTGAACCTCTTTGCCTCGAGAAGCTCCCCAGAGTAGGTCATGGAATTCAAATGTCTGGGCAGGGAAGAGAGCACAGCTTGGGCCTTGGAGGTGGGTCTATCCAACTTGCCCTTAGCCCTTAAGTTTATTCACCTACTTTAGCATTTATGGATAGTTTCAACTTACATTAAAGTTACACTTATTTATCTAATTAACTACTCCTGCTATTACCCTCTCCAACTATTAGTGAATGGCTTGTGTCTGTAAATCTCCCCTGTTTAGATGGTAAACACTTTAAGGTCAGGGGACCACTTTCCCTACTCAATTTTGCTCTCCCAACTGTTTAATACAGTGCTCTGCACAGAAGAGAAACTCAAAAAAGACCACCAATTGATCGACTGATTGGAGAGAAAGAGAAGGAAGCAAGAACAAAGGAGCCCCACAGTGTGGAACTACAGGAGAAGCAGGAAAGGAGAAGAGGAACCTGCAGGAAGCAAGAAGGGGTGGTGTGGTCAGAGCGAGCTGATATATATGAAGTCTCCAGAGCCCTTTGGGCCATTAATGCTTCCTCTCTGGAGATTGGAGGTGAGATCAATCAATCAATCATATTTACTGAGTGCTTACTGTGTGCAGAGCACTGTACTAAGCAGTTTGGGATAGTACTGTATAACAAAGTTGGTAGACACATTTGCTGCCCACAAGGAGCTTACAGTCTAGAGGAGATGAGATGTATCAGTTGCCAGCAAGACCTTTCGGGAACTGAGGGCTGGAAGGAGGCAGGAAAATCATTTAATTTTTCCATGAATCCATTACCTCATCTGTAAAATGGGTTCAAGACTGAATCTCATGTGGCACATGGACTGTCCCCAACCTGATTAGTTTGTAATCAGTGCTTAGTACAGTATCTGGCATAGAGGAAGCCCTTAACAAATACCATAAAACAAACAAGCAAACAAACAAAAACAGGGGCAGGGGCAGCTTTAGCCAGGTCTGGATTTCACAGATCCTGAAGGACCAGAAGAAGACAGAACAAAGGATTGGAGAGGGTTTCCTTTCTGTCTCTCCTTCCTCTTCACCTTCACTTTTCATCCAACCCCTCACTCTTCCCTCCCTCTCTTTTCTTCTCCCCTCCCCCCATTAATCCATGCTTCAGTCCAATTCCCTCTCCCCCCTCCCTCAAATCAATCCAATCAATCAATCAATCAATGGTATTTATTGAGGACTTTCTGTGTGCAAAGCACTTGGGAGAATACAAAAGAGTAAGTGGGCAAAATCCCTGCCTCAAAGAGCTTACTATCTAGCTGGAAGACAGACATTAAAATAAATTATAGGTAGAGGAAGCAGCAGAGTATAAGGATCTGTATATAAGTGCTGTGGGAGTAGAGTGAGTACCTAAGTGCTTAGGAGGTACAGACTCAAGGGTAGCAGTGACACAGCAGGAAGAGAAAATGGGGTGAAGAGATGAGAGATTAATCGGAGAAGGCTTCCTGGAGGAGATATGATTTAATAATAATGTTGGTATTTATTAAGCGCTTACTATGTGCCGAGCACTGTTCTAAGCACTGGGGTAGACACAAGGGAATCAGGTTGTCCCACGTGGGGCTCACAGTCTTAATCCCCATTTTACAGATGAGGTAACTGAGGCACAGAGAAGTTAAGTGACTTGCCCACAGTCACACAGCTGACAAGTGGCGGAGCAGGGATTCAAACTCATGACCTCTGACTCCAAAGCCCGTGCTCTTCCCACTGAGCCACGCTGCTTCTCTAAAGTATAGGGCTTTGAAGATGGGGAAAGTGGTGGACTGTCAGATAATAATAATAATAATAATGTTGGTATTTGTTAAGCGCTTACTATGTGCAGAGCACTGTTCTAAGCACTTGGGTAGATACAGGGTAATCAGGTTGTCCCACGTGAGGCTCAGAGTCTTAATCCCCATTTTTTTACAGATGAGGTAACTGAGGCACAGAGAAGTTTAGTGACTTGCCCACAGTCATACAGCTGACAATATGAAGAGGGGGAGAGAGTTACAGGCAAGAGGGATGGAATCAGCAAAGGGTCAACAGCGAGAGACAAGAGCAAAGCCCAGTAAGTAGGTTGACATTAGAGGAGTGAAGTATGCAGGCTGGGTGGGAGAGGTGATTGGGTGCTTTAAAGCCTATGATAAGAAGTTTCTGTTCGATGCAGAGATGGAAGGACAACCACTGGAGTTTTTGAGGAGTTGGGAGATATATGCAGAATGATTTTTTAGAAAAAGGATACAATATGGATTGAAGAAGGAAAAGGCAATAGTTGGGACAGGATTTGACAAGTGCTTGGACCAGGGAGGTAGCAGTTTGACTGTAGAGGAAGGGGAAGATTCTAGAGATGTTTAAAGATAGAACTGACAGGATTTGGTGACGTACTGAATATGCGGGTTGAAGAAGCGATTATACGTCAAGGTTAAGGTTATGGGCTTGTGATACAGAGAGGATGGTGCTGTCAACAATGAGGGAAAACTCAGTGGGAGGAGAGTGTTTGGGTGGGAAGATGAGGAGATAGGGAAGCAGTGTGGTCTAGTGGAAAGATCATGGGCTTGGAAGTCAAAGGACCTGAGTTCAAATCCCAAATCTACCACTTGTCTGCTGAGTGACTTTGGGCAAGACACTTAACTTCTCTGTGCCTCAGTTCCCTCATCTGCAAAATGGGGATTCAATACCTGTTTTCCCTCCTACTTACACTGTGAGCCCCATGGGGGGACCTGATTATCTTGTATCTACTCCAGTGCTTAGCACAGTGTTCGATACATAGTAAGTGCTTAAAAAACACAATTATTATTATTATTATTATGAGTTCAGTTTTAGACATGTTGAGTTTGAGGTATTGGCAGGACCATCCAAGAAGCGATGTCCTGAGGGCAGGAGGAAACGGGATTGTAGAGGCGAAAGGTAGGGACTGGAAAGGTAGATCAATCAATCAATCAATAGTATTTATGGAGTGTTTACTGTGTGCAGAACACTGAACTAAGTGCTTGGGAGAGTACAATACAACAGAGTTGGAAGACACGTTCCCTGCCCTCAATGAGCTTACAGCTAGAGGGGGAGACCGACATTAAAATTAATTCCAGATATGGACTTGTGCTATGAGGTTGAGGGTGGGGTGAATATCAAGTGATCAAAGGGTTCGGATCCAAATGCATAGGTGACACAGAAGGGAGAGAGACTAGGGAAAATGAAAAACAGCATGGCCTAGTGGAGGGCCTGATTTCTAATCCTAGCTCCAACACTTGTCTGCTCTCTGACCTTGGGCAAGTCACTTAACGACTCTGTGCCTCAATTACCTTATCTGTAAAATGAGGATTAAAGCTGTGAGCCCTGTGTGGTACAGGGACTGTGTCCAACTTGATTACCTTGTTTCTACTCCAGCACTTAGTACAGTGCCTGGCACATAATAAGCACTTAATAGATACCGTTTAAAAAAAAATGAGGGCTGAATTAGGGAAGGCCTCTTGGAGGAGATGTGACCTTAATAAAGCTTTGGAGGTGGGGAGAGTGGTGGTTTGTCATATATGAAGGGGGAGAGAGTTTCAGGCCAGAGGCAGGACATGGGCAAGGAGTTGGAGGTGAGACAGTTGGAATTGAGGTAAAGTGAGTAAATTGGCATTAGAGAAGTGAAACGTGCAGGCTGGGTTGTAGTAAGAAATCAGTGAGTTAAGATAGGAGAAGAGGTGATTCAACACTTTGCATCAAACAGAAACTCTTTAAAATTTGCTTTAGAGGTAGATGGGCAACCATTGGAGGTTCTTGAGGAATGGCGAGACATGGACTGATCGGTTTTTCATAAAAATGATCTGAGCAGCAGAATAAAGTATGGACTGGAGTGGGGAGAGGGCAAGGTCAGTGAGGAGTCTGATGCAGTAGTTAAGGCACAGGATAAGTGGTTGGATTAAAACATAGTAGCCTTTTGGATGGAGAAGAAAGGGTGGATTCTAGAGATTTTGCGAAGGTAGAACCAATAGGATCTGATGACAGACTGAATGTGTGTTGAATGAGAGCGATGAGTCAAGGATAGTGCCAATTTTATGGGCTTATGAGACAGGGGTAGTTGTGATGTCTATAGTGATGGGAAACACAGTGGGAGGACAGGGTTTGTGTTGGAATCACCAGTAGTTGCCCATCTACCTCCACATGAAACAGAAACTCCTTACCAAAGGCTTTAAAGTACTCAATCACCTTGCCCCCCCACCCCAACCTTATCTCCTTGATTTCTTACTACAATCCAGCCCACACACTTTGCTCCTCTAACACCAACCTACTCAATGTTCCTCGATCTTGTCTATCTCGCCCACATCCTGCCTCTGGCCTGGAACTTCCTCCTTCTTCGTATCCAACAGACAATTCATTCATTCAATAGTATTTATTCAGTGCTTACTATGTGCAGAGCACTGTACTAAGCACTTGGAATGTACAATTCGGCAACAGATAGAGACAATCCCTACCCAGTAACGGGCTCACAATCTAAACAGGGGAGACAGAGAGCAAAGCAAAACAGAACAAAACAAAACAAGACAACATCATCAAGATAAATAGAATCAAGGAGATATACACCTCATTAACAAAATAAATAGGGTAATAAATAATATATACAAATGAGCACAGTGCTGAGGGGAGGGGAAGGGGGAAGAGCAGAGGGTGGGAGGGGAGGAGGAGCAGAGGGAAAGGGGGGGCTCAGACTGGGAAGGCCTCCTGGAGGAGAGCTCTCAGTAGGGCTTTGAAGAGGGCAAGAGAGTTAGGTTGGTGGATGTGAGGAGGGAGGGCATTCCAGGACAGCAGTAGGATGTGGGCCAGGGGTCAATGGCGGGACAGGTGTGAACAGGGGACTGTGAGGAGGTGAGTGGCAGAGGAGCGGAGTATATGGGGTGGGCAGTAGAAAGAGAGAAGGGAGGTGAGGTAGGGGGCAAGGTGATGGAGAGCTTTGAAGCCAAGAGTGAGGAGTTTTTGTTTCGTACGGAGGTTGATAGGCCACCACTGGAGGTTTTTGAGGAGGGGAGTGACATGCCCAGAGTGTTTCTGTAGGAAGATGATCCAGGCAGCGGAATGAAGAATAGACTGGAGTGGGGAGAGACGGGAGGAAGGGAGATCAGAAAGGAGGCTGACACAATCATCCAGTCGGGATATTATGAGAGCTTGTACCAGCACGATAGCAGTTTGGATGGAGAGGAAAGGGAGGATCTTGGCGATATTGTGAAGGTGAGACCGGCAGGGGTTGGTGACAGATTGGATGTGTGGGGTGAATGAGAGAGCTGAGTCAAGGATGACACCAAGGTTGCGGGCCTGTGAGACAGGAAGGATGGTAGTGCCATCCACAGTGACAGGGAAGTCAGGGAGAGGACAGGGTTTGGGAGGGAAGATAAGGAGCTGAGTTTTAGACATGTTGAGTTTTAGGTGGAGGGCAGACATCCAGGTGGAGATGTCCTGGAGGCAGGAAGAGATAGGAGCCTGGAGGGAGGGGGAGAGAACAGGGGAGATGTAGATTTGGGTGTCATTTGTGTAGAGATGATAGTTGAAGCCGTGGGAGCGAAAGCGAATGAGTTCAAGGGAGTGAGTGTAAATGGAGAACAGAAGAAGGCCAAGAACTGATCCTTGAGGAACCCCTACAGTTAGTGGATGGGAGCGGGAAGAGGAGCCCGCAAAGGAGACTGAGAATGAACGGCCAGAAAGAAAAGAGGAGTACCAGGAGAAGCCGGAGTCCATGAAGCCAAGGTGAGATAAATCAATCTCTCCCCTTCAAAGTCTTATTAAAAGCACATCTCCTCCCAAAGGCACTCCCCGACTAAGCCCTCATTTCCCCTTCTCCTATTCCCTTGTGTCACCCTTGAACTTGGATTTGCACCCTTATTCAGCCCTCCCAAAGCCCCACAGCACTTAATGCACATATCCGTAATTTATTTATATTAATGTCTACCCCAATGCAATGAAAGCTCACTGTGGGCAGGGAACAGGTCTACCAACTCTATTATATTGTATTCTCCCAAACGCTTAGTGCAGTGCTCTGCACACAGCAAGTGCTCATTAAATACGATTGATTATTTGGGAAGATAAGGAGTTCTGTTTTGGACATGTGAAGTTTGAGGTGTCAGTGGGATATCCAAGTAGAGATGTCTTGAAGGCAGGAAGAAATGTGAGATTTGGGAGCCACCCAAGTTGCAGGAGCGAATGAGCTCCCCAAGGCAGTGGGTGTAGACAGAATATAGAACAATATAACAGACACATTCCCTGCCCACAGTGAGGTTACGGTTTAGAGGGGTAGTGGTCCTCAGTATCAAAGGCTGCTGAGAAGTCTAAGAAGATTAGGATGGAGTAGAGTCTCTGTAACTCCCATACCTTCCGGCTGCCTCCCTTACCCTCTTCCATTCATATTCCCCACAAAGGAACTAAGGGTCCTCTCTATACCTGCTTTCCTCCTCCATCTCCCCTAACCAAGATAAGGAGAATGGGAGGAGGTAATGGAACTCTGAGATGTTCTAGAAGGGTAGAGAGAAGCAGCATGGCTCAGTGGAAAGAGTCCGGGCTTGGGAGTCAGAGTTCATGGGTTTGAATCCCGGCTCTGCCACTTGTCAGCTGTGTGACTGTGGGCAAGTCACTTAACTTCTCTGTGCCTCAGCTCCCTCATCTGTAAAATGGGGATTAACTGTGAGCCTCACGTGGGACAACCTGATTACCCTGTATCTACCCCAGCACTTAGAACAGTGCTCTGCACATAGTAAGTGCTTAACAAATACCAACATTATTATTATTATTATTAGTGGAAAGGACACTGACTTGGGAATAAGAGGACCTGGGTTCTAATCCCGGCTCTGCCCACTGCCTGCTGTGTGATCTTTGGCAAGTAGTTTAACTTCTCTGTGCCTCAGTTTCCTTACCTGAAAATGAGGATTAAACCCTATTCCCTCCTACTTAGACTGTGAGCCCCATATGGGACAGGGACTGTGTCCAACCTGATTATCGTGTACTCAAGATCATTACTATTATTACTAATAATAATTATGTGCCAGGCAGTGTTTTAAGCACTGGGTTGGGTATAACCAAATCGGGTTAGACGCAGTCCCTGTCCCACATGGGGCTCACAGTCTTAATCCCTATTTTACAGCTGAAGTACCTGAAGCACAGAGAAGTTAGGTGATTTGCCCACAGGATTAGAATTCAAGTCGTTCTGACTCCCAGACCCATGCTCTATCCACTAGGCCACGCTGCTTCCACAAGTTGAACTCAGACCCTATCCCACATGAGGCTCACAGTCTAAATAGGAGGGAGAACAGATATGGAATCCCCATTTTATAGGTGAGGAAACAGAGGCTCAGAGAAGTGAAGAGACTTACCCAAGGTCACACAGCAGGCAAGCGGTGGGGGTTAGATTAGAACCCCGGATTAGAACACAGGTCCTCTGACTTCCAGGCCCATGCTCTTTCCATTAGGCAACACTGCTTCTCAACTGCTCCACTGCCAGCTCTTCCAAATTTGTGCTTCCAGAACTGTGGGCTACTTCTTGCTGTCTCTTGGAAGGGGTACAAGCTCCAGGGAGTTGGTGGGCATGACAATTACACCAGTAGGTGTTTCACTCCACCTGCTCCTTTTTTTTTTCTAATGGTATTCGTTAAGCGCCTATTATGTGCCAGGCACTATTCTAAGTGCTGGGGTAGATACAAGGTAATCAGGTTGGACCCAGTCCCTGACCCACATGGGGCTCACAGTCATAATCCCCATTTTACAGATGATGTAACTGAGGCCCAGAGAAGTTAAGAAACTTGCTCAAGGTCACACAGTTGACAAAGTGGCAGAGCCAGGACAAGAACCCACGTCCTTCTGACTCCCAGGCCCGTGCTCTACCCATTAGGCCATGCTGCTGTTACCATAATAGCCTTGCTTATCAAAGTACCCCAAGGTACCTGTACCTCTGGTTGAAATTCGGGGACCCCCACCCATCTTCCTGGTCAGGTTGAAAATGACCAATGTGTTTCCTGGATATGTGAAAAGCAGGGCTGGGTTTGCCATCAAGCCTCTGGCCAGGACAGTTCCACCTGCAAGGGGAGGCTAAAGTGAGAGATGAAGAGGGTGTATGTGCAATGGGGAGGTGTGGGCCTTCTCCACAAATCTGGGAGATTGTATGACCTTTAAGGAGCACCAAGCCGTAGCCTCCATCAACCTCACTTTAGGTGCTTGAGAGCCGTTGTAACGGGATGATGGAAATAGAGTTCAGGATTGGGGATGGTGTCAGTATGAGGGGTGTAAAGGACCCAGTCTTCCCCAGTGGGTTGCCTGGGGGTGAGGGGCAGTGGCATAGACTAGAAAGAAAGAGTTTCAATAGAAAAAAGAGAAAAGTTGTAAAATTTTAAACCTTTAATTTCTTTCTTTCTTTTTCTTTTGGCTTCCAAAACCATTTGAGAGATATAGCTTCATCTAGCTAAATATCTGTACATGGTGGGGGCAGGCTAATGGACTGACGGACTATGGGGGGGAAACAGTGGGTGGTCCTGGGCCTTCTTTTCCTGCTGTCCCACCAGGATGGGCTCCTGTGGTAAGGGAAGTCTCCCCTTGGGGAGAGTCACTGGAGATGGGGAAAGTGGACAGAGGTCAGGCCCAAATCCCTGCTGGGGGAAGAGCTGACTTTTCTGGGGATGGGAGGGGACAGTAAGGTGGAGCAAGCTACTGAGTGGGTGACATGCAAGTCAACAGCTCCTTGGGGCGGCAGGAGCAGTGAGGTACAACAGGGAGGCCCCGGCCACCAGATGCGCCGCCCAATTCTGGGCAGGCATTTTATTGCTCTTGTTGCAGTAGAGGAGGACATCAGGGGAAGTCTTTGAGGGGAGATTGCTCAGCCTGTCTTGAGCATAGGCCAGACCCCAGGCCAACTGCACTAGCAGTAGTTGGCGGAAGGAGGGAGGAGGCATTGCTGTATGTCAGTAAGGGTGGCGGGGGAGGAGGAGGGGCAATTTGCTCACCTGGTGGTAGAGGCCGCCAGATAGGGAAAGAAAGGGGTTGAAGGGATAGGTGGGGGAGAATTCCCCTTCCCTTTCCAGGACCAACCTTGGTTTGTAGAGTATGGGGTAGGCACAGGGAAGACCCCAGGAGTTCCCAAGTCCCAAACGACTGGGTCCTCTAAGCAACCTTGCCAAAATCTTTGAGCTCCATCTGTATCTGTGGCAACCAGAAGCTGCTGACCTGTCTATTTGTTCTATTTGTCCAGTCCCAACTCCAGCAACAGTCAGGGGTGTGAGTCCCTGGCAGGCTATCCCTTAGGATGGGGGCCAGGAGGTTGGGGAAGCCCCTCAGTTGCGCTGACTGGTCAGCTCTTGGGAGATGAACCGGCGTAGGCGCTCCAGGTACTGGCTGTACAGTTCAATGTCATTGTGGCCTGCACCCTCCACCCAGAGGGGCTCCACAGCCTTAGGGCAGCGCTCATACAACGCCAAGCCATGGGAGAAGTCGATTACCTCGTCCTCGGTGCCGTGGATGATGAGCACTGGAGATGTGATCTTCGCCACCTTCTCAATGCTGAAGGAGGGGAGGACAAGAGTCAGCCCAGGGTAGGGGAAGGGAGCAGCCCAGTTTCTCCCACCTCGCATCCTTCTGAGCCTCCTGCTCTCCAATCCAGCCTCACCCTAGGGTACCCAGATGACAGCAGATGGCTTAATTTCTCCAGAGGCTGGGCCGCTAGTTCACCTGATCTCTGTCTCCCACCCTAAATCACTCCTTTCTCAAGGAACTTCTCTCTTTAAGATTTCAAAGCAGTTAAAGAGGCAATTGGGAATCAGAACTCCTGGGTAAATTTCCTCTGTATTCTGGATCTGACCCATCACTTCCTTCTCTTTGTCTTTATCTTCTCTTCTGTCCACTTTCCACCCAGCAAGCAGTTGCTCAGCATCTCGTTTGAGAAATGGAGCACTCTGAGATTGCTCAGGGAACTCTTGGGCAGTGGAGAGACTTGAGTTGGGCTGAATTCTTTTGATTCCCCTCTCCCATTCCCCAACCACACCTCACAGGAAGCCAGAGAAGGTGAATTAGGCTTGGAAACCCGATCCTTTTAACCATTTGTGCTGTTTCTCTCTAAGATTTCAAGTTTAGGGCTGGGAAGGGGCAGAAAGATCCCAACCCAGGGTGCCCACAACCTCCACCCTCCAGGAAAATTTAGCTTCCTCCCAGAATCTGTTTGGGATTCAGATTCTTGGTCCAGAGTCCTTTACCCCCTTAACGGTGGGGAGTGCTGCAGTCAAGGTCAAGAGAGTTCTACAGGCCTAGTTTGGACAGAAGGGTGCTCCTGGCACCCCAGCAACAAACTTCTCTAGAAGGAAGACTTTGGCCCTTGGGATAAGATGACACAAGAGGGCACCCCCTTCCCACCCCACCCAGCCACCATCTGTCAGAGATCTTGGGTCCCAGCCATACCTATGATCCCATCAATACTAGGCCCCCATCCCCACTCCATGCCCCTGCACCTCCACAGCCCAAGTGCCACCCCCTCTAGTCTGTGTCTTTGTCCCACCCAGCTCCTTGGCCACCAGGCACCCTCACTTGGGGAAGGCGTCAAAACAGTAGGTCTTCTTGGTGTCAGGGAAGGCGACGCGCATGCCGGAGGTGAGGGGTGAGTGCAGCACCACAGCAGCACACTCGTAGCGGGAAGCCAGATCCACAGTGGGCACAGTGCCGATGCTCTGTCCATACAGGATAATGTTCTCCGGGCTGATGCCATACCTGGCGTGGGGGTGAAGGGGTGAGGAAGGGGTAGAGGCAACTGAGTCATCCACTGGCCCCAAATCCTGGCTTCATCCACCTTCCTCCCTCTAGCCCAGTTTTCTCCCTCCAGTTCCTCTGGGCTCTGCTCATCTCCCCTGCTACACATCCATGCTTGCTTCTTTCCTGGACCACAATCACAGGGCAGTGTTTGAAAGGAGAGTTTGGGTTTGAAGATCTGGGGAGGGATGGACAAGAGCAGGAAGGGGAGAACAATGGGCTAAAGCAGAAGGCACCTAGGAAATCATGGCATCATGGCAGGGCCAGTTGTGCTGGGGCAGGGAATCTCTCAGGGGAAAGGGCTTTGGGCTGGAGGGGAAGAAGCTGATGGTCAGCCAGCCAGGAGCAAGAAATAGGTGGCCGAGTGACATTTGCCTGCCATTTCCTTTCCAGTGAGGCAGAAAAGGGTCTTGAGCCTCCTGAACTGATAAGATGGCTCTCCACAGGGGCCTGCATCTGTGGGCAATGGACCCTGGGGGCTTCTGGATCCATCCTGATGCTGAGTTCCTGGTAGAGTCTAGATACTGGAGTAGCTTGAGGGGAAGGGTGAGGTCCCAGATTAAACTGGACAGTGATGCTCACAGACCCATAACTGGACTCTATGACCATCTCACATACTCACTCTCCAAGGGAGACTCAGGATGACCCAATTTTGACTAGGATCCAAGGGTTTTGGTGTAAAACTAGATCAAACCCAGAATCACAGGGAATGGGAGTCAACTGTGGTTTGCTGGCTTCTCCTTTAGGCTCCCTATAATGCAAGTCCAGTGCCGTCTTATACTGAATTTACTCGCATAATTGCCCTCACCACATACCTCCCCCCTCCCCTCCATTTCTTGAAGAGGAAATTAAAGATTCTTTTTGTAAGCAGTGATAGCGGAACATGCCAGGGTAGGAAGAAAGGTAGGGTCAGGTCACTGCAGATAGAGGCTCAAACTGCGGAGAGCAAGAAAAGAGGGGGATTGTGGAGGTGGGGCAGGTAGATTTGGAGGTGTGGTGGGGTTGGGAGGCAAATGAGAGTTGCGGGGTAATGGCAAAAAAAAGTTTAAAGCTGAAATGCGGGGGGGGGGGGGGTGGGGGTTGAAGAGCCACCGAGAGGGTGGACGGGAAGGGGAGGGAGAGGCCAGAAGGTGGGGAGGATGACTTATCTGGTCATCTGGTTAGAGACCAGTGAAATACATGTTAGACCTGCAGGAATCACAGTGCAACAGAAGTCATCCCGCTCCTAGGACTGCCAGCCAGCAGGGGGCAAGCTTTCTATCCTATATCTGGCATGGAAAAGGAAGATGGGGAGGCTGGGCCCCAGTGGGCTCCAAAACTCTTCAGTCGGAATCAGCCTTTTGCCCGGGTCACTCCCTTTTCTCCGAAGACTCTTCCTGTCCCAAACTCTATGAGGAGAGAAGTGCAATGGCTTACATGTAGTGATGTGATGGCAGACCTGGGCATGAGACCAGTCAGACACTTTTTCTACAGGCCCAGTTGTTCTAAGATAAAAGGGCCCAGTTCTTCCAAATCTCCACTTTGTAGAGAGGAAAGAGGTTGAAGGAACAAAGTCTCTTCATCTGGCCTTGGCTGGGGCCAGCTGAGAATCACTCAAACCTGGAGGCTGGGGAAGCCAGGCAAACAAGGCATCCAATGGAAATGGGCCTGAGACCACTTTGAAGCTTTCATGGACGGTGCCTCACTAGGACTCACTAATGTGAGAATTCAACCCAAACCTGCCTTTGGAGCAGGCCCTGAGGTGGCCCAGGGGTGCAGGCAGAGCAGGCACCTGCAAAACTGAGGGTACAGGGAGAAGTGTCAGAGCAGCAGGAGGAACAGCAGAACTGAGGTGAAGAGCTGGAGCAGACTGAGGAAAGGATCCATGTAGGGAACAGAGGGCTGGGTCAGGAAGGGAGGACAGAAGTAAGAGATGCTCTTGGTGTCCCCTGAGTTCTCCATGGGCCCATTCCTTCTCTTTGGACAGTTGGGCAAGTAAACTGAGCTAGCCCGCCACTCTGGATTAGGTGCCATCAGGAAGTTTGATGTGAAGACCAACTCATCATTTCATGAGTCAGCTCCAGCCTTGGGCCCAGTGGGAAACAGTGAACCTCCAGGTGCCCCACCCTGCCAAACTCCTACATCATCATGATCATCATCAGCTCCAGGAAGGGCCCATGCCAGAGGTGAATGGGGGGAGCAGGAAAGGGGCAGGGTCCACCGGTTGTCATGGTAACCACTGCATTGCCAACCCTGCCATCAGCCCCAGGCTTGGCTGATTCAGCAGTAGCTGCCACCCCCTCTCTCTCACCAGCTCTGAGAGCAAGTGGAACTGGTCTGGCCAGTAACACCATTGGGCCACGTGCTGGGATCTAAGCAGAAGTATCAGCTTGGGGCCCAATTCGGGAGGCTGAGGGATTGGCCCAAGAAGAACAGTATGTGCTGCCAGCACAGGAGGAAACGTAACTTGGTTGCATAGTTTCCTTTCCCTCTAGTTCTTCCAGTCCTCTCGCCTGCCCCCTGGGGCCAATGGCTTCCAGGTCTTCCTATTCAGATGGGCAGTGACTTCAGAACTGCTTCCTAGGTGCCTTTGATTTCCTGAAAGGTTCTGGTTCCCGACAGGGTCTTGCCAGTCCAGAGTGTCAAGATGAAGCCACTGGGGAAATCTAGGCTACTAAAGTCTCAGGTTCAGCCGGTGGCCATTTTGGTGCTGCTTTCTCCACCATGTGTGACCAGGCTGCTTGCTTGCCCCAAAAGGGACTGACATGTTCTCCCTTGTCCCATCTTGATATCTTCCATTTCCCATCCCAAGAGTCCTTTCCGAAGAATTCCCCCAGGCAAGTGACTAGCCACACAGTCTCATCCTCCTGTCTGCCACTCCCAGAGGGAGGTCTGAATCTGGCCCAGGTCAAGGTGAGTTTGAACCAGTAGTTTGGGGCTGTCATGGAGAATCAGGCTTATTCCATGAACCAGTCTACAGTACAGCAAACAAGAACCTTCAGGGTTGCGAGAGTGGCCATGCCTCCTGGGGTCTATCACCCCAGAAACAACCAGGGCCATCCCCATGACCCAGCCAGGAACATGGAGTCTGCCCCTTAACTCCCAGTGGGGTCTCAGGCAATCTTCCCCAGCCAGAGCTTGGTGCCTTAGTTTCCCCACAGAGGTAACCACACTTCTCAACCATGTCTCCTTCCCAGATGGAGAACCAAGTAGGATCAATCTGAACATTTGGGAGTCAGGCGGCAACCCCAGTGGGGTAAGCTGCCGGGGTGGTGTCTTTCCTGTCTCAGGAGGAAGCCTGGTACTGTGACCAAAGTCAGGCCAGGTGGACAAATTGCTTTTTTTTCTACCGTTTCCAAGAATTGTACTGTGAGCTCAGAATGAAGAGAAATGAACAATGCCAAATTGGAGTTTTCGTCCTTAGTGGAAAACAAGAGAACTCTCCAGCTGGATTCCCAAGGGCCAAAAGGGAGTTAGTGGGCTGGGCCCTTCCATCGAGATTCACATTCCTATTTCCGCATCCCCAGACCCTCTCTGAGCAACCAAGCCAGCCTGACCCAACCAAGGGATTACCAGCAGGCAGAGTGGGGGCTCACCGGGTGCGCAGGGCCTGCCAGGCTGCATCAATATCAGCATATAGGTTCTTCTCCGTGGGTTTCCCTGTGCTCACTCCATAGCCCGAGTAGTCGTAGGAGAAGATGTTGCAGTTGATCCGGGTACCGAGTCCAATGTAGAAGCTGCTCATCTGGCCTAGGTCCACCGCGTTGCCATGGGAGAAGAGCACCGTAAACCTGGGAGGGGTGAGCAGTGGCCGAGGCCTTGTCACTCCCTGATCCCTTCCCTCTGGGCTCCCAGGCACAGCTTTCCCTCTCTGCTGGGAAGGGCTGAGGAGGTGAATCCTGGCCTCCCTGAGGGTTGAGTGTGTCAGACATTCCCAAGACAACCAGGAGTAAGGGTCACTAGGGAATGGTAGAAAGAAAAGGGATGGGGCAGAGTAATGGAGAGGTGAAAAAAGGGAAGGAGAAGCGGGGACTGGATGTGAGTGCACTCACGTGTATCACTGCAGAGGAGGAAGGAATTTTAAAAAGCACAAAGGAGGAGCTCAGTTATGGCTCTACCCCCTCAAAACCATCACTGCCCCCCAAATGTTTTGTTTTGATCTCCACAGAGGGCCTTTGCATGCATGCATGCATGCATGCACAAGCACATGTATGCACACACACATATATGCAAATTCTATCTGTACTCTTTCAAGCAATCAGTAAATGCTGTTGATTGATTGTATGAGGGCACTCTTCTTGTTCACATGGCACACACACACAAACCCAGAGCTAATACTCCCTTGTGTGTACTTTTCTAGGCCTTTACATCCACCGACACCTGCACCCACAGTGCCAATTAAAACACCCAAGGGAGAATGGGCAGCAGACAATTGCTTGGCCTCCCCATGACTCCCTTTGCCACTTCACTTTTTATCTTCTCCGTGCCTCTGATCAAAGAGAAGGGAGAAGGGCAAGAGGATTGGTAAGGGTGAAGACTGGTGAATCCCAATGGCAGGCTTGAGTGTTCAGGGGCAGCAAGGGGATATGCAGGGGAGAGGGTGCCTGCCCGCTTTTGGTTCGTGTTCTTCGCAGTTCTCTTCCAGCTGCTATTGTAGGGAGTCAGGCCTCAGAGCTCCCGAAAGCCAAGAGAAAAGGTGGCAGCTGGAGAGAACAGAAACCTGGCACCTGGTGGTGGTGGGGCAGGCAGGCTGTATCCCCAACAGGACTTCTGGCAGGTGGGATTGGTCTGGGCGACAACTTGCCCCAAGGGTCTAGCTGCTATGGATTAGTCCCTGAGATCCCCAGACTGGTCCGTGGAACCACTCCAATCCTAGTCCTTCTGGACTTCTGGGAAGACTGTCCCTTCTGACACTTCCTCAGCCTAATTCTCTGAGCTCAGGGAATCCAAGTGGTATGTTTTGGGAGGCCCTGAGCCACAAGCCAATGGTGATAAGGCCCAGGCTGGATTTAGGAGCAATGGAGGCCCCAATCCTTCTCCATTCAGAACAAACACCAAAGCCACTGAGAACTAGCACTGCTCTAGGGAGGGTACCCCAGAGTTAGGTTCCAATCAGGGCCCCCTATTTGCAGCATCAGCTCCCATTGTTATTAGGCTACAGAAGGATAGCCTCTTAGGAGCTGTAGTGTACAAATATCGGCTGCTCCTGTCATTTGGACAATCTGCCTCCCAACATGTTTAATCTGGAGGAGTCTGACTCCAGGAGTCCCCTGCCCCCTAGGTCATCTAGACCATGCTGTTGCTGATGGTCCTGTCTTGGTGTCCCTGTGTTGGTGTCTTGGTGACAAATGCCCAGAACTTGTCAAGCCTTACAGTGTACAGGGTGCCCAGGGCTAGCTAGTCTAGAGAAATGAGGGGCTGTTTTCCTTTCCCTCCACCCAGAAGCTCCCCCCACATAGTGCCACCTTACCGAAATTTCCTTACCTTCAAATTCTGTCCTCACCTCTCACAATTCTGAGCCCACTCAACTCGCACCAACCTGGACTCCCTACCACCCTCCCATCCCTTGATACTCAAGTCCACACTTTCAATACAGCCCTCACTACCAAACATAATATCTACCCATCGCTCTCTCACCAACTCCCAGTCTTGCATCACCCCTTCAGTCCACTTCCTCCACTCTAGCCCTTGTGCAGCTGAGTGCTGCAGAGGAAAATCCAGGCACTGGACCGACTTCTGACCCTTCCAATTCACTTTGTCCTGCTGCAATTCAGCCGTCTCTCTTGCTCAACAACACTTCAATTCCGCCCTTACCTACTCTTATGCCCAAATTCCCTACCTACAATCCCAGACCTTTAATTCTCTTTTGAAACTCCCAGTTTCCCCGCTGCCTCCTTTCCTAACTCCTGATGACCTCACCAGCTACTTGGCTGACAAAACAAAAACCAACAGGGGTGAACGTCCCCAAATCCCTCTGCTCTACTTCTCACCCCTCTTCTTTCTCAACCAATCAATGGTATTTATTGAGTGCTTACTGTGTGCAGAGCACTGTACTAAGTGGCTGGGAGAGTACAATACAACAGAATTAGCAGACATGTTCCCCGCCAATAATGAATTTACAGCCTATATGGGTAGACAGACTGTAATATAATTTTCTCCTCCTTACCAGCTTTCTCTCAGGAGAACTCCTGCTTGCTCTCTAACCCTACCCCCTCTACCTGCATGTCTTACCCCATCGCCTCCCATTTCTTAAAAACGCTCAGTCCCGCTCTCCTCCCCTCCCTTACTGCTATCTTTAATCTCTCATTCTCAGATGGCTCATTCTCCTCTGCCTTTAAACACACTTAAGCCTCCCCTACCTTAAAAAGCTTCCTCTGCATCTTTCACTGCCAAGGCTTTGAGCCTATTTGGGATTTTGTGCTGTATTTTAATGCTTCATCGCTCCTGATGTGTCCATCTCCAATCCCTTCTCTCCACCTAAAAACTCTTAATTATGAGCCCCACAAGGGACAGGGACTATTTCCACCTGTGTATTCTCTTCCAGCATTTAGTACAATGCTGAAGCAATGCTATTACTACTACACAGTCCCATCCAGCTATCACCCCATCTCCCTCCTCTCATTCCTGTCCAAAATCCTTGACATCCACAACCTTCACTTCCTCTCCATCAATTCTCTTCTTGACCCACTACAGGTCAGGGTTTCACTCCGTTTCATTCCACTGAGAATGCACTCCCTAAAATCTGATAAATCTCCTTAGAGTTAAGTCCAAAGGGCTCTACTCCCTGAGCTCTCAGCTGCTTTCAACCACACCGTTCTCCTCGGAATGCTATCAGATCTTGGTTTTTCCTGATATGGTACTTCACCTAGTTCTCCCCATACTTCTCATATTTCTCCATTTCTTTTGCCGGCTCCTTTTCCACTTCTCATCCCCTAAATGAACTGTCCCTCAGGGATCTGTTTTTGGTCGCTTTCTTTTCTCCCTTGGGGAGCTCCTCTACTCCCTTGGCTTTTACCACTTAAAAAAAAAATATTTGTTAAGAGTTTACAACTGGCCAGGTACTGTACTAAGCACTAGGAGAGATAAAAGATAATCGGGTTGGACACAGTCCCTGCCCAACATAGGGGTGACAGTCTTAATCTCCATTTTACAGATGAGGTAACTGAGACCCAGAGAAGTTAAGTGACTAGCTCAAGATCACACAGCATACAAGTGGCAGAGCTAGGATTAGAACCCAAGTCCTCTGACTCCCAGGCCCGTGCTCTCTAGGCCTAGCAACTAGGCCATGCTGCTTCCCATATCTACCTCTCTAGCTCCTCCTGTTATCCAATCTTGCCTCCAAAACATTTCCACTTGCATGACCCGCCGACACCTCAAACTCAACCTGTCCCAAACTGGACTTCTCATCTTCCCTGCTAATCTCTTTCCTCTGCCTAACCTTCCCATCTTGCAACCTTGATGTCATCCTCAACTCCTCACCATCCTTCAGCTCTCATATTGTACATCCTGGCCATTCTTCCTCCACAACACTTTTCCCAACTGCCCCTCTCCACCCAGTCACCACTCTGGATAAAGCACCTCTCATTCTGTGGCTAGACTAGTGTATTGACCTCCTCACTGTTTCTAGTTTCTTCCTCTTTCAGTTCTTACTACATAAGATTAGCTTCCTGAAACATCTCAGAACCAATCTCTCCAGTCCTCAAAGATCTCCAGTAGGAATCCTTCTCCCTCCACAACACATAACAAACAAAAACTCCTTACCAGAGGCTTGAATTCAAGTCACTCCACCAGCTTTCTCCATCTTTCATATATCAGCTCTCTTCACCTTGCTCCAGTCTAGGTCTAACTCCATGAGGGCAAAGGGAACAACTGTCCCCACAAGTGTGGCACCCTGGGGGCAAACCTAATGACTCCGTCCCCATACCTTTTAGGGCAGGATGAGCAGCCATAGCTAGCCTACCGTAGCTGTTGAAGCTAGAAGTGGAATCAAGATGACAGCTCCGTCTTGCCCACTACTGGCAGGATGACTTCACTTTCAATTCTTCCCCCTCTGATCCCTTGCTCACACTGTTCTCCCAGCTTAGACCTCCCTCCCCCAACAATATGTTCAACCACTGCTTTCCCCATCTTCAAAAGTTTCCAAAAATTTCACCTCTTCCAGGAAGTCTCCCCCCTCCAAATTAATTCACAAAATCCCAGTGACATCAACCCACTTATGTTTTTATTTCTATCCTCAGCACTCATTTAGATATGTATATTTTGATTTATACATACAACTATTCAGCTGTTTCATCATGATGTATTTGCCCTACTTCCTACTCCATCATTATTCTTTCTCTTGCTTTCACTTATTTTCACTTTATTTGTCTCACCCATTAAACTGTAAGCTCCTTGAGGGCTGAGCTACTCTTGTATATTCCCAAGTGCTCTGTACAATATTTAGAATTCAGTAGGCTTTCAATAAATACCACTGGTTCACTGATTGACTGATTACATGGTGCCCGGCTCCCGGTACCTGTGGGGTTTCTGTTGTCCTTAATGGGCTGTGGGGCCAGGCCAGAGACCCCACCTTGTCCCTGTACCCCCAGGAGGGTGATGGGGGGAGGAAGGGGAGGGAGAGGCTGTCCAGAGCTGCTCCACCCACTGCTAAAATTGGCAGATGGTGGCGGCACCAGGGACAGGCTGGCTAAGCCAGAGCCATCAATCAATAGTGTTTTTTGAGTGTTTGTTCTCTGCAGAAACCTGAACCAAGTGCTTGAGAGAGTTCAACAGGGTTAGTAAACATAGTTCCTGTCCTCAAGGAGCTCACAATAGCAAAACTGCCACCACTGAAACATGAGTTGTGGTTTCCCTGGCACGGCCGACTGCCAGGTAGGGACATGCAACGAATTCAAGTGGCCCTCCGGGGCCAGGGGTGAGGGCAACCTCTGGCCTGGCCCGCAACACAGGGAGAATGACCTAAACAACAGCAGCAGTGCCAGTGGAGGAGTGTAAGACAGAGACAGTGCAGCAGGAAGTTGATTCACTAAGCACTGTACTAATCACTAGGAAGAGTACAATAGAAGTAAAAGACACATTCACAAGTGCCCTCTACCCTTCCTCTCCCTTCCTCCCCCTTTTCTGTTCCTCCTCTCCTCCTCCTCTACCACCTCATTCTTTCTCTGCCCCTTCCTCCTTCTCTATCCCTTCTACCTGCTGCTTCACTTCTCTCCCCCTATTTCTCCCTCTCTTTTCCCGTCACTCCCTCAATGCCTTGTCCCCTCAATACTCTGTGCCAAGTTAGCTCTCTGCTCCTCAGTTCATTCCATGTTCCTGCCAAGTGTACCTTCTAACTGTACTCCACTCCTGAAAAGCCCACCTCTGATCCATTGCTCACATTGTTCCAATGTCTGGAACTCCACATCCCTCCAAATCTGCCATACCTCAGTTCTCCCAATCTTTAAAGCCCTGCTAAAATATTACCTCCTCCAGGAAGCCTTCCTCGGTGAATTGCCAACACTCCGTTTCATATCAACCCAATAGTCACCATTAGTATTAGTATTAGTAGGTCACACAGCAGACAAGTGGCAGTCAGGATTAGAACCCATGACCTTCTGACTCCCAGGCCCATGCTCTATCCAGTATGCCATGCTGCTTCCAACAAGCCTTGCCCACAGAGCCAGTCATCCCCAGTCTGAAGAGTGGAGTTGGTTGCTTCTTTCAGCCATCAGTCATCCTACTGGGCTACAAAGAGGACCTTCACAGGGCAGGTCTAGCCTGGAAGTCAAACCTGGCCAGTTCAAGTGCCCCTCCAGCATCCAAATCAAGTCAGGTGCAGCTGGGAACACATACAGCTTCGCTGTAGGCTGTGGGGTGACAAGCCATAACAAGCTTACAGTCTAGAGAGGGAGACAGACATTTATATGAATATATAATTTATAATATTTAATTTAAGGATAAGTACTGTGGTGTTGGGAATGGGGAGAATATCAAGTGTCCAAAGGTCACAGATTGAGGTGCATAGACAGACCAGAAGGGAGAATTATAAGCTCCTCATGGGGAGGGAGCAAGGTTTTTGCTTCTGCTGTACTTTCCCAAGCACTTAGTACAAAGTGTTCCACCAGGAGATTTTTAATAATACTTCATAATACCCCCAGTTCTAAACCCTACATCAGACCCACATATATAAAAGCCTGTCACACAATCAATCAATGGGATTCATTGAGCTTGTACCACATGCAGCACACCTTACTAAGTGGCTGGGAGAGTACAATAGCGTTAGTAGATATGATACCTACCCTCAAGGAGCTTGCAATCTAGTGTAGTGGATTGTGACAGTTGTTAAAACCACACAATCTCATTTGCCCCACCACAAATAAGTGCCATTGCCCTTCCTAAGATTCTCATGCTCAATTTTACTTCTGTTCCTATCCGTTTTACTCACACCCAATAATGCACACTCACACAAACTGAGAGATGACAAGGTTTCTTTACACTGAGACTGGGTTCTCCACCCTGATGGCCAGGGTCCAAGAGCAAAGAAAGGGGAAATGAGAGTAGTTTTCCAGATGCCCAAGTTCTGCTGCTCCTCACAGAACTGAAGTCCAGGGCCCTGAGCTTGGCTAAGGATCAATTCAGGGATCTCATCTAAGAAATATGACTCAAGACAGCAAGAAGGTACTGTCCAACAATCTCCTCTGACCCCTTCAGGTGTCTCCCAGGCATGGGGGGCTTGAGGTAACCTTTTGGGTCCCACACTTGGGCCTATAGAAGTCCTGGAAGCCTGGGAGAAAGAGTCACAGCGCTTACAGTAGACAAAGAGGGAGCAGAACACAGAAGCCAAAAAAAAAAAAATGAAGATGGCCGAATTAGGAAACCAAAGTGATAGAATGAAAGCCACATAGGGGTAGGGGAAAGAATAGGGTTGAAAGAGCCCAGGGACCAGGTAGGCTCCCTGCCAAGACCCTCAGCACAGAGGACAAATAATTTTGGCCTACTCAGGGAACAATGTTCTGGATACCTGGCTGTAGGTTTCACATTGTCATCCATTAAAGGGAGAGGTCAGGGCTCAAACTGGTGTGTGCGTACGTGCGTGTGTGTGTGTGTGTGGTGGAGGGTGGGGGATCTTGAGGATTTAATTCTCCATCAGAAACAGGTTAATAAGCAAGAAATATCCCTTCTCTTTCCCTTTCAAGCCCCACCATTCCCTGGAAACCTACCCTGGGATATATGTCCTTATATGCCTGGGAGGAAGGGGCTACAGCAAGATGGGTGTGGGAAGAGGAAGAGAGCTGCACTAAATCTCTTAGGATAGACCCCAGGACGATTGCCTCTCCATTACCTAGACTGGAGAACTTTAAGAGACCCTCCCCCCTGCCCCACCAATGGGTAAGGGGTGTGTTGAGCTCTGTGAGATTAGCCAAACAACTCAACTTCAAAATGACTGTAGCCTGAACCCAGCCCCAGAGGGCTCTCCCCAGTTCCCCACTCCTCCTATTCCCCAAGGCCAGGGAAGGTCATAGCTTACCTAGCACCCGGCACACAGCGGACATACATACAGCTGATACGGTTGCCCCGGTTGCTTTTGGTCAAGAACACCTCCATGGTATCCAGCTCCCTCTGAGTGTACTGGAAATCCGCTCGATCGGTCAGGTGTAACTTCCAGTGACCTGGGGCCCCAGCCCCTCCGTGGAGGATTGCAGCAGCGGAGCCCCCACCCCCAGGGCCTGGATCCAGTTCAGGGACAATGGTATAGGTAGACTCTGGCGGCAGAAAAGCCAGCTTGGCAGCAATCCGGCTGGGGCAAGGAGGACAGCAAAAGAGGCAGCAGAGCTCACTAACGGAGAGGCCGTTCATGGCGGGGGACAGATCAGGCTAGCTGGATGGAGGATCTAAAATCCCAGAGAAAGGACTGAGGACAGCAGAGAATCCTGGGACCACAATTTCTTAAAATGTAAACAAAAATTAAAAAAAAAAACCACGAGGAGAAGCTAAGTTTTCCTTCCACCCTGTAAAAATCTTTTAGGATTGTCCAACTCCAGCCTTCTGGGGCAAACTGTTCATTCTCCTTCCAACTCCAGATGGGAACATCCTGCAGAGAAAAGGGGGAGGGAGAAAAAGGAAGCCATCAGGAGCCAGGCACTAAGGTGATACCTCCTTCTTCCCCTTAAGCAAAAGGGATGATGCGGCAAATCGAGCAGAATGGAGGTGAAAGTCTAGCTAGATTCAGGGTTTGCAGTGAACTGGGGCAGAGTTCCTAGGTCCCACTTACAATTTCTAGGGCTGTGGACCCAGCCGAGCTCACACCCTGCAATCCTCCATCTGCTCTGAAGTTGCGGGAAGGAAATCAAAGAGCAAGAGGGGGAGGGAGGGAGAGGAGAGGCAAAAGGGTGAAGTCACATAGGCAATCGAGGGAGATGACGATACAGGATGAAAATAAATCATCGGGAGAGATATGCCAGTTTAATGGGATTCCCCCGCAGTGAGGAATGTGCCAACTGGTGGGGGGATGCTCTGGGGAATGAGGTGGAGAGTAAGAGGCCCGGCACCACCACTCCTCCATCTACCCCCAAGATCATTGCATTTTCCATCCCTTGGCCTTCCTCTCCCAGGGATTACTGCTCTACTCATATAGCAAGCGGGACGAGGGGCCCTCCCCAGTCAATGTTCCGAGTACAAGCCTCCACCCAAAATGCGGTGAGGGGAATCGTTAGGTGAAGGTACAAGCTGTGGATGTCACAGTCACAGACGTCTGTGCCCAGCTAACAAACCCCGGCAGGGTATCCACAATGACACACACACATACACACACCCCCCCCCCGCGCCAGCAGAGACGTCGGGGATGAGCCCGGCAAACACCGACAGTTTCACGGACACAACACAACGCGCACGTCAGAATCGGGGGGTGGGTGGGGGGGAGGAACGGAGGGAGGAAAAGGCGCGGACGGTTCTCCTCCGGAAACGGTCGCACTGGGGCCTGGAGCAGGAGGGGCCGTTGGGCGGGGGGTGCGGGGAGATCACCGCTGACCCCCGCCTCCCTTCAAGCAGTCACTTGGGATTGAAGGAAGCGGGTGGTGATGGGCCTCGATCGATCGTATTTATTAAGCTTTCACTTTGTGCGGAGCACCGTCCTGAGCGTTTGGGGGAATACCGGCCAACAATGTCACAGACACACTCCCTGCCCGCAACGAGCTAGAAGGAAACTCTCTCGGGGGCGGTGAGGGAAGTTTGAGCGGCTACTGAGGGCTGGTGCAGGCTATATGGGGGCCGGTCTAGAGGGGCCGAGGGGCAGGTGTGCTACCGGCCCTCATGAGCCCCGCACTCACCGATCTCGGACTGGAGGCCACCCCTTTCCAAGCCCGCGCTCCATGCCGGGTAGGGCTGCGGGCTCCGGCTGTGAGCTTCCCTCTCCGCCCCGGCCTCGCCCTCCCCGGGCCCGCGGCGGATGTGATCGCCTCGCTCGGCCGCCTGGAAGTGACGCAGCCACCGCCACCGTCGCCGCCCGTGTCCGCGACGGAGGGAGGGAGGGAGGAAGAGCGCGGAGAGGACGGGGGAGGGGGAGGACGGTAGGGAGCTCGTCTTCCACACCCCCTCCCCCGCCTCCCGCGTATCCTCCTGACTGACATCACAGCCGACATTCGGACGCCAGTCCTCGACAGCCGCTCAAACTTCCCTCAGTCGCCGACGGAGTTGCCTTCTCCCCCTGACACTTCCACCAGCCGCTCCACGACCTCCTCTCATTCATTCATTCATTCATTCATTCATTTGTATTTATTCAGCGCTTACTGTGCGTGGAGCACTGTACTAAGCGCTTGGGAGAGTACAATAATAATGTTGGTATTTGTTAAGCGCTTACTATGTGCCGAGCACTGTTCTAAGCGCTGGGGGACATACAGGGTAATCAGGTTGTCCCACGTGAGGCTCACAGTCTTAATCCCCATTTTACAGATGAGGTAACTGAGGCCCAGAGAAGTGAAGTGACTTGCCCACAGTCACACAGCTGATAAGTGGCAGAGCAGGGATTCGAACCCATGACCTCTGACTCCCAAGCCCGAGGTCTTTCCACCAATCCACACTGTAACGATAAACAGACACACTCCCTGCCCACGACTCTAGACTGTGAGACAGACACCAGTGTAAATGAATGAATTACAATGCTGTGGGGCTGGGGTGGGGGAGGTGATTATCATTATTACTATAGTATTTGTTAAGCGCTTACTATATGCCAAACACTGTTCTAAGCACTGGGGTAGATACAGGGTAATCAGGTCGTCCCACGTGGGGCTCACAGTCTTAATCCCCATTTTACACATGAGGTCACTGAGGCAAAGAGAAGTTAAGTGACTTGCCCAAAGCCACGCAGCTGATAAGTGGCAGAGCTGGGATTAGAACCCATGATCTCTGACTCCCGGGCTCTTTCCACTAAACCATGCTGGGATGAATAAAAGGAGCAAGTCAGGGTGATGCAGAAGGGACTGGGAAAAGAAGAAAGGGGGGGTCTTAGGAAAGCCTTCTTGAAGGAGAAGTGCCATCAATATGGCTTTGAAGGAGGGGGGAAGTAACTGTCGGATTTGAGGAAGGGAGGGAAGGCGTTCCAGGCCAGAGGTAGGTTGTGGGGGAGGGGTCGGAGGTAAAATAGATGAGATTGAGGTACAATGAGTAGGCTATTCATTCATTCATTCAATAGTATTTATTGAGCGCTTACTATGTGCAGAGCACTGTACTGAGCACTTGGAATGAACAAGTCGGCAACAGATAGTGACAGTCCCTGCCCTTTGACGGGCTTACAGTCTAATCGGGGGAGACAGGCAGACAAGAACAATGGCGATAAATAGAGTCAAGGGGAAGAACATCTCATAAAAACAATGGCAACTAAATAGAATCAGGGTGATGTACATCTCATTAAACAAAATAAAATAAATAGGGTGATAAAGATATATACAGTCAAGCGGAAGAGTACAGTGCTGAGGGGGTGGGATGGGAGAGGGGGAGGAGGAGAGGGAAGGGGGGAGAAGAGGGTTTAGCTGCGGAGAGGTGAAGGGGGGGTTGAGGGAGCAGAGGGAAAAAGGGGGAGCTCAGTCTGGGAAGGCCTCTTGGAGGAGGTGAGCTTTAAGTAGGGATTTGAAGAGGGGAAGAGAATTAGATTGTCGGAGGTGAGGAGGGAGGGCATTCCAGGACCGCGGGAGGACGTGGCCCAGGGGTCAACGGCGGGATAGGCAAGACTGAGGGACGGTGAGGAGGTGGGTGGCAGAGGAGCGGAGCGTGCGGGCTGGGCAGTAGAAAGAGAGAAGGGAGGAGAGGTAGGAAGGGGCAAGGTGATGGAGAGCCTTGAAGCCTAGAGTGAGGAGTTTTTGTTTGGAGCGGAGGTTGATAGGCAACCACTGGAGGTGTTTAAGAAGGGGAGTGACATGCCCAGAGCGTTTCTGCAGGAAGATGAGCCGGGCAGCGGAGTGAAGAATAGACTGGAGCAGGGATAGAGAGGAAGAAAGGAGATCAGAGAGAAGGCTGACAGAGTAGTCTAGCCGGGATATTACAAGAGCCTGTAGTAGTAAGGTAGCCGTTTGGGTGGAGAGGAAAGGGTGGATCTTGGCAATACTGTAAAGGTGAAACCGGCAGGTCTTGGTAATGGATAGGATGTGGGGGGTGAACGAGAGAGACGAGTCAAAGATGACACCGAGGTTGCAGGCCTGAGGGACGGGAAGGATGGTCGTACCATCCATGGTGATAGGGAAGTATGGGAGAGGACCGGACTTGGGAGGGAAGATGAGGAGCTCAGTCTTGCTCATGTTGAGTTTTAGGTGGCGGGCAGACATCCAGGTGGAGACATCCTGGAGGCAGGAGGAGATGCGAGCCTGAAGGGAGGGGGAGAGGACAGGGGCGGAGATGTAGATCTGCGTGTCATCTGCGTAGAGATGGTAGTCAAAGCCGTGAGAGCGAATGAGTTCACCAAGGGAGTGAGTGTAAATGGAGAACAGAAGAGGGCCAAGAACTGACCCTTGAGGAACTCCAACAGTTAAAGGATGGGAGAGGGAGGAGGAGCCTGCGAAGGAGACCGAGAATGACCGGCCAGAGAGATAAGAGGAGAACCAGGAGAGGACGGAGTCCGTGAAGCCAAGGTGAGATAAGGTGTGGAGGAGGAGGGGATGGTCGACAGTGTCAAAGGCAGCTGAGAGGTCAAGGAGGATTAGAATAGAGTAGGAGTTATTGGATTTGGCAAGAAGGAGGTCATGGGTGACCTTAGAGAGAGCAGTCTCTGTAGAGTGGAGGGGACAGAAGTCAGATTGGAGGGGGTCCAGGAGAGAATGGGAGTTAAGGAATTCTAAGCAGCGATTGTAGACGGCTCGTTCTAAGATTTTGGAAAGGAAGGGTAGTAGGGAGATAGGGTGATAACTGGAAGGGGAAGTGGGGCCGAGAGCGCGTTTTTTTAGGATGGGGGAGACGTGGGCATGTTTGAAGGCAGAGGGGAAGGAGCCATTGGAGATTGAGTGGTTAAAAATAAGTTAAGGAAGGGAGGAGGGCATGGGCGATGGTTTTTATAAGGTGAGCGGGAATGGGGTCCGAGGCGCAGGTGGAGGGGGTGGCACTTGCGAGGAGGGAGATCTCCTCTGAGGATACTCCACGGAAGGATGGGAAAGTAGGGGAGAGGGTTGGTGGGGGGGGAGGGGAGAGAGAGAGGGGTGACTTTGGGAAGCTCAGACCTGATTGTGTTGATTTTTGTGATGAAGTAGGTGGCCAGATCATTGGGGGTGAGAGATCGGGGAGGGGGAGGAACAGGGGGCCTAAGGAGAGAGTTAAAGGTCTGGAACAATTGGCGGGGGTGACGGGCATGGGTGTTGATGAGGGAGGAGAAGAAGTTTTGCCTGGCGGAGGAGAGGGCAGAGTTAAGGCAGGAAAAGATAAATTTGGAATGTATGAGGTCGGCTTGGTGCTTGGACTTTCACCAGCAGCGCTCAGCAGCTCGAGCATAGGAGCATAGGAGGCGAACAGAGGAGGTGATCCAGGGCTGTGGGTTAGTGGAGCGAGAGCGGCGGAGGGAAAGGGGGGCGAGAGAGTTGAGATGAGTAGAAAGGGTGGAGTTGAGAGGTTAGCGTTGGAGGAATGAAGTGGGGGGGCTGGGTTGTAGTAGCAGAGTAGCGAGGTGAGGTAGGAGGGGGCAAAGTGATGGAGGGCTTTGAAGACAATGGTGAGGAGTTTTTATGTGATGCAGAGGTGGATGGGCAACCACTCCAGAGTTTCTTGAGGAATGGAGAAATATGGCCTGGACGTTTTTGTAGAAAAATGACCCGGTCAGCAGTGTGAAGTTTGGACTGGAGTGGGGAGAGACAGAAGTACGGGAGGTCAGCAAGGAGGCTGATAGAGTAATAAAGGCAGGATAGGATAGGTGATTGCATTAACGTGGTAGCAGTTGGGATGGAGAGGAAAGGGTGGGTTTTAACGACATCGTGAAATTGGAACCGACAGGATTTAGTGATGGATTGAATATGTGGGTTGAATGAAAGAAAGGAGTCAAGGATAACGCCAAGGTTACAGGCTTGTGAGACAGGAAGGATGATGGTGCCATCTAAGTGATGGGAAAGTTGCAGGGAGGACAGGGTTTTGGTGGGAAGGTAAGGAGTTCTATTTTGGACTTGCTAAGCGTGAGGTGATGGGAGGACATCCAAGTAGAGATGTCCTGAAGGCAGGAGGAAATGCAAGACTGCAGAGGGGGAGACATGAGGGCTGGAGATGTAGATTTGGATGTCATCCACAAAGAGGTGGTAGTTGAAGCCATGGGAGCAAATGAGTTCTCCAAGGGAGAGGGAGAACAGAAGGGGACCCAGAACTGAACCTTGAGGGACCCCCACAGTTGAGGGGTGGGAGGCAGAGGAGTAGCCCATGAAAGAGACTGAGAAATCAGTGGCCAGAGAGATAGGAGGAGAAGCAGGAGAGGACAGTGTCAGTGGAGCCGAGGTTGAATAATGTTTCCAGGAGAGGGGGAAGTCGACAGTTTCAAAGGCGGCTGAGAGATCGAGGAGGATTAGGATAGAGTAGAGGCTGTTGGATTTGGCAAGAAAGAGACCACTGGTGACCTTTGAGAGGGCTATTTCTGTGGAGTGAAGGGGGATGGAAGCCAGATTGGAGAGGGTCAAGGAAAGAATTGGAGGAGAGGAATTTGAGACAGCGGGTGTAGAGAACTCCTTCAAGGAGTTTGGAGAGGAATGATAGGAGGGAGATGGGGTGATAACTGGAGGGAGCTGTGGGTTTTTTTTTTTTTAGGATAGGGGAGACATGGGCATGTTTGAAAGCAGTGGGGAAGAACCCATTGGAGAATGAACAGTTGAAAATGGCTGTTAGGGAGGAAAGAAGAGAGAGATCAGTTTTTTGATAAGGTGTGAAGCAATGGGGTCGGATGTGTAGGTAGAGGGGTGGATTTTGAGTTAAGGTAGATCTCCTCTAGAGATACTGCTGGGAAAGATGGGATAGTTGAAGAAGGGGCAGGAAGGGGGGAGGGACTGGAAAGGGACAGGGGAGATTTTAGGGAGATCATGGCTGATAGTGTCAATTTTCTTAATAAAATAGGTGGCCAAGTCATTTGGGGGCAAGGGATGGGGGAGTCAGGGGAACAGGGGGCCTGAGGAGGGAGTTAAATGTCTGGAACAACTGGCGAGGGTGATGGGCATGGGTGTTGATAAGGGTGGAGAAATCATTTTGCCAGGCAGAGAAGAGGGCAGAGTTAAAGTACACAAGGATCAATTTGAAGTGGATGAAGTCAGCCTGATATCTAGATTTCTGCCAGCAGCACTCTGTGGCTTGTGCATAAGAGCGAAGGAGGTGGACTGAGGAGGTGATTCAGGGCTGCGGGTTAGTGGTACGAGATTGATTATGGGATAGAGGAGCAAGTGAGTTGAGTTCAGTAGAGAGGGTGGTGTTGAGGGAGTCAATTTGATCATTAAGGGAAGGTAGTTTGGGTATGGTGGCTAAGTGGGGCATGATGAGTTGAGAAAATTGGATAGAGTCAAAAACTCAGAGATCTCTGTGGGGAACAGTACAGATTTATGGGGAGGAGATGTGTGGGAGAGAAGGCATGTGAGGAGGTTGTGGTGAGATGGAGGGATTTCAGAGTTGGTGAGGAGAGAGATTGTGCAGTGGCTAGAGATGATGAGATCGAGTTTGTGTCCAAGTTGTCCTCAATAACACCACCCACTTAAACCCCTTCCCAAATGACCCCCCTCCTACACATACAGCAGCAACTAACACCCCCATCTCCCTTTCATTGACCACTGGCTCTAACCTTCCCCACCTCCACCCCTTACTGATTACTGGCTCCCTCTGGTCACTGGTTCTGACCTCTAACTGGTAAACCACCCCTTCCTCCCTACACCCACTTACAGAGCCACCTAGTTGTGACCCCATCCTTCCAAAGATTTCTAGGTCTGGCCTTCCCTCTCTGACTCCCAAGTTCTCTTAGTTTTGGTATTTGTTAAGTACTTACTATGGCCAACAGTGTGCTCGGCAGCTCTGGGATAGACACAAGTTGCTCAGCTAAGACACAATTCCTGTCCTACAAGGGGCTCACAGTCTAAGTAGAAGAAAAAACAGGTATTTCATTCCCATTTTACAGATGAGGAAATGGAGGCACAGATAAGTTAAATGACTTACCTGAGGTCATAATGCAGGCAAGTAGCAGAGCTAGGATTAGAACTCAGATCCTCTGACTCTCAAGCCTATGTTCTTTCCAGTAGGCAACACTGTTCTCTTCCCTCGGAACCACACCCCCTGCAGAGAAGAGAGGAGCGAGGACAGGGATGTTCATTCATTCATTCAGTCATATTTATTGAGCACTTACTCTGTGCAGAGCACTGTACTAAGTGCTTGGAAAGTACAATTCTGCAACAGAGATAATCCCTGCCCAACAACGGGCTCTCAGTCTAGAAGTCTAGACAACAAAACAAAACAAGTAGACAGGCATCAATAGCATCAATATAAATAAATAGAATTATAGATATATACATGTCATTAATAAAATAAAGAGAATAATAAATATGTACATATATGCACAAGTGCTGTGGGGCGGGGAGGGGGCTAGAGCAGAGGGAGGAAGTCAGGGTGATAGGGAGAGGAGGAGGAGCAGAGGAAAAGGGGGGCTCAGTTTGGGAAGGCCTCCTGGAGGAGGTGAGCTTTCAGTAGGGCTTTGAAGAGGGGAAGTGTGCTAGTTTGACAGATGTGAGGAAGGGAGGGCATTCCAGGCCAGAGGTCGGACGTGGGCCAGGGGTCGACGGCGGGAAAGGCGAGAATGAGGCATAGTGAGGAGGTTGGCACCAGAGGAACGGAGTGTGCGGGCTGGGCTGTAGAAGGAGAGAAGGGAGTAAGGTAGGAGGGGGCAAGGTGATGGAGAGCTTTGAAGCCAAGAGTGAGGAGTTTTTGCTTGATACGAAGGTTGATAGGCAACTACTGGAGATTTTTGAGGAGCAGGGTGACATGCCCAGAGCGTTTCTGTAGAAAGATTATCAGGGCAGCAGAGTGAAGTATAGACTGAAGTGGGGAGAGAGGAGGTTGGGCAGTCAGAAAGGAGGCTGATGCAGTAATCCAATCAGGATATGATGAGTGACTGTACTAATGTGGTAGTGGTTTGGATGGAGAGGAAAGGGCAGATCTTAGCAATGTCGTGAAGGTGAGATGGGCAGGTTTTGGTGATGGATTGGATATGTGGGGTGAATGAGAGAGCAGAGTCAAAGATGACACCAAGGTTGCGGGCTTGTGAGACAGGAAGAATGGTAATGCCATCCACAGTGACGGGAAAGTCAGGGAGAGGACAGGGTTTGGGAGGGAAGATAAGGAGCTCAGTCTTTGGACCTGTTGGGGACTGGATCAGGAAGTCCCTCCTTACCAAGTGTCTGAAAGCTTCTTGGATTTGCATTCAAGGGCAAGGTGGAGGAACTCAACTTCCTTGTGCCCCTATCTTTCCATTGATGTCACACTACCAACCCCCAGCCCTGGATCACCTCCACAGCATGATTTCTTTGCTTATGTTGTGCATGCTGTAGAGCAGTGTGGGCAGAAATCCCTGCACTAGGTTGACTTTGGTCACTTCAAATTCACTGCTATAACTCTGCCCTCTCTTTACGTCAACATTACTTCTCCTTCCTCATCAACTCCCAAACTTCCTGAATCCACCAACAATTCCAAACCTTTAATTCTCTCCTGAAACCCACAGTACCCCCACTTCCCCAGCTCTCTCCCCTGAGGACCTTCCCAACTATTTTATTGACAAAATTGCAACCATCAAGCATGAGCTTTTCCAAATCTCCCCCTCATCCACTCAGCTTTCTCATATTCCCACATCCACTCTTTAATCCTTCTCGACCAACTCTCAAGGGATTTACAGCCTGCTTTAAAAATCAGGCCCCTCCCCCTCCGACCCCATCCCTTCTCACCCTTTAAAAATACATGTGCCCACTCTTCTTCCTCCATGTTCACCATCTTCAACCACTCACTCTCTGATAGTTCCTTCTCTGTCTTCAAACACGCCCATGCCTCCTGTATCCTATGGAACATTCTCTGAACCCCACAGCATCACTTAGCTAGCACCCTATCTCCCTCCATCCATTCCTGTCCAAACTCCTCCAGTGAGTTATAAACACGTACTTCTTCCATTTTCTTTCCTCTAATTCTCTTCTTGGCTCTCCACAATCTGGTTTCTGCCTTCTTCACTCCACTGAGTCTGCTCTCCCCAAGGTCATCAATACTTTATTATTATTATTATTATTATTATCAAGTGCCATCAAGTTGTTTCCTATTCATAGCGACTCTGTGGATATATTTTCTCCAGAACGTCCTGTCTTCTGTCATAACATCAATACTTCTTCCTTGCCAAATATAATGGATACTATCTTGTACTAATCCTCCCTGATCTCTTGGTACCTTCAATCACTCCCTTCTCCTGGAAATACTATCTAATCTTAGTTTTTCTTACAGTTCTTTCCTGGTTCTCCTCTTACGTCTCTGACCTGTCCTTTTACCAGCTCTTCCTCCAGCTCCCACCCCTTTATCTGCAGGTGTCACTGAGGCTCTGTAATAGGTCCCTTTCTCTTTTTGATTTACACTGGAAGCCGGGTAATAATAATAATACTAATTTTGGTATTTATGAAACACTTACTATGTGCCAGGAACCGTATTAAGCACTGGGATGGTTACAAGGAAATCAAGTTGGACACAGTCCCTGTCCTGCAGAGGGCTCACAGTCTTAACCCCCATTTTACAGATGAGGAAATTGAGGCACAGAGAAGTGAAGTGACTTGCTTGAAGCCGCACAGCAGAGCTGGGATTAGAACCCATGACCTTCTGACTCCCTGGCCTGTGCTCTATCCACTACGCCATGCTGCTTCATCAAGGATGCTGATGGAGTAGTCAAGCTGGGATATGATAAGTGCCTGGACAGGTGTGGTGGTCACTTGGATGTAGCAGAAGTGGTAGATTCTGGAAATGTTGTGGATACAGCTGACTGGATTTGGTGACAGATTGAATCTGGAGGTTGAAGGAGAGGGTAGAGTCAAGGATAATGCCAAGGTTTAGCAAACAGGGAGGTTGGTGACATTTTCAATTGTGATGAGAAAGTTAGGTGAAGGAGATTTGTCAGAGAAAATGAGATTTGGACACGTTGAACTGGAGGTGCTGGCAGGACATCCAGGTAAAGATGTTCTGGAAACAGGAGAAAATTTGAGATTGTAGAAAAGGAGGACAGAGGTAGGGAGGTAGATTTGTGAGTCATATGTATACAGGTGGTAGTTGAAGCCAAGGGAAAAAGGAAAGGACCCAAAAGAGAAGAGAAAAGGACCCAGAACAGAACCTTGAGCAACACCTATAGTTGGGGTGTGGTAAGCAGAGGAGAGTCGGTGAAAGATACCAAAAAAGATCAGCCAGAGGTAAGAGGAGAACCAGGAGACAATGGTGTATTTAAAAATCAAGGTTAGTGTTTCCAGAAAAAGGAGGAGGTTCACAAGTGTTGAAGGCAGTTGAAAGGTCAAAGAAGATTAAAACAGCATAGTGTTCCTTTGATTTGGCAAGGAAAAGGTTCTTGGTGAGTTTGGAAAGGGTGGTCTCAGTAGAGTGAAAGGGGCCGAAACCAGATTGTTGAGGACCAGAAAGGGAGTTGGAAGTGAAGAAATAGAGAAACCAGATGTATACAATCCATTGTGGGACTTGGGCAGAATGGGAAGAGAATGACTGGGGCAAGAGCTGGTTGGTGCTCTGAGGTCCAGAGAAGGGTTTTTTTTTTATGATGAGAGAGTCATGGGATTGTTTGGAGGCAGGGGGGAAGGATCCATCGGAGAGTGAGCAGATAAAGATGGCAGTCCTTGTAGGGAAGAAGAGTGGGCACCACTGAATTTAGAACGTGGGAAGAGATAGGCTCCGAGGAGCAGGTGGAGGGGGTTGATCATGAAAACAGATGGGAGATCTCCTCTTGAGAGATGGCTGAGAAGGATGAAAGGGTGTATGTGGGTGGGGAAGAAAGCTGAGTGGGTGAGAAGGAGATTTTGAGGTGTTTACATCTGATGGTTTTGATTTTGTCAGCAAAGTAGTTGGCAAAGGGGCAACAGAGGGGGGAGTTGGCAGCACTGAGATTTTCGCTGCTCTCTTCCAATTTTTTGTTCACATCCTCCTTCCTGTCTGGAACGTCTCCCTTCTTCATATCAAACACAGCATTGCTTTTCTCATCTACAAAGCCCTTCTGAGATCACATCTCCTCCAAGAAGCCTTCCCTGAATAATCTCTAATATTCACCACTGCTGGAAGTAAATTGTAATCTGCCTGAACTCAACTCTGGAATAAGAAAAAGTCTTAGCACAGGCATCCTGGGATGGCAGAGACTGTAAGTGTGTTGGAGAGGGTAGTGGCAGCAGCAACAGCAGTAGGGATTGGCATTCCCACCTATGTAGGGATGGGCCCACCCCCTTCCAGATGGAGCTGGGCTGGGAAAGGCCTATACTGCCCAGCCCCACCTGCAGCCCCTGCTGTGTACTGTCTGTGGTCTTCCACTCCAAGGCCCTGCCTGGAGGGTCAGGGTGGGGGACTGTTGCGTGGCTCAGTGGAAAGAGCCCGGGCTAGGGAGTCAGAGGTCATGGGTTCGAATCCCGACTCTGCCCCTTGTCAGCTATGTGACTGTGGGCAAGTCACTTCACTTCTCTGTGCCTCAGTTCCCTCATCTGTAAAATGGGGATGAAGACTGTGAGCCTCACGTGGGACAACCTCATTCCCCTGTATCTACCCCAGCGCTTAGAACAGTGCTCTGCACATAGTAAGCACTTAATAAATACCAACATTATTATTATTATTATTATCTATCTGGCCGCGGACCCCTCGCCCATGTCCTGCCTCTGTCCTGGAATGCCCTCCCTCCTCAAATCCGACAGTTACTTTCCCCACCTTCAAAGTCTTGAAGCCACGCTGAAGGCACATGTCCTTCAAGAGGCCTTCTCTAAGTGCCCCCTTTCCTCTTCTTCCACTCCCTCTGCATCGTCCTGACTTGCTCCCTTTATTCATCTCCAGCCCCAGCCCCATAGCACTTGTGTCCATATCTGTAATTTATTTATTTACATTAAGCCCATCTCCCCTCTAGACTGTAAGCTAATTATGGACAGAAAATGTGTCTGTTTATTGTTATATTGTACTCTCCCAAGTGCTTTGTACAGTGCTCTGCACATAGGAAGTTCTCAATAAATATGACTGATTGAACCAACTGTCCCCAGGATGGCTGTTGCCGAGTGCATTTCCCACACTGGGCAGCGGTGCACTGTAACTATCTCTTGGATGGCTAGGAAGGCCAGGTTTCTCTTCAGAGCCCTCTTAAAATTACATCTCATCCAAGAGGCCTTCCCTGATAAACCCCTCATTCCCCCTCCCCACTGCATTGCCTATGCACTCAGATAAGTGCTTAATAAAAACTGCTACTACCCCTTAAGCTCTTGATATTTGCCACGCCCTCAGTCCCACAGCATTTAGGTACATACATATCCTTACACTCTGCCATTTCCCCTACCTGTACATATCTGTAATTTATATATATTAATGTCTGTCTCCCCTTCTAGACCGTAAGCTCCTTGTAAGGAACATATATACCAACTCTGTTGCATTGTATTCTCTCAAGAGCTCCGCACACAGAGCTCTGCATAGTAATAATGATCGTATTTGTTAAGCACTTACTATGTTCCAAGCACTCTTTTAAGCGCTGGGATAGATACCAGGTAAACACGTGGGGCCCACGTGGGGCCCACTTTCTTAATCCCCATTTTATTCATTCATTCTTCATTCAATAGTATTTACTGAGCGCTTACTATGTGCAGAGCACTGTACTAAGCGCTTGGAATGTACAAATCGGCAACAGATAGAGACAGTCCCTGCCCTTTGACGGGCTTACAGTCTAATCGGGGGAGACAGACAGACAAGAACAATGGTAATAAATAGAGTCAAGGGGAAGAATATCTCATTAAAACAATAGCAAATAAATAGAATCAGGGTGATGTACATCTCATTAAACAAAATAAATAGGGTGATGAAGATATATACGGTTGAGCGGACGAGTACAGTGCTGAGGGGATGGGACGGGAGAGGGGGAGGAGCAGAGGGAAAGGGGGGAGAAGAGGGTTTAGCTGCAGAGAGGTGAAGGGGGGGTAGAGGGAGCAGAGGGAAAAGGGGAGCTCAGTCTGGGAAGGCCTCTTGGAGGAGGTGAGCTTTAAGTAGGGTTTTGAAGAGGGGAAGAGAATTAGTTTGGCAGAGGTGAGGAGGGAGGGCATTCCAGGACTGCGGGAGGAGTCGACGGCCCAGGGGTCGATGGCGGCATAGGCGAGACTGAGGGACGGTGAGGAGGTGGGTGGCAGAGGAGCGGAGCGTGCGGGGTGGGCAGTAGAAAGAGAGAAGGGAGGAGAGGTAGGAAGGGGCAAGGTGATGGAGAGTCTTGAAGCCTAGAGTGAGAAGTTTTTATTTTGTGCAGAGGTTGATAGGCAACCACTGGAGGTTTTTAAGAAGAGGAGTGACATGCCCAGAGCGTTTCTGCAGGAAGATGAGCCGGGCAGCGGAGTGAAGAATAGACTGGAGCGGGGATAGAGAGGAAGAAGGGAGATCGGAGAGAAGGCTGACAGAGTAGTCTAGCCGGGATATTACGAGAGCCTGTAGCAGTAAGGTAGCCGTTTGGGTGGAGAGGAAAGGGCGGATCTTGGCGATATTATAAAGGTGAGACCGGCAGGTCTTGGTAACGGACTGGATGTGTGGGGTGAACGAGAGAGACGGGTCAAAGATGACACCGAGGTTGTGGGCCTGAGAGACGGGAAGGATGGTCGTAACATCCACGGTGATAGGGGAGTCTGGGAGAGGACCGGGCTTGGGAGGGAAGATGAGGAGCTCAGTTTTGGTCATGTTGAATTTTAGGTGGCGGGCAGACATCCAGGTGGAGACGTCCTGGAGGCAGGAGGAGATACGAGCCTGAAGGGAGGGGGAGAGGAAAGGGGCAGAGATGTAGATCTGTGTGTCATCTGCGTAGAGATGGTAGTTGAAGCTGTGAGAGCAGATGAGTTCACCAAGGGAGTGAGTGTAAATGGAGAACAAAAGAGGGCCAATAACTGACCCTTGAGGAACTCCAACAGTTAGAGGATGGGAGGGGGAGGAGGAGCCTACGAAGGAGACCGAGAATGACCAGCCAGAGAGATAAGAGGAGAACCGGGAGAGGACAGAGTCCGTGAAGCCAAGGTGAGATAAGGTGTGAAGGAGAAGGGGATGGTCAATAGTGTCAAAGGCAGCTGAGAGGTCAAGGAGGATTAGGATAGAGTAGGAGCCATTGGCTTTGGCAAGAAGTAGGTCATGGGTGACCTTAGAGAGAGCAGTCTCTGTAGAGTGGAGGGGACGGAAGCCAGATTGGAGGAGGTCCAGGAGAGAATGGGAGTTAAGGAATTCTAAGCAGCGAGTGTAGACGACTCGTTCTAGGATCTTGGAAAGGGAGGGTAGTAGGGAGATAGGGAGATAACTGGAAGGGGAAGTGGGGTCGAGAGAGGGTTCTTTTAGGATGGGGGAAACATGGGCATGTTTGAAGGCAGAGGGGAAGAAGCCATTGGAGATTGAGTGGTTAAAGATAGAAGTTAAGGAGGGGAGGAGGGCAGGGGCGATGGTTTTTATAAGGGTCGCGGGAATGGGGTCCGAGGCATAGGTGGAGGGGGTGGCACTTGCGAGGAGGGAGGAGATCTCCTCTGAGGATACTGCAGGGAAGGATGGGAAAGTAGGGGAGAGGGTTGGGAGGGAGGCAAGAGGGGGAGGGGTGACTTTGGGGAGCTCAGACCTGACTGTGTTAATTTTAGTGATGAAGTAGGTGGCCAGATTGTTGGGGGTGAGGGATGGGGGAGGGGGAGGAACAGGGGGCCTAAGGAGAGAGTTAAAGGTCCAGAACAATTGGCGGGGGTGACGGGCATGGGTGTCGATGAGGGAGAAGAAGTTTTGCCTGGCGGAGGAGAGGGCAGAGTTAAGGCAGGAAAAGATAAATTTAAAATGTATGAGGTCGGCTTGGTGCTTGGACTTTCGCCAACAGCTCTCGGCAGCTTGAGCATAGAAGCGTAGGAGGCGGACAGAGGCGGTAACCCAGGGCTGTGGGTTAGTGGGGCGAGAGAGTTGAGATGAGTAGAGAGGGTGGAGTTGAGAGCGGTGACCTGGTCATCGAGAGTGGGAAGAGAGGATGGGGGACAAGGTGGGGAGAGATGCTTTTGGAGAGATGGATGGGATCAAGAGAGCGGAGGTCTCTCTGTGGGGAAGTAGCAAAGATTTGCAGGGGGAGGGAGTGTGAGAGATGAGGCAGATGAGAAGGTTATGGTCAGAAAAGGGATTTCAGAGTTGGTGAGGGAGGAGGTAGTGCAGCGGTAGGAGATGACGAGATCGAGGGTGTGACCGAGTCAGTGAGTGGGCGAAGTATGGTGGAGCAGGAGGTCGGCAGAGTCGAGGAGGGATAGCAGGCGGGCGGCAGAGGAGTCATTGGGTACATCCATGTGGATGTTGAAGTCTCTGAGGATCAGAGTGGGCAGAGAGGAGAGAAGGAAGGTGAGAAGGGGGTCTAGGTGGTTGAAGAAGTCGGAGGTGGGACCAGGAGGGCGGTAGATGTCAGCAACAAGTATCTGGAGGGGGTGGTAGAGGCGAATGATATGGGCTTCGAAGGAGGGGAAGGAGCGGGAAGGGGGAGGAGGGATAGTGCAGAAGCGGCAACGGGGCGAGAGGAGGAAGCCGACGCCTCCTCCCTTATCGGTGAGTCTGGGGGAGTGGGAGAAGGAGAGGCCTCCGCTGGAGAGAGCAGCGGCAGAGACCATGTCTTCGGGAGTGAGCCAAGTTTCCGAAAGGGCGAGGAGGAGGAGAGAGCCAGAAAGAAAAAGGTCATGGATGAAAGGTAGTTTTCCTGTAATAGAGCGGGGGTTCCTGAGGCCAAACTTGAAAGTAGCTGTGGGTGCAAGGGGAGGGGGGAGGAGAGCGGGGGGAGGGGAGGGTTTGGATGGGAACGAGGTGGCAGGACCTTGGACGGGAAGAGGGGGAGGAGGGGTGGCGGTGGGACAGGAGGACTGGGATGGGGCGTGGGTGGGGAAGAGGGAAGGGGGGAGGGTGTGAGGAGTGGGTTTGGTGGGGAGAGTAGGGGGAGGGGGAAGAGGGGTGGCGCTGGTAAAGTGGGGTTCTAGGGCGGGGGAGAAAAGGGGGGAGGAGGCAGAGGAGAGAGCGGGAAAGAGCTGGGTGAGAGAGGGGAAGGGGAAGGGGAGGATTGGAAGGGGCAGGAGGGAGGAAGGGGGTTGGAGGGACATGGTGAGGCCAGAGAGGTAGGTGGCAGCACTGACAATAATAAACAATAACAAGCGAAATTGGTAATATAGTAACATGATACAGTATGATACAATAAAATAGTGTTAATAAGCGGGCGATGACCAGGGTCGGGGGTCGGCTTGACTAAGGGTCGACCTGATCAAACTCAAAGTCAAAAGCCCAGCGGCCAGGAGAGTCCCAGAGCTCATGACCAAATGTCTCTGAGGCGGCAGCGGGGGCCCTAAGGTTGTTCGGGGTGGGTTGTGGGCGTAGGTGGCGGCTAAGGTAAGGTAACACGGTGAGAACAAGGACATCGTCGCCCAGGGCGGGGGAGATCAATCACTTCACGGGGGAAGAGGGGGTGAGGGCAAGCGGAGTGGGTAGGGGGGGTGGTTGGGGAGCACAATGTCCCCGGGCCCGAGCAGGGGGACACAATGCCCCCAGGCGACACAATGTCCCCAGGGCTGAGCAGGGGGGCACAATGTTCCCGGGCCCAAGCAGGGGGGCACAATGTCCCCAGGGCCGAGCAGGGGGGCAGAATGGGGGCTGGTGGCTGGGGGTCTGTGGGGGCGGTGAGGGGTGGGGGGGAAGATCCTTAGTGTCGGAGTCCTTGAGCGGGGGTGCGGAGATCCAGGTTGCGAAAGGATGAGGCGGGCGCGGGTCCGGGCTGTCCAGGGCGCAGCTCCTCGGGGGAGGCGGTGGCGGCGCAGATGAGTCGGCGAGCGGCAGGCGAAGGGGGGGCTTGCCGGGAATAGGGGCCGGGCGGGCCAAGGCTGCGCCCCAGGGGAGCTGAGATCCTGAGCCCACGTGGTAATGGCTCCAAGGGTCCGGGCGGTCACAAGGCTAAGCTCCCAGGAGAGGCGGTCCCAGCGTGGATGAGTCGGCGATCGGCGGCCAACCAGCTGCCAAAGAGCTAGCCGGGAATGGGGGTCGGCAGTCCAAGGATCCGCTTAAAGGGAGGAGAGCTCCCGAGTCCATGTGGTGGCCGATTCAGTCGGGAATAAGGGGACCGGCGGTCCAAAACTCACCCCCAGGAGAGCAGAGATCCCGAGCCCACGTGGTAAAGAATAATATTGGTATTTGTTAAGCGCTTACTATGTGCAGAGCACTGTTCTAAGCGTTGGGGGAGATACAGGGTAATCAGGTTGTCCCACGTGAGGCTCACAGTTAATCCCCATTTTACAGATGAGGGAACTGAGGCACAGAGAAGTTAAGTGACTTGCCCACAGTCACACAGCTGACAAGTGGCAAAGCTGGGAGTTGAACCCATGACCTCTGACTCTGAAGCCCAGGTTCTTTCCACTGAGCCACGCTGCTTAGTTAAGTGGCTTGCCCAAGGTCACACAGCAGACAAGTGGTGGTTCCGGGATTAGAACCCACTTCCTCTGACTCCCAAGCCCGTGCTCTTTCCATTAAGCCACGCTGCTTACTCTGCACACACTAAGCACTAAATAAATACCACTTGATCCACTGTAATTTATTTTAATGTCTGGCTCCCCCCTGCACTGTAAGCTTCTTGTGGGCAGGGATAGTGTCTACCAAATCTACTGTATTGCATTCTCCCTCCAAAGCTTAGTATGGTGCTCTGCACACAGGAAGTGCTCAATAAATACCATTAACTGATTGGCTGACCAGCCATTTCCCGCTCCTTGCTGAAAACCTGCTTGCTTATCATCATTGGCATTCCCCCTTCACCTCCCTTCACCTCAGGGAAGCAGAAGAGGCAACAAGGAGATGGTGGGAGTGAGCAGCAGAGGCCACTGGTATTTCAGTTACAGATTTTTTTCAGCAGTACTTGCAGCCTCCAGTAGCCACCTTGGCCCTTCTGCACCACCTTAACTTGTTACCCCAGATCCCATGGCACTTATGTTCATTTCAAACACTATTAACAATATTGGTATTTATTAAGCGCTTACTATGTGCCAAGCACTGTTCTAAGCGCTGGGGTAGATACAATATAACTGGATCAGACACAATTCCTGGCCCACAAGGGGTTCCCAGTGTAAGTAGGAGGAAGAATCTGTAAAATCCCCATATTACAGATGAGGAAAAGTGACTTGCCCAAGGACACATAGCAGACCAGTGGTGGAGCTCAGGTCCTCTGACCCTCAGGCCTGTACTCTCTCAACTGGCCTACACTGCCTCTTACTCCCCCTATTTAAATGTGTGCCTCCCCCACTAGGCTGTGAACTCATTAAGGACAGGGATCATGTCTTCTAACACTTTTGTATTCTCTCAAGCTCTGCAAACAGTAGGCACTCAAAAATACTATTGTGATCATTTTTTAAAGATATTTGTTAAGCTCTTACTATGATAAGCACTGTTAATCAGTTAATCAGGTCTGACATAGTCTCTGTCCCATATGAGGGGGTTGGAACCCAGGTCATGCTCTTTCCATGCCCCTCTTGAGGAGGAACACGAAGGAGGAGCTAAGTCAGTCAATCAATCGTACTGATTGAGCGCTTACTGTGTGCAGAGCACTGTAAGCACTGGGGAGAGTACAAATTAACAATATAACAGATATATGCCCTGCCCACAGTGAGTTTACAGTCTAGAGGAGGAGATAAACATTAATATAAATAAAATTACAGATATGTACGTAAGAGTTGTGGGGCTGGGAGGGGAGGGATGAATGAAGGGAGCAAGTCACGGTGGCGCAGAGGGAGTGGGAGAAGATAAAAGGCGGGCTTAGTCAGGGAAGGCCTCTTGGAGGAGATGTGCCTTGAGTAAGGCTTTGAAGGGGAAAGTAATTGCCTGTCGGCTCTGAAGAAGAAAGGCGCACCAGGCCAGAGGCTGGGCGTGGGCGAGAGGTCGGCGGCGAGATAGATGAGCTTGAGGTACAGTGAGAAGGATGGCATTAGGAGAGCGAGGTGTGAGGGCTGGTTGTAGTAGGAGAGAAGCAAGGTGAGCTAGGAGGGGGCAAGGTGATTGAGTGCTTTAAAACTGATGGTAAGGAGTTTCTTTTTGATACGGAGGTGGATGGGCAACCACTGGAGGTTCTTGAGGAGTGGGGAAACATGGTCTGAACATTTATGTAGAAAAATTAACCGAGAAGCAGAGTGAAGTTGGGACTGGAGTGGGGAGAGACAGGAGGCTGGGAGGTCAGCAAGGAGGCTGATACAGTAATCAAGGAAGGAGAGGATAAGTGATTGGATTAATAACAATAATAATAATAATAATAATGTTGGTATTTGTTAAGTGCTTACTATGTGCAGAGCACTGTTCTAAGCTCTGGGGTAGATATAAGGTAATCAGGTTGTCCCACATGAGGCTCACAGTCTTAATCCCCATTATACAGATGAGGGAACTGAGGCACAGAGAAGTTAAGTGACTTGCCCACAGTCACACAGCTGACAAGTGGCAGAGCCAGAATGTGAACCCATAAGCTCTGACTCCCAAGCCCGTGCTCTTTCCACTGAGCCATGCAAGGTGGTAGCATTTTGGATGGAGAGGAAAGGATGGAGTTTAGCGATGTCATGAAGGTCAAACTGACAGGATTTAGTGATAGATTGATTACGTGGATTGAATGAGAGAGAGGAGTCAAGGATAACGCCAAGGTTACAGGTTTGTGAGACAGGGAGGATGGTGGTGCCATCTACAGTGATGGGAAAGTCAGGGGAAAGTCAGGAAAGTCAGTTAGTTTAGGCTGAGCTCAGGGAGCCCCTAGGGAATGCTCCTTATTCTCCTTGGCACTGACGGGTACCAGTATTGTCAAGTTTTCAATTTTAAATCAGAGTTCTGAAGGACTAGCTAGGGGAAGAATAATAATGCTCTAGGGAAATTGGCATTGAACTCTCATTTTGATTGTTTTTTGATGCACAAAGCTAAGAGTTGAATGGCGGGAAAAGCGGTCAAAGCCACTGCATCCTCTCTTGTCCCTATACACTTAGCAGAGCCACTTAGTAGAGAATCGGACCCTTCTCCATGCACGGGGGCCCTGTCTAGGAGTTAAGTTCGTTGTGGGCAGGGAACGTGTCTGCGAACTCTCTCGTACTCTCCTAAGCGTTTAGTACAGTGCTCTGCATATAGTAAACGCTCAGTAAATGCCATTGATTGAATTGGGCGGGCTTCTGGCATTTCGCCACCCACCTCCCTCTCCCCAACACAAAACTCTGCATGTGAATGACGTCCCGAGGAAATAACTCCAACCCGGAACGATTCTTCCGATTGATGAGAGACACCCCCTCCACCCCTACCTTGCTCCAGCGCTCTTGCATCCCTTCTCTTCCTGTACCCCTCTCTCCCTCCCCCTCCGTAACTCCCCGCCACCCCAGGTCACCGATCACACAGAGACACCATTTCCGACTCAGCCTCCTCGGTTACTCCCTGGTCTTCCCCTTCCCCTCCTCCCTTGCTGTTCAGCCCCCACTTCAGCCCGCAGCCTGCCCCTCTTTGTCTCCGCTGCTCGCTCTGCACCGGCCCCCTCCTTCCCCACACCACCCTGCTGGACTCCAGAGGCGGAGCTGAGGCTGGGAGTCCCGGTTCTCCCCGCCCCCCTCCCCCCCGGCTCCCCCCGCCCCCTTCCCCCCACCGAACCCAGGTGCTTTGACTCCCAGACCCATGCTTTAGTCTAGTCTAATCACGGGAACCTGTGCAGCAAGTCGGGGTCGCAGACCTACCGGGTGGCTCCGCTCAGCCTCCCGGGTGGCCCCAGCCCAGCCCTGGCTCCTCACTGTGGGTGGCGGCGGCTAGGAGCGCGGACATGCCAACAGCCAGCTCATGGTGCCGGGGGTCCAACCGGAGCCCCTAGGCTACAAATAAGGGAGTTTGTTCCTCTGGGCTAGGAACTGCCGTGGTCCCTGGGTCCCACCCCCATCTCCGGGGGGGGGGGCTTGAGGGTGGGGGGGATGGGGGCACTTCCAGCCAGGTGAAGTTACGAGCTAGAGGAACCATGCAACCTCCCCGAGAATGACCGCAGTCCCGGAGAATTCACTCTCCTGCAGCTCGAGACTGCGCCCTGCCGTTGAGCTGGAGTTTCTGTTTGTTGTCGGGGAGGATGGGCAACCACTGGAGATTCTTGAGAAATGGGGAAACATGGACTGAAGAGTTTTGTAGAAAAATGGCCCAGGCAGCAGAGTTTAGTAAGGAATGGAGTGGGTAGACAGGAGGTGGGGCGGTCAGCAAGGAGGTTGATGCAGTAGTCAAGGAGGGATAGGATAAGTGCTTGGACCGGTGTAGTGGCGGTTGAAATGAAGGGGAAAGGGTAGATTTTAGCAATATTGTGAAGGTAGAACAAAGAGGATTTGGTGACAGATTGAATATGTGAGGTATGACTAGAGCTTAGACCATGGTGTAGCTATCTGAGAGTTGCTACTGTGCAGGGCAGAGAACGGGATCAGGAGCAGTTGTTGGAAAAGAAGCTGCAAATGACTACTTGACAGGGCCATGTGTGCAGGCTTGCCCTTAGGTGAGAGTGGGACCCAGAGCAACTAACTAATCTGTCACATTTGGGAAATGGAGAGAAGGAACTCTTAAGCAGTGGAAGTTTAAGAATTGAAGTGGAAAATTGCCCTTAAATTTCCCTCCCCCTCTGGACCAACATTGTACTGGCATTTAGGGAAACAGTGTGGCTCAGTGGAAAGAGCCTGGGCTTGGGAGTCAGAGGTCATGGGTTTGAATCCCAGCTCTGCCACTTGTCAGCTGTGTGACTGTGGGCAAGTCACTTAACTTCTCCGGGTCTCTGTTACCTCATCTGTAAAATGGGGATGAAGACTATGAGCCTCACCTAGGACAACCTGATGACCTTGTATCTACCCCAGGGCTTAGAACAGTGCTCTGCACATAGTAAGCGCTTAACAAATACCAACATTATTATTTCCCTGCCCTTCCTGGTGAGAGTCCCAGTGGTCCTTGGCTCCACACCTAGGAGGCCCCATCCTTCTCAGTGAGTGGGACTCTGGAGAGCTGTTGCTGCATAGGGCAGTGAGGGAAGGAGGATGGGATACTGGTGTGACCCTGGTGTGTGATGATTCTTGTGCTCTCCCCTCTGCCCTGTGCAGTAACAACTCTTCGGAGTCTGTCTCACCAGAAGGAATGGTGTCCCTATAACAAGTTAAGGGTTCCCCAGCTCTCCTCCTAATGGAAAATCCTAGGCTCTAGGGTATCTGGACTTGTCACTGCATTGTTCTAGAACCCTTGGAGCTTTCATTCCAGGCATAGGGTAATCTGTAGACATCCTTCCCTTTATTTGCCCCACCCTCATCCCCACAGCACTTGTGAACTGATCCATAATTTATTTATATTAATTTCTGTCTCCCCCTCTAGACTGTAAGCTTATTGCAGGCAGGGAATGTGTCCCTGTTGTGTTATGTTACGTGTAATGTTGTGTTATACTCTTCCAAGCTCTTAGTTCAGTGCTCTGCACACAGTGAGCACTCAATAAATATGATTGATTAATTGTCTACAGCGATAGGGAGGACAGGGTTTGAGTGGGAAGATGCAGAGTTCTGTTTTGGATATATTAGGTTTAAGGTTTCAGTGGGACACCCAGATAGAGATGTCCTAAGGCAGGAGGAAATGTGAGACTGCAGAGAAGGAGAGAGATCAGGGCTGAAGATGTAGATTTGGGTATCACCTGTATAGAGGTCAGAGCTGGAGAGGTAGGTCAATCAATCAGTTAATCAATCAGTGGTATTTATTGAGCACTTACTGGGTGCAGAACACTGTACTAGGCACTTGGGAGAGTGCAATGCAACAGTTGGGAGACATGATCCATGCCCACAAAGAGCCTACAGTCTACCAGGGAAATCAGACACTGTAATACATGCACTGTGCTAATTGTTATCTAAGTAAGAAAAAAATATGTCATTATTGGAGCAGTGTGAAGCAGTGTAGCCTAGAAGGACTCATATTCAATCCTAAACTGTTTTGCTTCTCATTACCACAGTTAGCCCTTCTCAGGATCACATTTGGAGAGTTTCCAGTACTGTACCAGTCTCAGCTATGGGAGGAAGAGTCAATCGGAGTCCTACCTATTCCATTCCTAGCTTGGGCAGTAACTAGCAAGTGGAAGGCAATCTGCTACAAGTCAAAACTCACCTGTGCTGGGCAGCAGCAGCATAGGAGAGAGTCAAGGGCAGAGACTCAAGTTTACTTCATGGAAGATTATTATTAAGTGCCGTTGAGTTGTTTCCGATTCGTAGAGGCTCTATGGATATATTTTCTCCAGAACTTCCTGTCTTCTGCCATAATCCGTAATCTTTCTAACAATTCTTCATGAAATAATGATGGTATTTGTTAAATGCTTACTGTGTGCCAGGCACTGTACTAAGCGCTGGGGTGGATACAAGCAAATTGGAATGGACCCAATCCCTGCCCCACATGGGGCTCACAGTCTCAATCCCCATTTTACAGATGAGGGAACTGAGGTCCAGAGAAGTGAAGTGACTTGCCCAAGGTCCCACAACAGACAGATGGTAGAGCCAGGATTAGAACCTATGACCTGACTCCCAGGCCAGTGCTAAATCCATTATGCCATACTGCTTCTGTCTGCTGTGTGACCTTGGGTAAGTGACTTAACTTCTCTGTGCCTCACTTATCTACCTCATCTGTAAATTGAGGATAAAGACTTTGAACCCCATCTGAGACAATGGACTGTGTCCAATCTGATTATCTTGTATCTAACTCTAGGGCTTTGAACAGTGCCTGGCACATGGTAAGTGCTTAACAAATACCATTTTAAAAAAGGGTTTAACAATAATAATAATGGAATTTGTTAAGCTCTGACTATGCCAAGCACGGTGGCAAATACAAGATAATCAGGTCATATACAGCCCCTGTTCAATTCAATTCAATTCAACTCAATTCAATCGTATTGATTGAGTGCTTACTGTGTGCAGATCACTGTACTAAGCGCTTGGGAGAGTACAGTATAACAATAAACAGACACACTTCCTGCCCACAACAAGCTTACAGTCTAGAGGGATGATTTTACAGTCTACAGTCTAAGACCTCTGGCTCAGTCATCAGGACCCCTAACATTCTCTTAGAGATTCTGAAAAGTGGCCTATTCTAGGAATCAGTCAATCAGATTGGGTGCAGAGCACTGTACTAAGTGAGCGCTTGAGGAAATACAATACAACAATGTAACAAACACATTCTCTGCTCACAACGAGCTTACGGTCTAGAGGATGAGGCTTCGAAGATGGAAAGGAAAGGGGGCTGGGAGTTGGGAGACCTGGGTTCTAATCCCAGCACTGCCACTTGCCTGCTATATAACCACACATCCCCCTCTCCCCCCCGCGCCTCGGGTGAGTCACTTTAGTTCTCTGTACCTCAGTTTCCTCCTCTGCAAAATGTGGATTAAATACCCATTCACCCTTGGTTTTACACTGTGAGTCCCTATGGGGGATGGAGGCTGCGTCAATCTAATTTGGTACATATTAAGTGCTTAGTTACTATTCTTATTATTCTTCCTGTTATTTTCATTTTTATTATTATTATGAACATGCATTACTTCTAGCAGCTCCCAACCCTGATTCCCTACTAGGAAGGACTGTGGAGGCACGATTCCAAATACTGTGCTCCCAGAGGTTGAGTTACATGGCAACCAGAGTGTTTTTATTTGTTTGTTTTTTATGATATTTGTTGTTAAGCAAATGGAGCTCACAATCTAAGTACGAGGAAGAGCAGATAGTGAGATCCCTTTTTACAGATGAGGAAACTGAGGCACAGAGAAATTAAGTGACTTGCACAAAGTCACACAGAGGGCAAGTGGAGGAGCTAGGATTAAAATCCAGGTTTCTGACTCCCAGGACTGTGCTCTTTCCACTAGACCATGCTTATCCAAGAATTGAAATACTTCCTTTCAAAGACTCCTTCCCAAATAATAATGGTGGTATTTGTTAAGCGCTTACGATGTGCAAAGCAAAGCACTGTTCTAAGCGCTGGGGGATACAAGGTGATCAGGTTGTCCCAAGTGGGGCTCACAGTTTTAATCCCCATTTAACAGATGAGGTAACTGAGGCACAGAGAAGTTAAGTGACTTACCCAAAGTCACACAGCTGGCAAGCGGCAGAGCCGGGATTAGAACCCATGACCTCTGACTCCCAAGCCCGGGCTCTTTCCACTGAGCCACGCTGCTTCTTGTGCCAGCCTTGAGGTCTTACTAGTCAGTTAAATTGGGCTAGCCATTTCCTAGATGACTTTCAGCTTCTCAGGGCTTCTTCACTCAAGAAGTCTGAAGTTTCAGGTCTTCCATGTCCAAATCCTGCTAAACTTATGTTCCTGCCACTTTTAATACTTTATTTAACCCTCTCCTTCTACTGGGTATCTCATGCACATTTTCTCAACTCTTTCTTTGATTGGCCCTCTCCTGGGAACCAGGGGGAAATGTTTGACATTTTATGCAGATTTGCTGTTCCCCCTGCTAATCCTTTTGAGTCAGCATTTGACTGTCTATATTAATGACTTTTCCTTTGTAAGAGGTTTCCCATGTAATAAGCAGGATCTAACTATTGTGCCTTAAATAATAGCCACTTTAAGATAATTTCTCTTCCAAGGATGAACATCTTCCTGTCCCATATTCTTGGTTTGGGAACCTGATTCAAAATGGCTCCTCTAATCAATGCCTGATTTCTTTTCCCAGGAGATTCTTCTCTCCCTGTTCCCATAGTTTTGTCCTTCTGTTGTCACTCTCTGGTCACTATAGGTTGTCCATCTTGGTCCCCTAAGTTGTGTGGCCCAGAGCAATCATCCTGATTGACCCTCTAGTAGGGACAGTCCTAAATGTATGACCTGGCCCCACCCACAACCCCTACCTGAACTTAGGCTAAGAGGGAACTGTGGGGTGTCTGGGTGCCCTTATCCATCTCCTCTTGTGCCCTCCTCGAAGTGCCTGCTTTGGGGGGCTAGTGCCAAACAGAGGGTCACAGCAGCTAGATCCTCCATCTTTTTTCATGAGGGGTAGGGCGCACTATGCTGGGGTCTCCCCATATGCAGACAGTTTATCCAGGATATATGTAGTTGTCCATGGTTCCCTTTCTCCCCAGGTTGTAAGCCCCCAATTACCACTCAACACTGCTGCACCAGCCATGCACTTGTGTACTTAGAAACTCTCATAACACTTCTGTACATACCTTCTTACATATCCTAAGTGTATATTATATATATATATATAATAGGTCTATAGATATGCATATCAACTTTTTCCTCCTATCTGTAAATTTTTAAGTGCCTGTCTTCTCCACTAGATTGTAAGTTCCTTGAGGGCAGGGACCATATCTTCAACTTTTATTGTACTCTCTCAAGCCCTTAGAGAGCCTTTATTTTGCCCTTATTTTGCATCTACTCTGCACACAGTAGGTGCACAATAAATATGAATGACTGCTGGATGGAAAAAATTTAGGGGTGATTCACCTCAGCTGACTCCAAAGACAGTAGTGTAATCAGCAATTGCACAACTGTCTCATACCCCATAGTGACTGAGGAGGAAATACCAGCTCCACTGCTTCCTCTCACTCCTCCACCCCACCTCACACATTTACCCACTTGAACACAGGCTGGATCTCTTCATCACTTGTCACTGAACCATTTCTAATCTCACCAACTCGGAAATCCTCCCCTCCACTCAACTATCCCTCTGTCAATCTTGCATGACTAAGCCCCAGGCCTGATTCACCTCCACGGCATACTTCCTCCACTCATTTTCTCATGCCACGGAGCCATGTTGTTGGAAATCCAAACAGGAGGCCAATTTTGCTCAGTTTAAGTGTATTCTTACTATGCCTTCTCATCAACTCAACAACCCTATTACCTTCTTCAATCATTCATTCTTTCATTCATTCATTCATTCATTCAATTGTATTTATTGAGTGCTTATTGTGTGCAGAGCACTGTACTAAGCACTTGGACAATACAATTCAGCAGCAAATAAAGACAATCCCTACCCAACAACTGGCTCACAGTCTAGAACGGGAGATAATGATGGTATTTATTAAGCGCTTACTCTGTGCCAAGCACTCTTCTAAGCACTGAGGAAGATACAAAGTAATCAGGTTGTCCCACGTGGGGCTCCCAGTCTTAATCCCCATTTTACAGATGAGGTAAATGAGGCACAGAGAAGTTAAGTGGCTTGCCCAACTTCACAGAGCAGACAAATGGTGGAGCTGAGATTAGAACCCACGTCCTCTAACTCCCAAGCCCGTGCTCTTTACACCACGCCATGCCGCTTGGGCAGCAATCAACCCCTGGCATTTATTGTTTGCTTACTGTGTGCATAGCACTGTATTAATTGCTTGGGAGAGTACAGTAGAGCAAATAGGCATGTCCCCTCCCCTCAAAGTGTTTACAATCTAGAAGACAGACATTAAAATTAATTACAGGGTCAGGGAAGCAACTTAGTATAAGGCTGTGTATGTAAGCGCTTGTGGGTAGTGGGGTGTGTGTGTATGCCTTAAGTGCTTAGGAGCTATGGACTCAAGTGCATAGGTGATGCAGAAGGGAAGAAAAATAGGATGGGAGATGAGAGTCAAGGAAGGCTTCTTGGAGGCCTTTGAAATCAGAAGAGTGGTGTCTGTCAGATATGAAGTAGGAGGGAGGTGCAGGCCAGAGGGAGAGCATGAGAAAGGGACTGATAGCAAGAGATCCAAGTGTGAGACCCAATGAATAGGTTGGAGTTAGAGGAGTAAATCAATCATTCAATCAATCAGTAGTATTTAATGAGTGCTTCCTGGGTGCAGAGCTCTGTACTAAGTGCTTGGGAGAGGACAATACAACAGAGTTGGTAGATACGTTCCCTGCCCACCAGGAACTTACAATCTAGAGGGGAAGGCAGACATTAAAATGAATTACAGATATGTACATAAGTGCTATGGGGCTGACAGTGGGGTAAATATCAAGTGCATGAAAGGTACAGATCCAAGTGTATAGGTGACGCAAAAGAGAGAGGGAGCAGGGGAAATGAGGACTTAGTCAGGGAAGGCCGCTTGGAGGAGATGTGATTTTAATAAGGCTTTGAAGGTGGGGAAAGTGGTAGTCTGGCATATATGAAGGGGAAAAGAGTTCCAGGCCAGAGGGAGGACAAAGGCAAGAGGTTGGTGGTAAGACAGACGAGATTGCGGCACAGTGAGCAAGCTGGTGTTAGAGGAGTGAAGCATGTGGGCTAGATTGTAGTAGGAAATCAGAGAGGTAAGGTAGACGGGACAAGCTGATTGAGTGGTTTAAAGCCGATGATAAGGACTTTCTGTTTGTTGCGGGGGTGGATGAGCAACCACTGGAGGCTCTTGGGGAAAGGGGAAACATGGACTAATGGTTCTGTAGAAGAAAGATCCAAGCAGCAGAGTGAAGTATGGACTGGAGTGGGGAGAGACAGGAGTCTGGGAGGTCAGCAAGGAGGCTGATATAGTAATCAAGGCAGGATAGGATAAGTGATTGGATTAACACGGTAGCAGTTTGGATGGAGAGGAAAGGGCAGATTTTAGCAATGTTGTGAAGGTCAAACCTATAGGATTTAGTGGTGGATTATACATGTGGGTTGAATGACAGAGAGGAGTCAAGGATAAGGCCAAGGTTATGAGCTTGTGAGACAGGAAGGATAGTAGTGTTGTCTACAGTGATGGGAAAATCATGGGGGGGAAAGGGTTTGGATGGGAAGATAAGGAGTCCTGTTTTAGACATGTTAAGGTTGAGGTGACAGGAAGACAACCAAATAGAGATGTCTTGAAGGCAGGAGGAAATGCGAGAACTGCAGAGAGGGAGAAAGATCAGGGCTGGAGATGTAGATTTGAGTAATATCTGAATAGAGGTGGTAGCTGAAGCCGATGCCTGGTACCTTCCACTTGGACACATTCACTGTTGAACTGCTGAGTGAGGGCACAGAAACCTGGAGCAGTCGTTGCTTCTACCACAAACCAAACCACCAGTGACTGTTACACCTTTCCCTCCTTAGGCCTGAGCTCCAGGGCAAAGAAGTGAATCCCATGCCGCTTCCTCCATGGAGCCATTGCCAGGTTCTCCCACCTCCTGTCCTACCTCTCCCACTCCTCCAGGCATCATGGAGCCCAAAATGTGGAGCCTCTGTTGCCACAAGACATCCACAGACTGACACAGTGATGTTTCTTCTTCATCCCCATGGCCCAGGTTGAGCTCCACAGCACAGAGAAGAGCTCCAAGCTGTTTCCTCCAAGGAGCCAGTGCTACCCCCAACTCTGTTCTCCCTCATCCACAGTGCACCCCCAGGATCCCACATGGGGAGCTGTTGCCACTAGGCAGCACCTCCTTGCCCATGTATACACCCCACTGCCACCCTGCTACTAGTCCCAGGGTCCTGCTCCACTGTCAGACTAGCTTCAGTGGCCCAAGACCAGCACCCCTTCTCACATACACCACCCCCGAAAATTAGGTGTCATAATGTGTCCCCCAACCCCTGTCCCTGTCTACAGCAACATCTGGAGCCACTGCCACCCAAGGTCACAAGTCATAAAGAGGACCAGCATGGCCTAGTGGCAAGAGCATGGGCTTAGGAGTCAGAGGTTGTGGGTTCTAATCCCGGTTTCACCACTTGTCTGCTGTGTGACCTTGGACAAGTCATTTAACTTCTCTGTGCCTCAATTACCTCATCTGTAAAATGGGGATTGAGACTATGAGTCCCACGTGGGACAATCTGATTACTTTGTATTTACCCCAGTGCTTAGAACAGTACTCGGCACATAGTAAGTGTTTAACAAATATCATAATTATTATTATTATGTTCCCCTCCCACTCCCACCAAGGCGCCATGGGCCACCCCAGCCCTGTACAAGATTGCAGCCTGAAGCATCTCCTGGAACCACTGCTGGTACAGGACACCTCCAACCCATTCACTATTATTATTATTATTATTATTAAGGCCACATGTTACTCTTCAGGGGGCAAAAAGAGAAACTAACTCTTTCAGGCTTTTAAGAGGTCATTTAATAAATTGCTACTTCAGTGTGGTTTAGTGACCTTGACAGAGTTATTACTTCTATTTATTACTTCTATTTATTTATTATAAATAAATCCAGGGAGGGCTCTCACTCACTAAATTGAGACTAGATTCAGGAAGCTATGCTTAATGTTATGTAAGTGACATATAGAAAGGGACAGTAAACATTTCAGTGAACTCTGTTCAAACATGCTGCTGGCACTGTCAAGACCTTTTCTGGCCAGCTCCTTGAGGTGTTAGACAATGAGAGATGATCTTTCAGGTTGGAACCAACCACATGTGATATGTGCGCCTAGACATGTGTTGCTGAGATATGTGAATTTCATCAGTAGCAGAACTGGGGATCTGGGGAGCTTTCTTGTAAAGGGCAGGAATGTAGGGATAAAGAGAATTCAAGAAGATCATTAACTGTAGCATTAAATAATCCCAAATACCATTCCTGAGGAGGGAAGGGAGGTAGATTAACCCTAATTCCCAGCACTTAGTATACAGTGCTTTGTAACATTATATTTAATGTTATGTTTAACAATGAAGCAGCGTGGCTCAGTGGAAAGAGCCCGGGCTTGCGAGTCAGAAGACCTGGGTTTGAATCCCGGCTCTGCCACTTGTCAGCTGTGTGACTGTGGGCAAGTCACTTAACTTCTCTGTGCCTCAGTTCCCTCATCTGTAAAATGGGGATTAACTGTGAGCCTCATGTGGGACAACCTGATTACCCTGTGTCTACCCCAGCGCTTAGAACAGTGCTCTGCACATAGTAAGCTGAACAAATACCAACATTATTATTATTATAATGTTTAATAAATATTTTGATTGATTGATGGAGCTGATCAGCAGAGCATCCCAGAACCCCTGTTCCCAATATGCCCAAGGCATGTGGGACTGGAGGGGATTTAAAATGCTATGCTTAAAGTAATGTAAGTGACATTTGGCCAGAGAGCAACAGTGGCTCAGTGGAAGGAGGACGGGCTTGGGAGTCAGAGGTCATGGGTTCAAATGCCGCTCCGCCGCTTGTCAGCTGTGTGACCTTGGGCAAGCCACTTAATTTCTCTGTGCCTCAATTACCTCATCTGTAAAATGGGCATTAAGACTGTGAGCCCCACGTGGGACAACTTGATCACCTTGTATCCTTCCCAGCGCTTAGAACAGTGCTTTGCATATAGTAAGCGCTTAACAAAATGCCATGATTAAACACTTCAGTGAATGCTGTTCAAACATGCAGCAGGAGGAAGCCTCCACAAATTTTAGAACTTCGGCAGTTTTGGTTTTGACTGGACTCGTGATGACCCAGGTGGTAGCACCCTGAGACCCTTACTTGGTCTTCTTTACCACTACACTTAATGGTTCTGAACTTTTTCTTTTATATTGTTTTGTATTTATATCATTTCATCCTTCCTTTTGTGCTAGTCACTAAACCTTTCCCTGTCTTATTCTAAGGCTATGAACTCCTGGAGAACCAAGGCCCATGTCTACTTCTTACCTGTTTACTTTTCCCCAGCACTTAGTACAGTGCTCTGCACACAGTAGGTGCTTATTAAATGGTATTATTATTATTCATTCAATCGTATTTAATGAGCACTTACTATATGCAGAGCACTGTACTAGGAGCTGGGGAGAGTACAATACAACAGTAAACAGGCATATTCCCTGCCCACAACAAGCTTACAGACTTGAGGGGGAGACAGACATTAATATAAATAAATAAATTACAGCTATGCACATAAGTGTTATGGGGCTGGGAAGGGGGATGAATAAGGGAGTAAATGAGAGTGATGCAGAAGGGAATGGGAGAAGAGGAAAGGCAGGATTAGTCAGGGAAGGCCTCTTGGAGGAGTTGTGCTTTCAATGTCTTTGAAGGGGGAAAGAGTAATTGTCAGATTTAAATGGGGAGGGCATTCCAGGCAGAGGCAGGACATAGGCGAGGGTTCAGTGGTGAGATAGAAGGGATCGAGAAACAGTGAGAGGGCTAGCAATGGAGGAGCGAAGTGTGCGGGCTGCATTGTAGTAGGAGAATGGTGAGATGAGGTAAGAGGGGGCAAAGTGATTGACTACTTTGAAGTCAATGGTGAGGAGCTTTTGTTTTGTTGCGGATGTGGATGGGCAACCACTGGAGTTTCCTGAGGAGTGGGGAAACATGTCCTGAACGTTTTTGTAGAAAAATGATGTGGGCAGCAGAGTGAAGTATGGACTGAGTGGGAAAGATGGGAGGCTGGGAGATCAGGAAGGATACTGATACAGTAATCAAGGCAGGTTAGGATATGTGATTGTATTAATAATGTTGGTATTTGTTAAGCGCTTACTATGTGCAGAGCACTGTTCTAAGCACTGGGGTGGACACAGGGGAATCAGGTTGTCCCACGTGGGGCTCACAGTCTTAATCCCCATTTGACAGATGAGGTAACTGAGGCACAGAGATGTGAAGTAACTTGTCCACAGTCACACAGCTGACAAGTGGCAGAATCGGGATTCGAACCCATGACCTCTGACTCCAAAGCCCGTTCTCTTTCCACTGAGCCACGCTGCCATATTAACATGGTAACAGTTTGAATGGAGAGGAAAGGACGGATTTTAGTGATGTTGTGAAGGTCAAACTAACAGAATTTAGTGATGGATTGAATATATGGATCGAATAAGAGAGAAGAGTCAAGGATAACACCAAGATTATGGGCTTGTGAGATAGGAAGGATAGTGGTGCCATCTATAGTGATGGGAAAGTCAGGGTTTGGGTGGGAAGATAAAGAGTCCTGTTTTGGACATGTTAAATTTGAGGTGATGGGAGGACACCCAAGTAGAGATGTCTTGAAGGCAGGAGGAAATGTGAGACTGCAGAAAGGGAGAGAGATCAGGGCTAGAGATGTAGATTTGGGTATCATCCACATAGAGGTGGTAGTTGAAGCTATGGGAACAAATGAATTCTCCAAGGGAATGGGTGTAGATGGAGAATAGAAAGGGGACCCAGAACTGAATCTTGTGGGACCCCCACAGATAGGATGTGGGAGGCAGAAGAGAAGCCCATGAAAGAGATTGAGAAATGAGTGGCCAGAGAGATAGGAGGAGAACCAGGAGAGGGAAGTGTCAGTGAAGATAAAGTTGGATAATGTTTCCAGGAAAAGGGGGTAGTCAACAGTGTAGAAGGCAGCTGAGGGGTCGAGGAGGATTATGATAGAGGAGAGGCCATTGGATTTTGGCAAGAAGGAGATCAGTGGTGACCTTTGAGAGGGTGGCTTCTGTGGAGTGAAGAGGACAGAAGCCAGATTGGAAAGGGTCAAGGCAAAAATTGAAAGAGAGGAATTTGAGGCAGCGGGTGTAGAGAACTTGCTCAAGGAGTTTATGGTAGGAGAGAGATGGGGGTGATAACTGGAGGGAGTTGTAGGGTCAAGGGAGGGTTTTTTAAGGATAGGGGAGACATAGGCATGTTTGAAAGCAGTGGGGAAGAAGCCACTGGAGAGCAAAGTTATAAATGACTGCTAGGGAGGGAAGGAGAGAGGGATCAGTGTTTTGGTGAGGTGCAAAGGAATGGGATTGTATCCACAGGTGGAGGGGCAGGATTTTGAGAGAAGGAAAGAGATCTCCTCTAGAGATGCTGCTGGGAAAGATGGGAGAGTTGAAGAAGGGACAGGATATTTCTACTACTAGCTCTGTGTTATGCCAAGGAGATGTGACTCTACCTTCCTGGCTTTTTCTGGGTGACCCCCCTCTACTTGGAGGAAGAAGTGATAACGCTCCAGGTTTGGCAACCTAACCTTCAACACAATGCCTGGGACCAGATCTAAGACATTCAGAGCTGATAGTATCGGCAGTGATCTTAAAATATGCTTCTCAAAAGATCTAGGCCTAGTACCTCTGTCTTATACCTGACAGTCCAATTTTCTTCTGACAGGTGAAACAGCATGTTTTTGGATTTTTTGTTTGTTTGTTTGTTTGGACAACTTAGCTTCTCAAGCCGAGTTGTGAGAAGTCTCAAGGGAAAGTCTTGGACAGAAAAGCGAGAGAAGTCGTGACAACCGGGGGGTGAATTTCCAGAATCTGCAGCCTAACTGGAAAACTGATCCATTAACATCTCATGCTAACAGAATGCCCATGGAAGCAAAGAAGAGGAGCAACTATGTGGCATATAGCTTAAAAGAGCTGGCTAAGACAGCAGAGCAGTGTGACTATCAGGAACCAAAGTAGATAACTTTTCCAGTTCTTTGCCTAAATTTTTACCCCCAAGGGGAATTTTCCACTCACCCTGAGTGAGCAGCCAGCTTTTTTTTTTTTTTTTTGGTATTTGTTAAGCACTTACTATATGTCAAACACTGTTCTAAGCACTGGGGAAGGTACGAGTTAATTAGTTTGAACATAGACTGTGAACCCCATGTGGGACAGGGACTAAGTAGGAGGAAGGCCAGGTATTCCCATTTTAGAGTTGAGGAAACTGAGGCACAGAGAAATTAAGTGATTTGCACAAGGTCACATAGCAAGCAATTGGCAGAACTAGAATTAGAACCCAGGTCCTTCTGACTCCCAGGCCGTGCTCTCTCCATTAGGACATGCTGCTTCCATGCTGTGTACATGATTGACCTGTACATGATTGACCTATAATCCACTCTTCCCCAAATCATCACAAACAAGTGAGAAGCAGCATGGTTTAGGGGATAGAGCATGGGACTGGGAATCAGAAGGACCTGGGTTCTAATCCTGCCTCTGCCACATGTCTGCAGTGTGACCTTAGATGAGTCACTTCACTTCTCTGTGCCTCAGTTACCCAATCTGTAAAGCAGGGATAAGAGTGTGAGCCTCATGTGGGATAGGGACTGTGTCCAACTTGATTAACTTTGGAGGAGCACTGTGACCTACTGGATAGAGCATGGGCTCTATGAGCATGAGTCAGAAGGACCTGTGTTCTAGTCCCACCTCTACTACTTGTCTGCTGAGTGACCTTTGATAAGTCGCTTAACTTGTCTGTGCCTCAGTTACCTTATCTGTAAAATGGGGATTATGACTGTGAGCCCCCTATGGGACATGGACTATATCCAATCTGATCACCTTGTATCTACCCCAGAGCTTGGAACAGTCCATGGCACATAGTAAGTGTTTAACAAATGCCACTTTAAAAAAATGAAACAATGGAGTGTCTAAACCTTCTCCAGTGGCCTCCAGAAAATTAGATTAGAGGGTATAAAGGCCCCTGAATCTCTCTTTTCTATTCCACATAGAGATGGGGCAATTGAGGACTGAGCAGTTGAACACAAAGAACAAAAATAATGCCTAACATTTGCATAGCTTGGGGGAAAAAGTCTCCATTGTCACTATCACAGAACCCACTGTCCCTTCCATTCTTTAATCACTGTTTCAGGGCATTCACTCACCCCACCAGCATCTTCCAGCCTTACTATAGTGGTGTAGGGAGAAGGAGACTTGCTACCTCCAGCTCTTTCAAGAGAAGCAGCATGCCTATGAGAAGCAGCATGGCCTCGTGGAAAGAGCACCGGCCTGGGGGTCAGAGGACCTGGGTTCTATCCCAGGTTTAGGGTTAGAGTTAACATGAGGGTTAAGGTTAGGTATATGGTTAGGTTAGGGTTGTGTTAGGGCTAGGGTTTGTGTTAGGGTTAGGCTTATCATTAGAGTTAGAATTAGGACTAGTGTTGAGGTTAGGGTTTAGGTTAGGCTTCGGGTTAGAGTTAGGATTAAGGTTAAGAATAAGGTTAAGGTTAGAGTTAGGTTTAAGGTTAGATTTAGGCCTAGGATTTGAGTTTTGGTTAGGGCTAGGGCTAGGGCTAGAGCTAGAGCTAGGGCTAAGGCTAGGGCTAGGGTTAAAATTATGTTTGGGTTAGCATTAAGGTCAGTGCTAAGCGTAGTGATAGGGTTAGGGTTAGTGCTATGGCTAGGGCTAGGGCTAAATTTAGGTTAGAGTTAGTATTAGGATTAGGGTTAGGGTTAGTGTTAAGTTTAGGATTAGTGTTAGAGCTAGGATTAAGGTTAGGGTTATTGCTTGGACAGGGGTCAGTGTTAGGGCTAGGGTTAACATTAGGGCTATGTTAGAGTTAAGATTATGATTAGGTCTAGGCCTTGAGCTACGTTTAGGATGAGGGTTAAGGTCATGGCTGGGGCTAGGGTTAGGCCTAGGGTTAGTTTTAGGTTAGGGTTAGCACTTTGACTATCGCAAGGTTTAGGTTTAGCATTAGAGTTAGAGCTAAGGTAAGGATTAGGGCTATGGTTAGGTTTTATGTAAGGATTAGGGCTGCGTATAGGGTTAGGGTTAAGGTTATGCTCATGGTTAGGGCTAAGGTTAGGGTTAGGGTTAGGTTGAGGTTTAGGGTTAAGGGTAGGTTAGGGTCAGGTTTAGGGTTAGAGTTAGGTTTAGGGTTAGGATTAGAGTTAGAGTTAGGGCTAGGACTAGGTTTAGGTTTAGGTTTAGGGTTAGGTTTAGGGCTAAGGTTAAGGCTATGGCTAGGGCTAGAAATAGGAGTGGGACCATGGTTAGGGTTAGGGTTAGTTTTAGTATTAAGGTTAGAGTTGTTAGTGTTAGAGTTAGTGTTGGGTCTAGGTCTAGGGTTAAGGTTAAGGTTAGGGTTAGGGTTAGGGTTCTTGCTACCATATCCCTAATCCTAAATACCACAGTCATTTAGGATTAGGGTTATGGCTACAGTAGTATCAGTTTGGGGGCTCTGGTTAGGGTTACAGCTAGAGCTAGGTTTAGATTTAAGGCTAGGTCTAGTGCTAAATTTTGGGCTAGATTAAGCAGCGTGGCTCAGTGGAAAGAGCATGGGCTTTGGAGTCAGGGCTCATGAGTTCAAATCCCAGCTCTGCCACTTTTCGGCTGTGTGACTGTGGGCAAGTCACTTAACTTCTCTGTGCCTCAGTTCCCTCATCTGTAAAATGGGGATTAAGACTGTGAGCCCCATGTGGGACAACCTGATTCCCCTATGTCTACCCCAGCGCTTAGAGCAGTGCTCGGCACATAGTAAGCGCTTAACAAATACCAACAAACAAACAAATACCAACATTTAAGGTTAGGGTTAGGCCTAGGGGCTAGAATTGCATTAGGGTTAGTGTTACGGATAGGGTTAGGGGTAGGGTTAGAGTTACATTTAGGGTGAAGGTTAAGGTTAGGGCTAGAGTAAGCATTAGGATTTTGTTAGAGTTAAGGTTAGCATTAGTGCTGGGATAGTGTTAGGATTAGGGTTATGACTAAGACCAGGTTTAGGATTAGGTTCAGGGTGAGATTTTGGATTATGATTAGGGTTGGGGTTCAGTTTAGAATTAAGATTAGGGTTAGGATTTGGGCAACTGTTAGAAGTGTAGGATTAGGGTTAAGGGTACGTTTAGGGCTAGGCCTAGAGCTAGGGCTAAGGTTAAATTTAGAGTTGTAGTCATGGTTAGGGTTAGGATTTGGGTTACAGTTTGGGCTAAATTTAGAGATAGGGTTAGGATTAGGTTTAGGGTTAGGGATAGCACTAGGGCTAGGGCTAGTCCCACGGCTCATATAAGGGTTGGGTTTAGTGTCAGGGGTAGTGTCAGCGGCAGTGTTAGGGTTAGCATTAGGGTTACAGAAGTTAGAGAAGCATCGCAGCTTAGTGGAAAGAGCATGGGTTTGGGAGTCAGAGGTAGTGGGTTCTAATTCCAGCTCCTCCACTTGTCAACCGTGTGATTTTGGGCAAATCACATAACTTCTCTCTGCCTCAGTTACCTCATCTGTCAAATGGGGATTAAGACTGTGATCCCCATGTGGGACAACCTGATAACTTTGTATCTAGGCCAGTGGTTAGAACAAGGCTTGGCACATAGTAAGTGCTTAACAAATACCATTATCATTATTACTATTATTACAGTTAGGATTAGGTTAGGGTTAGGCCTAGGATTAGATTTAACATTTTGGTTAAGAGAGGGGTTAGGGTTAGCATTAAGGTTAGGATTAAGTTTAGGATTTGGGATAAGGCTATGGTTAGGTTTAGGGGTAGGATTAGGGTTAGAGCTAGGTTAAGAGTTAGAGATAGAGTTAGCGTGGGTGTTAGAGTTATTGTTAGTGTTAGGATAAGGGTTAGGGCTAGGCCTTGGGATAAGGTTCAGTTTAGTGTTAAAGTTAAGTCTAGGGCTGGGACTAGGCCTAGAAGTAGGATTAAACTTAAAGTAATGTTTAGGATTGGGTTAGGGTTAGGCAAAAACTATATGTAGGGTTAGAAATAAAGTTAGAATTAGGGTTAGTATTATATTTAGTGTTGGGGTTAGGATTAGAATTAGGATTATGTTGAGGGTTGAGGTTAGGTTTAGGATTAGGGTTAGGTTTAGGATTAAGGTTAGGGTTAGGACTAGGGTTAAGTTTAGGGCTGGTTAGCATTAGGTTAGGATTAGGGTTAGTGTTGCAGGATAGGGTTAGGTTAGGGGTTTATGTTGGGGTTAAATTTAGGGTTAGTGTTAAGACTAGTGTTCTGACTAGGGCTAAAGCTGGATCTAGGTTTAGGGTTTGGTTTAGAGTTAGGGTTAGGATTAGGGTTAGGGTTGGAGATCACTATAGGTAGAGGTATAAGTTACTATAGATATAGGTTTAGGGTTATTGTTAGTGCTAGGGGTAGGACTATGGCTAGAGTTAGGTCTGGGGCTAGTGTTAGGGTTAGGATGAGGTTTAGAGTTAGTTCTAGGGCTGCTGTAAGGGTTAGCAGTAAGATTAGGGTTAGCAATAGGGTTAGGGTTATAATAATAATGATGGCATTTGTTAAGCACTTACTATGTGCAAAGCACTGTTCTAAGCACTGGGGAGGATACAAGGTGATCAGGTTGTCCCATGTGGGGCTCACAGTCTTTATCCCCATTTTACAGATGGGGTAACTGAGGCACAGAGAAGTTAAGTGACTACTTGCCCAAAGTCACACAGCTGACAAGTGGCTGATCTGGGATTTGAACCCATGACCTCTGACTCCCAAACCCATGCTCTTTCCACTGAGCCATGCTGGGTTATAATTAGGTTTGGACTAGTCCTAGGGCTAGAGCTAGGGTAAGGGTTAGAGCTAGGGTTAGGTTAAGGCATAGAGTTAGGGATTGGACTTGGTCTAGGGTTAAGGTTACTATTAGGACTAGGATTAGGGTAAAGGTTATGGTTACTGCTAGTGCTAGGGTTAGGTTTAGGGTTAAGGTTAAGTTTAGAGATAGAAATAAGGCCAGGTTTATATTTTGGTTAGGTTTAGTAATAGAGCTAGGGGTAGTGTTAGGGGAAAGGTTAGGGTTAAGGCTAGGTTTGGGTTTAGGTTTCGTGTTAGGCTAAGAGGGTTAGAGGTAGCCTTAAGTTTAGCTTAATGATAGGATTAGTGATAGGTATAGGACTATGCCAGAGCAAAGGTTAGGTTTAGGGTTAGAATTAGGGTTAGGACTATGGCTAGTCTTATGCTTAGGGTTACGGGTAAGGCTATGGTTAGTCCTAGGGCTAGGGTTAGTTTTATGCTTATGGCTGCATTTATGTTTATGTTTTTGGTTTTGGTTATGGTTGTGTTTGTTATGGTTATGGTTAGGTTTAGGGTTAAGGTTAGAGGTAGAGATAGGGGTAGGGGTAGGGCTCCCCTAAGGGTTATTGATAGGGTTAGGGTTGGGGTAGCAGTAGATCTAGAGGGTTAAGCCAAGGGCTAGGGTTAAGGTTAAGATTCAAGTTAAGTTAGGTGTTAAATTTAGGGCTATGTGGAGGGTTAGGGTTAGGGCTAGGATTAGGGATACATTTAAGGTTAGGTATAGGGCTTGGATTAGGTTTAGGGTTAAGACTAGGGCCAGGGTTACTGCTGGAGTTAGTTCTTGGTTTAGTGTTAAGGTTAAGGTTAGGAGGAAGGCTAAGATTATATGGATGGATAGTTATGGATAGTTATGGTTAGCATTTGGGTTAGAGTTAGGATTATGATTAGGCTTAACATTAGGGCTAGGTTTAAGGTTGGGGTAAGGGTTAGAGTTAGGGTTAGGGTTAGGGCTAGGATTAGGGATATATTCGGGGTTAGGGTTGGGGTTAGGGTTAGGATGATTTGCACTAGGGCTATGGTTAGGGGTAGGATTAGGATTAGGGCTAGGCCTAGTCTTGGAGTTAAGATTAGGGCTAGAGGTGGGGTTAATGTTAAGGTTAGGTTTAGGGTTAGGATGATGTGTAGGGTTAAGGTTAAGGTTAGGGTTAGGGTTTGGGCTAGGGCTTGGTTTATGGTTAGGGCTAGTAATAGTGTTAGGGTTAGGACTAGGGCTAAGGCTAGGCCTAGGGTTAGGATTCATATTAGAGTTACAGTTAGAGTTTAGGGTTGGAATGTGCTTTAGGGTTAGAATTAGGGCTAGGGTTAGAATTAGGGCAATTTGTTTGTCTGGGAGAGTTGCAAGGTGAATGAAATTCTCAGGGTTAGAAGGGCCTACCCACATATCCTCCCAGACATGCTTCCACAGTCTGGGGAATTTAAAGATAATGATAGGTCTTAGACTAGGTCTAGTGTTAGGATTAGGGTTATAAATTGGGTTATAATTAGGGTTAGAGTTAGGGCTGGAAATCTGGTAAGGGTAAAGGATAGGGTTAGGGTTTGGGCTGGGACTAGGGCTCAGTTTACTGCTAGTGTTGGTATTAGTGTTAGGTTTAGGGTTAGGGCCCAAGGCTAGGCCTAAGGCTAGGCTTTGGTTTAGAGTTAGAGTTAGAGATGGAGTTAGTGTTAGATTTAGAGTTAGAGTAAGGGTTAGGGCAAGGACTCGCTCTAGGCCTGCCTGGCTCATCTTCCTGCAGAAACGATCTGGGCATGTCACTCCCCTTCTTAGACAACTCCAGTGGTTGCCTATCAACCTCCGCTCCAAACAAAAACTCCTCACTCTAGGCTTCAAGGCTCTACATCACCTTGCCCCTTCCTACCTCTCCTCCCTTCTCTCTTTCTACCACCCACCCCGCACGCTCCGCTCCTCCGCCGCCCACCTCCTCACCGTCCCTTGGTCTCTCCTATCCCGCCGTCGACCCCTGGGCCACGTCCTCCCGCGGTCCTGGAACGCCTTCCCTCCTCACCTCCGCCAAACTGATTCTCTTCCCCTCTTCAAAACCCTACTTAAAACTCACCTCCTCCAAGAGGCCTTCCCAGACTGAGCTCCTCTTCTCCCTCTACTCCCTCTGCCACCCCCCCTTTGCCTCTCCGCAGCTAAGCCCTCTTTTCCCCCTTTCCCTCTGCTCCTCCCCCCTCCCTTCCCATCCCCTCAGCACTGTACTCGTCCGCTCAACTGTATATATTTCCATTACCCTATTTATTTTGTTAATGAATTGTACATTGCCTTGATTCTATTTAGTTGCCATTGTTTTTATGAGATGTTCTTCCCCTTGACTCTATTTATTGCCACTGTTCTCGTCTGTCCGTCTCCCCCGATTAGACTGTAAGCCCGTCAAACGGCAGGGACTGTATCTGTTGCCGACTTGTTCATTCCAAGCGCTTAGTACAGTGCTCTGCACATAGTAAGCGCTCAATAAATACTATTGAATGAATGAATGAATGATTATGGTTCTGGGGAGGGTTAGGGTTAAGGTTAGGGTTAGTGTTAGGACTGGAGCCAGGGCTAAGGCTAGAGTTAGAGCTAGGCTTAGTTTTAGGGCTATGGTTAAGGTTAGAGCTAAAGCTAGGATTAGGGTTAGGGTTAGAGATAGGTTAGTGTTGAAGTTAGGGTTAGGGTTAGAGTTAGGGCTAGGGTTAGGATTAGGGTTAGGGTTAAGATTAGTGTTAGAGTTAAGGTTGGGATAAGGGTTGGTGTAAAGATTAAGGTTAGGATAAGGGTTGGCATAATAGTTAAAGTTAGGGTTAGGATTAGTGTTATGGTTAGGATAAGGGTTGGTGTAAAGGTTAAGTTTAGGGTTAGGTTTAGTATTAGTGTTAGTGTTAGGGTTCGGGTTAGGATAAGGGTTAGTGTAAAGGTTAAATTTAGGGTTATGGTTAGGTTTAGAGTTAGTGTTAGGGTTAGGATTAGATTAAGGGTTGATGGAAGGGTGAAATTTAAGGTTAGGGTTAGGATTAGTGTTAAGATTAGGGTTAGGAGAAGGGTTGGAGTACAGGTTAAAGTTAGGTTTAGTTATGTTTACTTTAAAGTTAGGGTTGAGATTAGGTTTACTCTTTGGGCTATTGTTAGGATTTGGGTTAGGGTTGGTCTAAGGGTTAGATTTAAGTTAGAGTTAGGGCTAGGTTTAATATTAGGGTTAGATTTATGATTAGGGTTAGTGGTAAACTTAAGCCTAGGTCTAGGGCTAAGGTTAGGGTTAGGTTTAGGGCTAGGCCTAAAGCAAGGATTAGGACTAGGGTTAGAAAGAGTTAGGTTGTGTTAAAGGTAGGGTTAGGGATAACATTACATTTAAGGTTAAGGTTAGGGAAATTGTTAGAGTTAGGGCTAGCACTTAGATTATGTTGGGGTTAGGATTAGGGTTAGGGTTAGGTTTTGGATAGGGGGTTAAAGTTAGATTTGGGGTTAGGTTTAGGTTTAGTACTAGATTTAGGATTAATTTTGAGGTAACAGTTAGGGTTCAGGTTAGGGTTAGGGTTAGGCTTAGAATTAGGTTTAGCGCCCTGGCTACAGCCAGGGTTACTGTTAGTGTAAGTGCTAGGTTTATGGCTAGCATTAGAGATAGGGTCAGTTTAGGGGTAGGGTTATGGTTAAAGTTAGGATTATGGCTAGGGTTGGGGTTAGGGTTAAATTTAGGGTTAGGGTTAGGTCTAGGGTTAGGGTTTAGGTTCGGGTTAGGTTTAGGGTAAAGGCTGTGAGAAGGTCAGGGTTATGGCCGGAGTTTGAGTTAGGGTTAGAGTTAAGGTTAGGGCTAGAGTTAGGCCTAGGGATGGGGTTAGATTTAGGATTATGGTTAGGGTTAGGATTAGGTTCAGGGCTAGGCCTAGGTATAGGGATAGGGTTAGATTTATGGTCAGGGTTAGAATCATGGTAGGGTAGGGCTAGGGCTAGATCTAGGGCTTGGGTCAGGATTTGTTAGAGTTATGATTAAAGTTATGGTTAGGGTGAGGCCTAAGGTTAAAGTTAGGGTTGTTTTATTGTACTCTCCCAGGGCACTTAATATAGTGCTCTGCACACAGTAAGTGCTCAATAAATATGATTGAATTGAATAAATGAGTGAATGAATGAGGTTTATGGGCTAGAACTAGGTAGGGTTAGTGTTTGGGCAATTTGTTGGTTTGAGAGAATTGCGGGGTGAACAAAATTCTTGGGGCTAGCAGAGCCTACCCACAAGGGCTTCCAGAAATGCTTCCATACCCCGGGGAGTTAGGGATAAACTTAGTGTTAGGGTAAGGGCTAGGGATAGGCCTAGGGCTAGGGTTAGGGTGTGTGTTAGTTTTAGGTTTTGGGTTAAGGTTAGGCTAAAAGTTAGCCTTAGAGTTAGGGCTAAACCTAGGGTTCTGGTTAGAGCTAGGAATAGGGGTAAGGCTAGAAATTCTTGGGGCTAGAAGAGACTACCCTTACAAGATCCCAGACAAGCTTCTGCATACAGAGGAAATTTGGCATAGGGTTTGTGTTAGGGTATGGGCTAGGGTTAGGATTAGTGTTAGGGCTAGGCTAGAGTTAGGGTTAGGATTAGGGTTAGGTTAAGAATTAGGGTTATGGAATGGCTTACAGGTATTCCTTGGGTAGGATTAAGGTTAGGGTCGGGGGAAAGCCAAGCTAGGGTTGGATTAGAGATAGGGTTAGGGTAAGGATTGTGGTGAGGTTTAGTGTGACGGTTAGGGCTAGCACTAAGGCTACAGCTAAAGTTAGGGGTAGAGTTATTCTTTGGGTTAAGGTTAGGGTTGGGCTTAAGTTTAGGGTTAGCGGGAGGCTTAAGGCTAGGCCTAGGGCCAGGGTTAGGGTTAGATATATTTTACAGCTAGGACTAGGCTGTATCCTGATCTGGGTAGGTGATTCAGGATATGGCTGGGAAAAGGAGGTACAAAATACAGACTAGTCAGTTGTTTAAACAATTGTAATTTATTATACCCACAAAATACAGAATAAAAGACACCCACAAACAAGCATGCTAAGGCTCACCATCCCTCTATCATAATCTGTTCTTAAAACACCATGCTCTTCATATCACTACCCAACTTTGAATCCACTCACATCTCCAAGAGACCATAACAACACCAGAACTGATCTGGGACTAGCATGATGCTGCTTTACTGCCCACAAAGCCCCACCAACGTCCCCCTTGTATTCGGTAATCAGTCCTGTAGGTCTATTTATCCTCTGATGGACTAGAACACGACAACTGCTCCCCCATCAGTGGGAGTCATACCTGGTAGTAAACAAGGGTGGCTGCCAATTGGTTGCTGTTCAATGTCCAATCCCATTCTACCACAGCCAGGTTGCAGCAGGTGTTGCAAGCGCATTATTCAAATGTCTGAGTCGGTAGGCTCACAAACAGAGGACTATGGCATGGCGTGGACAGATTTTCCAGCGTTTCCTTGACTCTCACATACATCAAGATTCTTCCATATGTTCCCTGCCTTGCCCTGAAATAATAGTTCAGCCAAAGTGGTCTCATGTGACACCCCCCTGGTGGCCTCACCATTGCCTGTGGCTCCACCAATGGTTAGGTCCAGGAAAGGGTAGCAAGCATGGGTTTGGCCTGGTCGCTGTTATTCCTGGGGCAGGTACATGCAACTTGCATTCCAAAGGCATGGAATGCAACTTGCATTCCAAAGACATTTTAGCAGCTTCCACACACAGGCAAGCAAAGCAACTAGCAAATTAAGCATCAAAAGAAGATGAACAAATGATTGGGTCCATTTTGGCAGGTCCGTGAGCCATCCAGTGATTTTGGAGAGGAGATTCCCACTCAGTTCCTCCTGGGTGTGTCGGAGGGAGAGCACTATCTGAGTTGATCACCTGGGTCACCCTCCCAGTTAGGTCTACGTACTTGCAACACGATTGGTTTAGGAGAATGTACATACCTCCCTGACTGGCTAGGAGTATGTCCAAAGCAAGACTAATCTGGAAGGCCATCCACTTTAGTCCCTATACTTCCTCTTGAAGGGCAGTGGCCACAATCTTGGTCACACTGACCATTCATTAATTCAATAGTATTTATTGAGTGCTTACTATGTGCAGAGCACTGTACTAAGCACTTGGAATGTAAAATTCGTCAACAGATAGAGACAATCCCTGCCCAATGACGGGCTCACAGTCTAATTGGGGGAGACAGACAGACAAAGACAAGACAACATAATCATGATAAATAGAATCAAGGGGATGTACACCTCATTAACAAAATGAATAGGGTAATAAAATATATACAAATGAGCACAGTGCTGAAGGGAGAAGAAGGGAGAGGGGAAGGAGCAGAGGGAAAGGGGGCTTAGCTGAGGGGAGGTGAAGGGGGAAGGGGAAGGGAGAAGAGGGTGGAGGGAGAGCAGAGAGGGAGCAGAGGGAGCAGAGGGCAAAGGGGTAGCTCTGTCTGGGAAGGCCTCTTGGAGGAGGTGAGCTCTCAGTAGGGCTTTGAAGAGGGGAAGAGAGTTAGTTTGGAGGTCGTGAGGAGGGAAGGCATTCCAAGACAGCGGTAGGATGTGGGCCAGGGGTCAACAGCGGGACAGGCGTGAACGGGGGACAGTGAGGAGGTGAGCGGCAGAGGAGCAGAGCGTGTGGGGTGGGTAGCAGAAAGAGAGAAGGAAGGTGAGGTAGGAGGGGGCAAGGTGATGGAGAGCCTTGAAGCCTGGAGTGAGGATTTTTGTTTCGTGCAGAGGTTGATAGGCAACCACTGGAAGTTTTTGAGGAGGGGAGTGACATGCCCAGAGCATTTCTGCAGGAAGATGATCTGGGCAGCGGAATGAAGAATAGACTGGAGTGGGGAGAGAGAGGGGAGGAAGGGAGATCAGAGAGAAGGCTGACACAATAATACAGCTGGGATATTATGAGAGCTTGTAGCAGCACGATAGCCATTTAGATAGAGAGGAAAGGGTGAATCTTGGCGATATTGTAAAGGTGAGACCGGCAGGCGTTGGTGACGGATTGGAAGTGTGGGATGAATGAGAGAGCTGAATCAAGGATGACACCAAAGTTGCAGGCTTGAGACACGGGAAGGATGGTCGTACCGTCCACAGTGACAGGGAAGTCAGAAAGAGGACAGGGTTTGGGAGGGAAGATAAGTAGCTCAGTTTTGGACATGTTGAGTTTTAGGTGGCGGGCAGACATCCAGGTGGAGACGTCCTGGCGGCAGGAGGAGATATGAGCCTGGAGGGACAGGGAGAGAACAGGGGAGGCAGGGGAGGAGATGTAGATTTGGGTGTCATCTGCATAGAGGTGATAGTTGAAGCCATGGGAGTGAATGAGATAACCAAGGGAATGAGTATAGATGGAGAACAGAAGAGGGCCAAGAACTGACCCTGGAGGAACCCCTACAGTTACTGGATGGGAGGGGCCATCTGCATCAGGGTGCCTATAAGGTTCCACAGGGCCACGTCTAACTCATTCTGCCCAATAATTAGGAAGGTGATCACTTGGAAGAGGACCCTCAGGACACCACATCTCCCCCATCCTAAAAAAACCCTCCTTTGACCTCACAGTCCCCTCCAGTTATCACCCCATCTCCTTCCAACCCTTCCTTTCCAAACTCCTGGAGCAAGTCATCTACACTCGCTGCCTTGAATTCCTCTCCTTCAACTCTCTCCTGGACCTCCTCCAATCTGGCTTCTGTCCCCTCCGCTCCACTGAAACCATCCTCTCAAAGGTCACCCATGACCTCCTTCTTGCCAAATCCAATGGCTCCTACTCTATCCTAGTCTTCCTCGACCTCTCTGCTGCCTTTGACACTGTCGACCATCCCCTTCTCCTCCACACTTTATCTCGCCTTGGCTTCACGGACTCCGTCCTCTCCTGGTTCTCCTCTTATCTTTCTGGCCGTTCATTCTCGGTCTCCGTGGGGTCCTCCTCCCCCTCCCATCCACTAACTGTAGGGGTCCCTCAAGGGTCAGTTCTTGGTCCTCTTCTGTTCTCCATCAATACTCACTCCCTTGGTGAACTCATTCGCTCCCATGGCTTCAACTATCATCTCTACGCAGATGGCACACAAATCTACATCTCCTCTCCTGTTCTCTCCCCCTCCCTCCAGCCTTGCATGTCCTCCTGCCTTCAGGACATCTCCACCTGTATGTCTGCCCACCACCTAAAACTCAACATGTCCAAGACTGAGCTCCTTATCTTCCCTCCTGGCCTCTCCCTGACTTTCCCATCATCATGGACAATACAACTATCTTTCCCGTCTCACAAGCCCTCAACCTTGGTGTCGTCCTTGACTCTGCTCTCTCATTCACCCCACACATCCAATCCATCATCAAAACCTGCCGGTCTCACTTCACAATATCACCAAGATCCGCCCTTTCCTCTCCATCCAAACTGCTACCTTGCAGGTACAAGCTCTCATAATATCCCAACTGGATTATTGCATCAGTCTCTTCCCTGATCTCCCATCCTCCTGTCTCTCCCGACTCCAGTCTATTCTTCATTCTGCTGCCCAGATCATTTTCCTGCAGAAATGCTCTGGGCATGTCACTCCCCTCCTTAAAAACCTCAAGTGGTTGCCTATCAACCTCCACATGAGACAAAAACTCCTCACTCTTGGCTTCAAAGCTATCACCTTGACCCCTCCTACCTCACCTCCCTTCTCTCCTTCTACAGCCTACCCATACACTTCGCTCCTCTGCTGCTAACCTTCTTACTGTGTCTCGTTCTCACCTGTCCCGTCTTCGACCCCTGACCCACGTCCTATCTCTGACCTGGAATGCCCTCCCTATAAAATCCACCAATCACACTTCCCCCCTTCAAAGCCCTACTGAAGGCTCACCTCCTCCAGGAGACCTTCCCAGACTAAGGCCCCCTTCTCATCAGCTCCCTCTCCCCCTCTCACATCGCCTGACTCGCTTCCTTTGCTCTACCTCCTTTCCCCACCCCACAGCACTTGTGTATATATGTACATATCTATAATTCTATTTATTTATATTAATGCCTGTTTTATTTGTTCAGATGTGTATATATAGCTCTAATTCTATTTATTTATATTGATGTTATTGATGCCTGTTTATTTGTTTTTAGTGTCTGTCCCCCCTCTTCTAGTCTGTGAGCCCGCTGTGGGCAGGGATTGTCTCTCATTGTTGCTGAATTGTACTTTCCAAGCGCTTAGTACAGTGTTCTGCACACAGTAAGTGCTCAATAAATATGATTGAATGAATGAATGAACCTTGTGCCAGATTCTGGGGGAGTGGCCGATACAGAGTGAGACTAGTATAGGTGGAGGAAAGCAGGTAGGCAAGGGTGCATATGCCTGCTACATTGTTGGGGAGGAAGGAGTATGCATGGGTTCCACACACTAGGAATAAGCCGGAAGGTTGGGTCCATCTCAGATTCCCCTTTTGCCCAGGAAAGGCATTTGTAAGGGTTTCCTCAACCATGATGGCCAACACTGAGGTCAACATCCCTAAACAGCTGGGTTGGACTAGGCTGTTGATTGAGTCCCTAAGTCACAGCTGCTCATGTTTGAAACCATCCCATCAATTTGCACACATGTTATGAGTTTGCCTTGGTCAGTCTCAAAAGTCTCTTGGGCTCTGACAGCCTCCCCTGCTCCCAGAATAGTGGAGTTGTGGGAGTTGCCACAACATTTGAGTATATTCTGCCAGACACATAGGGTGATGACGAAACAACACCCGTTGTACTGTCCTAGTGAAAGGTTATACCTCGTAATGTTATAACAAAGAGGTACATCTAGAGGGGTTGTTCCCTCTAAACCCCACCAAGAATCCCCCTGTGAAGTCTGATTAGATGCCATAATGATGCTCCATTCTGTTGTCCACTCCTCCAACGTGAAGGGAACTGCCAGAAACTGGGCACACTGCCCATAGTGATGTGGAAGGAGCAGGCAGACCCAGCAGGCTGTGCCACTGTTGATGTTCCTGGGGTAAGCTTGCCTGATGATTGCCTCAGCTAGTGACAGGGTGATGTTCTCCATCCATGCGTCAGCATTACCCAGACAGGTCAGCAATACCAGCATGGATTCTGGGTTGGAGGGGCCCCATTCTTGCTCCACAGTGGATTGTCAAATTCCTGTGGAGAAGAAACAAGACCCAGCATGCCACCCCCACTCCCCCACCCCCAAACCTCCTCTGCCCCCTCAGGGTTTGAATATATTCTGAACTGACCATACAGTCAGGGAACCCCTCCCCCTGGACTCTCCATGTTCCTTTGGAGAGGGACTGGACTAAGATCCCCTCAAACTTACCATGGGATGGATGATTGATAACCACCTGCATCCCCACCTGCAGGGAGTTCTCTCATGTCCACAGCAGTGGCTCTTGCCCAACTACTAATCACTTGACTATCTGTCTCGAAGGCTCCCCTGCTGCATCTTCTGGGTGTTGAGTGCCCATACCTCTCCAAGCAACCTAGGTCATCAGACCTCCTGTTTGCCTGGGTTGGCCTAGGCCACCCCCAACTTGCCTTTAAGCATACCTTTCCACCAAACCATTGGTGGTAGGGGATATGGAGGACCTACCTTATTCACCTAAACTCTGCCCTCTGGGCTCTTACCCAATTAGCAAAATGTGAGCCACTGTCAGACTGCACTTCACTTGGTGTGGGTAGATGTGAAAACAAAACATCCAACCCATGGATGACATTCTCAGTGGTGGCGGTTGGACAAGGGGTCTAAACCATGCCTAAACCACTGACGATCTCTTCTCTGGTAAGGATATAGTGCCATCCTTCCCTATTCTGGGGAAAGGGTCCTATGAAGTCCACTTGCCATGCTGACCAGAGAAGCTTCCCTTCCCTGAGATTCTACCACATGTGACCTTGGCCAATCATCTTCTGCCTAGCTTGACATAGTGTGAGGGATTGGACAATCGGATCATTTTTCTACAAAAACATACTGGACACGTCGCCCAAAGAATTCCAGTAGTTGCCCATCTGCTTCTGTGTCAAATAAAAATTCCTCTCCATTGGCTTTAAAGCACTTCATCACTTTGCCCCCTCCTACCTGAGAAGCAGCATGGTTTAGTGGCAAGATTGGCTTGGGAGTCCGAGGTCATGGGTTCTAATCCCAGATCCTTGTCATACTTGTCAGCTGTGTAACTTTGGGCAAGTCACTTAACTTTTCTGTGCCTCAGTTACCTCATCTGTAAAATGGAGTCCCATGGAGTCAACCTGATAAGCTTATATCTACTCCAACACTTAGAACAGTGTTTGGCATATAGTATGTGCTTAACAAATACCATCATCATTATCATTATTATTATTACTTCACCTCACTTCTCTCCTTCTACAACCCAGCCAGAACACTTCACTCCTAAAGTACTAACCTTTTCACTGTGCCTTGATCTCACCTGCCTCGCCACCAACCCCTAGCCCACGTCCTGCCCCTGGCCTGGAATGCCCTTCCTCCTCTAATCCAACAGCTCCTGTTTCAAAGCCCTTCCTGAAGGAACATCTCCTCCAAGAGGCCTTTCCAGATTAAGTCCCACTTTTCCTCATTTCCCACTCCCTTCTGCACCACCCTGATATGGTCCCTTTGCTCTTCCCTCCTCCCAGCCCTAAAGCACTTATGTACATATCTGTAATTTTATTTATTTGTATTGATGTTTGTCTCTCCTACTCTGGACTGCGAGCTCACTATGGGCAGGGAATGTCACTGTTTGTTGTTGTATTGTACTTTCCCAAGTGCTTAGTACAGTGCTGTGCACACAGTAAGCACTCAGTGAATACAGTTGAATGAATGAATTGATATGTTTGCTTTCATGTGACTGGCCATCCCATACATCAGCTCCACCCCACCAGGCCCTCCACTCCACCATGCCCACTCTCTTGGTTGATCCAGTCCAACGGTTTTTAGTCTGGGGTCTGGACCACCTGATTTCAGGCCAGGCAATACACTTCCTTGTTCCCGTGAGTTGCTCTGAGATCACAGCTCCCACTATGGGCATCCATGTGTCTGACCTACAAGCATTGCTGAAACGTGATTTCCAGCAACCCTCATTACAGCTCCTTACTGCAGTCCTCCTGACCTTGGGCTTTTCACTCATGGGCCTCCCAGGCAGGACCCCACGTGGTTGCACCTTTAAAAGAAGGCCATGAGTCCATGTAGATAACCTCTGCACCAGCTCTGGCTGCTAACAGGAGAGCCAATAACTCCACCATGTGGGCAGGCTCTTCGACCTCCTCAGTGATCCCTTGAACCATGGCCGGGCACAGGGCTGCTGCTCCCGCTATCCACTGGTCATTTTCCCTATGAGCACTGCCATCAGTGAACCAGGTTCCATTCTCCATCTGGGTATCTCGAAGCTGCATGACTGTAGGTGCCTCCTGGATCACCAGATGCAGGGAAACTGCAGGTAGCCCCCTGGGTACAGTACAGACACCTTGTTGATGCATCCTTGCAATGTGGGCCTGCTCTCCATCCAGTCTCTATGGGTTACATACTTGACCATCCTCTGGATGGTGGAGGTGTTGGAGACTCCTAGGGACATGAGAATAGCTTACTAAACCTGCTTCAGGGTAGGGCGAGGCAATTTCCCATTCCCCCATGATATCATCAGTAACCCAAAGGGCCTCGTACATGGCAGTGATTATCTTCTCCCAAGGAGAATAGTGACCCTGGACTCCCTTCCATCCCACCTATCTGAACATGAGGCGGTTCCTAACCCGAAGTATAAGACAAGTGATCTTTCCCTGTTGAGGGGTCTTAGGACTCAGTATTGCTGCATGGCTTGGGCGATCACATGCAGGGCCACCTCGTGCATCTCCGTCCACTCCCACTGGGCATCTTTCTTGAGTAGGGAGAATGAGGGCTGGACCCACCCAAATTGTGAATTCTGGGTTATGGTGCCTTCAAAATCCTAACATTCCCAGGACTGCTCAGAGGTTGTCATTAGAGGCAGGGCTTGGTACTGTTGGTATGGAGGTCATATTGGTCCTACCTTTTGGCACCTTTCTCATGATATTCCCAGGAAGATAACATGTTGGGCCAGTATTTGGATCTTCCAGGGGGGTATGTCCAGGTCCTTCAAGTGCTTGATGATTGCTTTCAGAGCTGTTGCCACTGGTTCTTGGTCATGTCCCCCTCATCTGTGCACTGGAGGATGGTAACTCCGGCTGGCAGGTTAACCCAATCCATCTCTTGGGCCAGGATCTTGTGCACAATAGTAGTGTTGTGCTTGAATCCCTGGTGCTATTTCCTAAACATGTATTATCACCCCTTCCAGGTAAAGGCAAACCCCTCCTGGTCCTAGTCCTGGAGGGGAACCATGAAGAACATATCTTTCACATCGATGACTTTCATGTTGGGGACAGGACTCCCATCTGGCTGGGAATGTCAACCATGGAAGGGACAGCAGCATGGATTCTGTGCTGGCCACACCAGTGAATTGAATGGAGAAGTGTGTTGACTGCATGATTTCCCAGCCAACAAGTCCTTCAACAGTTCAGTCACAGCAGCGCAAGCCACTGGGGGAATTCAGTCCTGGAGGATATCAGTTATGGTGGAGGGTAGTACCACTGGTGCTCTCTCCAGCAGTAACACCCTGCTCCCTCTGAGTCTAGTCTGTCTCTGTCTTCTCTGTCTCAGGGAAAGCCTGAGGTTGAAGGCCAGAGTCCATACCCCAGCAATGGGGTTCAGCTGGATTAGGTTTAGGGTTAAGGTTAGGGCCTGGGCTAGAGTTATGATTAGGTTTCAGCTGGATTAGGTTTAGGGTTAAGGTTAGGGCCTGGGCCAGAGTTATGATTAGGTTTAGGGCTAATCCTAGTTTTAAGATTGGTGTAGCAATAAGGTTAAGGTTGGGATTTAGGTTATGGTGAGGATTGCTGATAGGTCCAGGGTTGGTGCTATGGTTAGCTGTAGACTTAAGGCTAGCCCTAGGGTTAGGGCTAGGCCTTTGGGCTAGGCTAAGGTGAAGGTTAGAGCTAGGGTTTAGGGATAAGGTTAGGGGTAGTGTTCTGGTTAGTTGTAGACATGAGGTTAGACCTAGGGCTATGGTTATGGTTTAGAGTTAGGGCTAGGTCTAGGGATAGGTTTAGGATTAGATGTAGAGATAGGATTAGGGTTAGGGTTATGGTGAGGTTTAGAGTTATGGGTAGGGTTAGCAATTGGGCTAGGGCTAGGGCTAGGGATAAGGTTAGCCTTAGGTTTAGCTTTGGGCTTAAGGTTAAGTTTAGGGTTAAGTTTAGGGTTAGAGCTAGGGTTAAATTTAGGGTTAGTGTTAGATTTAGTTAGGTTTAGTGTTGGATTTAGGGCTGGGGTCAGGGCTATGGTTAGCATTAGAGTTAGTGGTAGGTTAGAATTATGGTTATGCTTAAGGTTAAGGTTGGGGTTTGAGTTAGTGGTAAAGCTTAAGAGTAGGCCTAGGGCTAGGGTTAGTGTTAGGGATGGGGCTAGGACTAGAACTAGGGTTTGGATTAGAATTAGCGAGAGCTATGATTAGGATTAGGATTTTGGTGAGGTTCAGGTTTAGGGTTAGGATTAGGATTAAGGTTAGGGTTTTGTTTAAGATTAGTAATTAGTGTTAGGGTTAGGTTGAGGGCTAGGGCTAGTGTCAGGGTCAGGTCTAAGTAGGGTTATGGTTAGGACTAGGGCTAGGGCTAAATTGAGAGTTAGAGTTAAGGTTAGTGTTACAGTTAGTTCTAAAATTTAAAGCTAGGCCTAGGACTAGGTTTAGGATTAGGCCTAGAGACAGGGTTAGGTTTGGGGTATGGGTTACGGTGAAATTTAGTGTTTTGGTTAAGGATAGCACTGGGCTAAGGCTAGGGTTTTGGATAGTTGTTAGCTTTAGGTCAAGATTTGGGCTTCAGTTTAGGGTTAAGGTTAGGGATAGGGTTCAGGTTAGAGCTAGGGTTAGAGTTAGGCTTAGGGTTGGTGTTAGATATACCTTTAGGGTTAGGCTAAAGGTTAGGGCTAATTAAGGTTATGGATATGCTTAGGATTAGGGTTAGGGCTAGGGCAAGGTTTAGATTTAGGGTCAGGGTTAGGGTTAGAATTCTGGCTAGGATTAGGGTAAAGCCTAATGTTATACTATGTAATGTTATATCAAGAAGAGTCCATTTGCCATTTTGTGGCATGGTGTTTCAACAGAAGTGACTTTGCCAGACTGGAGAGAAACACACATTCACTCAACTTCCTTACTTAGCAGGATAGAAGAAAGATGGCACATGTCTGAAGATGCCTGAAGGGATGTACACTGCAGGGCAAGGATCAGGGTAGCTATCTTCTGGTACTGTATTACTATTGTATTTGGAAGTGACAGTTTGGAATTTCAGAAAGAGGTGATTTGGCATTTCATTCCAGACATGTTTCAACTCACGTGCTTTGCTAGAAAGTGGTGATCGAAGTTTCGACTCAAACTGCATGGAGCTCTATAAGCAGAGTACAGGGAACACATAGATCCACACATATGGATTGGCATAAACTTACTAGTACACAATATACATGTTTTTAGACGAAGGCCTAAACTGCTCAGCACAACACCCTTTTACCTATGTATACTCTTAGATGACCAAAAGAATAAAATAGAAATAAAATAAAGCAGAATAAAATAGAAAACCATGACAAAATTCTTATGGCGTCAAGTGAACTCTCTGTAAAGGCAGTCACTGTGACAAAATGAACCAATTTACACATTCACTAAAGTTGCCTAATTAGGCAGGATAGAAGAAAAATGGCAGATCCAGAAGACTAGATTCTAGACAGATGTACGCTGCAGGGCGACGATCAGTGTAGCTATCTTCTGTTCCTATTTTACCTGGACCTGAACATTAACCTTTTCAAGAAGAACCTATTTGGCATTTCCTGCTAGAGGGTTTCAATGCAAGTTGCTTTTTTTAG